>NC_071286.1:46863059-46887283 GCF_943735745.2 Anopheles bellator
ATCATCTGTGTTCGAAGTTCCATTCTAACAGGATATTTAGAGCAGAAAATAAAAAACACTTTTCACAAAATTTCGTATTTGTTGTTATGAGAATTACAGTTTCTTCTTGGCTTAGTTTTTGTTAACAACTTCGTATATTACGATCGAAGTATCGTAACAGTATCGAAGTTTTCAATCAAGAAGCAAGCAATTTATTCATCACGATGCAATTCATTGAAATGATTTATGACTCAGGGTAAGATACAATTTCGGCTGAGATGGTGAATATGAAAATACACACTGTTGGAATTTCATAATAATGTATCCATGTGTCCATGTCTTACGGTCAACACATACGAAGCAGCGATGATTAAAAGTTTCATTGATATAAGTATACACTAGATTATATGTTACACTACATTGAGCTTGAGGTCGACTGCAAATTGAGAATCATTTGGTATTGTACCATTGTGACACAACAGGCACTAATGAAAAACGCCCTGCTTCAGCACTTACTGTCATCACCCAAACCAAGTGGTGCATATGAACGGACCCCACACTGGTACATTGAGCTGAGGGCTGAACTGAGCTCTAAATAGGGGGAAACGTTGGGCAAATGTCTGTCAGCCGTCTGGGTGTTGAGAGTGTCGTTTCCATCCGTCACAGTCAGCTGTACTATATTACGGGCCTTTGTCGGAATATTTGCAATTCGGCCGCAGAGCGCTTTCTCGCTGACCGTTCATCTTGCCGGAAATGCAATACCTTTTGGAAAACGGAGAGCAAGCCGAGCTATCTCCCATAAAGCCTATGGGGTGCCCTGAGATGCCAGTGTTGAAACGGATTGAAAGCTTCTCCCTGAGACCCTTTCAACACAGGCAGCCATTCCCTCAGCACTTCATGGATTTTCACTTCAAATTTATGGTACCCGAGATAAATCGTCAACCTTGTCCTTGCGCTTAAATACCGGCCATTTCAGTAGCTGAGCAGGGACACGAAGCCTTTTTCCACCAGGTCGTCTCCACAGGGGCCCTTGCAGCTCCGTTGATGATTTTAGAAAATTGAAGAGAAGATCTGCTTCGCCTAAAGGGTAAAAAGAAAACAAAAGTGTACATCATTGGTGTGCTTCAAGGATACGGCTTGGATGCTGACGGAAGAGTACCTGTGGTCTGCGTAGTCGGATGATAACAACATTTTGACCGTCTGTCGTCGTTTATAATACGATCGTTATACTGTTATTTTACGCGCCCCGAAGGTGGCATCATCGTTACCACTTCAGCAACACCAGAACAACGCGGCAGCGTTAAAACGTGGAAGCATAATGCTTTGTACATGCCATGATTTCTGTTTATTATTATGCAAAATTTGCTCAACGTAGTTAATGTCGTTGGCTGGAGGATTCCTGGGTGGCCGTTGCGGAATAATGATTATCAAGCCGCGTATCACTTCCGCTAGCTTTGGTGCTTTTTATTTCAATCTCATGTCCGTTAGTGGTAAAGATAATGCGGGCTGCAGAGAAAGAGAAGTTAACGTGCACTTCAGCAAATTGTTATTCCTATTTATTGTAGTGCTTTATATGGCCACGAACATTGCCTGATGTAAACAGAATAATACAGCGAGAATTTGTAAATATCTAGTACGTAACTGTGCGTAATGGCAGGCATTTCAGCACTAAAATATGTGGTATACGCTTCAGCGAAACGATGTGCAATGATTTTATAGGGAGTTTCTCAATTCTTTGTTATGTCGCCGGAGGTTCGAAGATTGGAGGGCTTCAACAGTACCTGGAGATGTGAAGGATTCGGTTGGTTTTACTAATGGACTACGCCATACATCAAGGGTCAGTTTTCGTGGGCTTGTTAATGTAGCCTGTCATCGAGCATCTAACGATGTTCTTCAGGTGTGGCCTCTTCCGTCTTCTTTACTGTGGGCCTTTGCAAGCACAAAAGCACGGACAAAGCAGCTCTCATGCTCACATGCTCTGACGACATCGTATGTGACGAATCATGCGAGATGTACGCACTGCACAACAGTTAACAGTAAATTTCAAAATTTATAAACCAATCATCGCAATAATATATTTATTTCTAATATAAATATCGCGGAACAATGTTCTATTTAATAATGCAACTATCAACACAATTCGATTGATGTTTGTATTTAATAATAAGTCATTTGATGTCGGTTTCCCTGTTAGATATTTGCAGTCCAGTGCCAATTTAAACTGTTAGTGATGCTATCGTAAGATCCCTTTCGTTCAGAAAGATACTGATGGCTCAGGAGACGGAAAAAGAGTTTGTCAAAACGTGATTTCGGTGTGTAAATAAATTCATCATCTTTTCGTGCATCTTTCAGCATCATGACTCATTGTTATTTTGTTTGGCTGAATGTTTTGAGTGGAAAGTTGTGCATGCCATCGGGTATATCCGAACAATTTTCGCTACGTTCATGGTGGCTTGGTGGCTGAAATAAAGTGGATGTTCAAATTTGTTTTTATTTGACTCAGCCGTGTTTTTTGATGATGAATCAATATTCTTCACAATTTCCAGATAAATAGAAAGGTGATTGGTGCAAGGACTATAAAAGAAGCTGTTTGAAAACCTTATTGTAAGCAGTGCATTGTAAAATTTGGTTTGTTTTTTGAGCTTTTTAGAGAACTACTGCATCTTGTTTTGTGCATATTTATTCTGTTTCAGCTGTTGGCTTGTTTTGAGTTAGTTTATATTATTTTGACATACTAGGGCTGCTTAAATTTTTATAATTAGAGAATGAAACAAATAAGTTTTTGTACTTGGAGTACGATAATTACCGTTTGTGTCCACTAAACGTATCGTCTTTAAGATGGTAGTTGTTATAAAAACCATTTTTAATTAATGGTAAATCGAATGGTAGTTCCTTAATATAGAAATGTCATTTATGGGTTCTGTTAGGTGTCACGCCGTTTATTGAACCAAGCGAATTAATATACATACTAATACAAATTTGCTCTTTAATTCTCGATATGTGTGCTTCGTGGAATTCTCAACGAAAATGTGTGCTTGGCCGCGACTATCTAAGATTCGTAGAGTCATAATTTAGCACTATTACGTTGACACCAAATTATTTTACACGGATTTGTTAGTTCAGATGACCTAGCTGGTAAAAGTAATTACTTCTGTACTGGCGACAGTGACTAATGATGTTTATCGTTCATACGGCACACTGTTGGGTGCAGTTCTGGGTGGGTGTGCATGATGGTCAATCGTTTGGACCTGGGACCTTATGGGCCCATGCATGTTTCATTCGGCATGCTGTACTGGAAAAAGGAATCAGGAGCTACAGTTGGCTTACAAATACTGTAACCTAACAGCGCTTCAGTATACGTCGTCTACGAGCAGGACTTCAAACGAACGTTTGAATCAACGAATAAATCACTTTCGTCGGTGTCGGCCATTGTTGTGTCGCCCTGGCCACGTGTGGCTGACGAATTCTTAGCTTTCTTACTCGGAACAACCATCAATCTGTCTGAACCCTGTAACCTATATTTGGGCGTGTTTCATTATTAATCTCTATCCAGCGGTGAAAATGAAGAAAGGACACGAGGAACAACCATACCCTGGTCCAAGCTTAATCAACCCGTTGAACCCATCAATCAACGCTTTGGGGAACTTGGAGCTACGTATGAGGTTTGACAATCATAGCCTCAATTAGGTGCAGCTCAACACCTCTTTCATTGGTAATCAACAGTAGACGCGAAGGCCTCGTTCCGGTTAACGTAAGGATGACTTCATCATACCACGGTGAACTTTAGCCTCAGTGTCTCTTTCAGTTCATAGTCTTTTCGACAGGAAATTAATAGCCCATTATTTAAAATACCACTCTCGTCCGTTTTGGTGGGTTAGCCGTAAAAGGGATGTTTCTTGGGAAGAAAACTTTGAAAATAAACCGCATTATCGAGGGTTCCTTAAATAAGCGCTTTAAGCGGAAGTGAATGTACTTAATTATAGATCTAAATACGACCGGTCCATTCTTCTAAGATTAGAAAAAAACTTAATTATAAATTACGTTTTCAATGATGCCACTTTCAACAATATCGCCTGCCGTTTTCTGTTTTTCATTTTTCTGTATTTCAAAAACACATTTTCTGATAAAATTATCAATTGCTTATATATGTTGATTAAATAAATAACTAAATTATTTATTAAATAAATTATTATTAAATAAATTGAAAAATACAATATTTATTTTGAATAAGAGATTAATACCACATACTACTACTCCTCATATACTCGTGAGTCATCCCATGCTTCGTGAAAAAAGTTCTCAACATTTTTTTAAAATTTACTTGACGTATAGTTTTGCTTCTCTTTAGCATTTACTACCGGTTCAGGCTTTCAATTCCCTTAGGTGGTAGTGATGGCCGAAATTGACAGTTGATGGAAGTACCGAAACTATCTGACCATCGTGGTCGTTGATGTCGATGGTTGTTGCTGAACAATGGCAGAAACATTGATGGCATCCGAACTTATGTTTGCAATCTGTGCCCAGAATTTCGTATGGCCGAAGGGGTGACGGGAACATTTCATGCCAGCTGATAAAAAATGCTTTAAAGATTTTATACGATTGCTCACCATCGTCCAAATTGCGGTGACATAGGTTGAGCTAAACCAACGACGAAAAATGAAGTCAATCACTTCGAATTATTAGTGTAAAGGTTGTATATCGAGGGTGTTGCATTGTTGAAATGGACGGAATAAACTATGTTGCAAATATTGTTCAGTTCAAACGCCCCTTAAATTACACCACCAAGTACACCGTTAAAGCCATTAAATCATAATCAACAAACTTATAAGGGCCAATACCTTTACCCTCAATGCGGTACTGCTCATCAGCATACTCATCAATCGACTAGAATGTGGTAAATTGCCGCCACATTATCCGCTTTGCCACCTATGTTGCGCTTATTCCAGCCATTAGGACCAATTATTTTACTAGCACGATACCGCGTGCATGATTCCGACAGGAAGTACGAACATACTGGCAACTTCTTGTGATTCTGGCAATCGCTTTTCTTCGTGGCGGTAGGCACCCGTGTTGTACATTTTACCTTACGCTTACACGATTCCTTGTCTGATAACTTCGGGCTTTCATGATTCCTTGCCGTAATTTAAAAGTTTTGAAATTAATCATAAAGAGCGCACCTATACCAGGCATAGTTTTATAGTATGCAAGGCTGCTACACCACGAGGTAGCCCATAGGAAGTTCCCTCGTGAAGCATAGTGTAATTAACATGTCAAACTGTCAGGTGAATTTGTCGGGTTTTTCTATCATACTTCACTGGCTTATTTTACTCCTGCACATCCACTCACTTTACAAGCAGTCTCTGTGCGTCATAACATAAGTTGAAGGCAGCGTGTAAGACCTTCTTGCTACATTCTAGCTGTGCAATCAAAAGCCTCTGATACTGCTTTGTGCATGATAACTATCGACATCACCATGGAGTTACGCAATTAATGTTCGGTGCCACGCCGACATAACGAAAGCATCCTCTGCACTTTACTGAACACTGATGGCGATAAAAGCGGTTAGGTAATATTCGTTATCTTGCCATGTATCGAAACGAGAGATGGGTCACAAGCTGACTGGCGCTATTCAATCCGTTCCAGGGCTAGAATGCTTGATCTAGAACATCTGCACATGGAAGTGAAACGACTAACACGTTACCGTACATGTGACATCACTAATTGGCAGCCACAGTACGGAACGACAGTCAATTGCTAACACAACAAGCAAGCCTGTAACTATCATGACTAATTTGCTTGGAGGCGGCACTTCGTTATTAATAATCCTTATGCGTCAATTGATGTATTCGTATATCAATCTAAATGTAACAATGATATGTTTCAAACGAATTGCAATTTATTCTGGGTGAAACAACAAACAAGGTTTTGTAAATCTATGTTCCTTTATTCAATCTATTTTGCTGTGGTCATAAATTAATCAGTCCAAAGATTTTAGTTAGTGCAGTTTAACTGCAAAATTTATGCGAAACAGGCATACTGTTTTTGTTTTAGGTGAACATATTTTGCTTATACATTTTGAAAGATTTTTTCAATACAACTTTCAACTTACACATCTGAGAAGTATATATCGGATTTGTTAGTTATTTTAACTATCTAAGTTTATCCATTAGTAAAGGTTAATTTTTTTAAGATTACCTGTTTTACTTTATGAAACGCGTTAGTTGCTATTTATTAATTTCATTTCTTAAAACTACCAACTACGGGTTAACCTATTTTATAAAAAAAATTTTTTTTGAACATTTACGATCGAATTCGTTGCATTTTTTAAATGTATATACTCTTTAGACCGGTTTGGTTGAATGTTACGGAATCTAAGTGAGTTTAGAAATCTTAGAAGTACATGCTTGTGTGACAAACAGTTAATAGCAAAAGAATGCTTTCAATGTTTCATGAAACTCATAATTTATTGCGTCGTGGGTGCTACGTATTTACGGCGCACCAACGCTCCGTTATTGCTACGCACGTTTCTGGGCAATGGGTGTGCGACATACACTTGTATGCACGATTTCTTTTTTATATGAAGTAAAATTACTTAAATTTTAAAGATGAATGGTTTTTAAGGAGCAAAGAAAGAGACAAAGCCCAGTACGCAGCATCGGGGTTTAATATCAATACCCCGCTTTTAGCTTTTTGCTTACAGCAGCGATGTTGTGGAAAATCGATATTATGAAATACCTCCCGCCGGTTTTTCTGAGTGAAAATGATTCCAAATCACGCCATTGGCTCATTAAGATTTACGCTGTGCCACATTTTCACTCCTCGAAGAAGATTGTTCAATGGGGCTGAGTACGACTTTTGTTTACCATGTTTAACGAGACCTCTTTGTTTGTTGGTGAGCTTGTTAGTTGCAGGATTTTAGGTTTTAGCCTGTAGTCGAAGCCCTATTTTAGTCAGAATTGGGTTAGTTTCGATGTTAATGTGTCTTGCCATTGTACAAAAACTGTACAGCCAGGATAACTGATGATAAATATTATGAACGAAAGAAAAAAAATGTAAGCCAAACAACTCCCTTAAACGGTTTGACTGCAATAGAACTTTTGCATCAATCAATTAAATGAAATGTCTTATATGGTTGTTTAGCTATACTTTCCATTGGTAAGGTGAAGTGAGATGAATTCATAGTTTGCAAGGTGAATTCAGAATCGCGTGTTGCGAACAAAAATGTGCATATTCGGTGTGGAGTAAAGTCCATCCAGTGAAACATTATGTATTTACCAGAAACACTTTTGTTTTGCACGTCACAAGTAAAGATGCTATATAGAATAGAACATAATGTACATAAGAATCATATAATTCATTTGAAAAATTCAGCAAACAACGAAAGATGTAAAAAATATTCATTATCAAAAGATGCGCCATTTTCACTTGCTATTTTCGCACAAACTTAATACAAGCAATTGCTTCATATTATGTGTTTCTGTTTGCAAATAACGTACGTCGCTCAGAAAATGAACGAATAACGAAACACTTATAAACATACAAACGCATATTTTTTGCAGCATGTTGGCTAGCTAACAATATCATATTTGTAGCATAAAACATAATCTTATCTTATTCACCTGGCCAGAAAGAAAAGATATCAGGTAAATGTGGGTGGAAGGTTCAAATATTTATGGACCTAAGATACTTCATCTCAACACTAGAAGGATCTAAGAGATCTCTTATCATATTTCTTCATTTCTCGCTAAGGGCCTTATACCTCGCAGAAGAATCAAGCCTGCCGGCTGCCGAAATCCTTTTCGGAGCGATAAGGGCCGGTGAGATTTATTCGAGCAATTCTTCATTTGTACTGTGGAGCACAATGATCGATGTGATTGCTAATTGGTCTAATTAATCGAGGGTTCGTGACCCACATGCCGAATGAATGGCAAACGTAAATGTTGTGTTGTAGTCGTATAAGCCAACCCCTCGAGATAAACACTATTTTGTATTCATTAAGAATTACAGTAGAATCCTTTTGACTGAAGTTTTAGGTTAAGTTTGACTGAAGGATATGTTTTTCATCACATTATAATTCTAATCTAATAATTATGGTAAGACGATGCCATATGAGAAATAATGGTAGATTAAGATTAGTTAGGTATTTAAGTATTATAGGTATAGGTATAGGTATTTAAGCAATTTAATTTGAATAAAATTGTTCAATCGAATGTTGCAACTTAGTAGGGAAAAGCATACACAAACAAACAAAGAATTATTCTTGTTATAGCTCTAACGGGCAGAGCTACGTTAACATCAATTGAATATTTTGCTCGCGACGGTGGATGCAACCGGAGTATATTATTTTTGTGTGATCTGCGTTTCTTAGACCACGGACGCGGTTTAAAGTGTACTTAGGTTTTCACGGTGGAATACATCGTTACAATAGTGTGTGTTTAGATTTAAGCCATTGTGGTAGAGTAGAGGAACGGTAGAGGCAGTAAAGTGCTATTTTCATTGTAACAATTAGAATTCTTTGGCTATAGCATCGGCTTAGCGGCGTATCAAAATACTAAGAATAACCGTATATTATTTATTCAATGTTTTGACACTACTTATTTAAAGGAACTGTCTCAATGTTCATGCAGTCTGTCGATTCTATTGTTTATAGTATCTACTGTTTACAACAGTCGCAGCATCGTTCTCGGATAGTTGCTGGTCAGCTTCTATTCCTCGCTGAATAGTGATGGCGCAAATTGGTGACTTGACTGATGGCTTGAACCACTGAATGAACATGTCAATCATCGGTGCAGATTGCATTCTCTTGTCCCTTGTGACTCGCCGGACGGAAATTGAAAGAGACGCGGATGGAACGGCCGATGAAGTTGTTAGATGCTAGAAAAACCACAATACACTGATGTTCTTCAACAGCGATGAAACACGTTGCTGTTTTACAATACAGCTTTTTTTATGGGGGTGTACGAGAACATTTGGTATATCATTCAATTAATGTAGAATCCTCTAGGTCTTCAAAATGAGAAAACATCGAGTTGCAAATACATATCATTAGTAAAATCACTGTAAGTAAATGAAAGTAATTTTTTTTCACATGTTATATAACTTTCGTGGGTTTAATTACAATATGTGTTCTCTTTCTTTTCGAAAGGTTATGATATTGTTTAAAGAGGCAAGACTGTATTAAGCACGAACTTAAATCTTTGCACTCAATTTGATTATCTGTCTGGATTCGAACTGTTGTCTTTTGCACAGAAAGCGACGAATCGCTGCACCGCGAAAAGATGATCTGCAGACGAGCAGCGTAAGAAATTTGATATTTAACAAAACGCGAATTCAAATACGAATAAACTCATTCAACAAAAGAGGACTTTGACTTCTTGCAAATAAAATTAAATATTTGCTTTTGTGAGCCATTCTAAATGAGGTGGTTTTGCTTACTGCCGACTGGCTTGTATAATCAGCAAACTCAGTTCATTGCCGAAAATTACGTGTCACGGGTCACGTAACCAAACGAAGTCCAAACGAAACGCTCCGCCCTTCTGAGCCGGTAGTTTAGATATCTGTCAGGTTTGGTAAATAGTTGACCTTTAGAACTGTAGCTTACAGATTTTCAAGCCTGTGTAAATACACCGAAAACGTGGAAACTTGATCAAACTTAGGACAAAATCCTATAGCCTCTTTCTAAATCGTTTAGCATGTTCACTGTGGCGAGTGAAGCACCCTAAGGGTGAAGCACTATTTGGTTGTTTACTTTGCGACCTAACCTCGGGCACTGTTTAGGTTTTGTTAGGAATTTACATTTAAGAAATTCATGTCGCCAAAAAGGTTGTCAAAATGCTAGTTGTATGTAGCTGCCGGTTTCTTAGTCTTTTAAAAATGTAATTAAAACTAATCATTTTTATAATACTAATCTATGCTAGATTACTTCGTGTATGTGAAACAAAACAATACGATTTGAAACAGTTTTTCATATCTGTCAATCGTTAAATACATATTTTTTGTTGGTTCGTTTATTTAATTATCAAAGATAATATGAGATGTGATTTGAAAAGATAATTAATATACACTGTTGAAGTATAAATAGTTTGGAGTTGTAAATGAGTTGAATATTTACACAATTTTGCAAATACATCAAGTTTCTACTTTAAGTCATCTCTTTCGATCCAGCAGCGACGGGCAACACAGGTTTATATTATGTTAAAAGTCCAATTTATCAATAGATAATAATTTTTCCTATGAATTAGCTTAACGTTGGCTGGTTATTGTAAGACGAACCGTCATATCGAAAGACGCGAAAAGGTCGTCGACGAACGATTTACACTTCTCGAGAGAAACATTAGAAACTTACAAGTTCGTTTTTCAAGGTATAGAACGTTGGTTGGTAGTATACATATGCTTCACGTTGCTGTTCATACGTTGAGCTGTGCAGAACAATGATTTATTGTTTGGGCACGTGAGCTAGGATGATATTCATGCACCATTCCAACCCATCCAAACCAAAATAAAAATAAAAGTTGATGTTGGGTATTCTGCAAAAGAGCAAACTTTTACGAGTGACGAGAGTCTTTAATGTTGAAGGCAAAGGAAGAAATGTAGAAGCAGTTTCGCAGATTTCTGCTGTGCTTGCATCAATTTCAATCCGATTTCGTTGATACTAATGACGAATTGGCCAGCTGTTTCGTGTGTAATGTACCCGAGTGTATTGTATGTGTTCTAACCATCTATTGCGTTACGGTGCTTTAGCAGCAAATGTTACAATAGATCGATATTTTGAGTGTTGCAAAGACTAGATGCATCCCTCATAAAAAGTTAGTGCACTAGGAAAAATCCATTATCAGGGGCAATTGTCATTCGAGAGCAATGCATTAGAAGTTGATGTACTATGCTTGACGTACCGACAAGGGCTTGGTTTGTTGGACCGTATTTGAGCCTAACCTTATGTATTAACTACATGAATGGATTAACTATATTAGGTTGAGGAAAAAGTAATCGACCAGCCCTTCAGTGATCGATATGTCGTGACGTATCGATCGTACAGTTTCAAGGTTAGGCTCGTTTTAAATCTGATACTTTACAATAAAAAAAATGCTTTCATTATTTATTGTTTGTTCTATTCGTTTGTGAGTTACAGGCTGTTAGCAATGGAGGTCAACGAAGAGAAGATTAGGTACATTTTTGCATGGTGTTTGTGGTTCTGATACTCTAACCGCTAGTAATTTGTAATTTTGGTTTCGTTGATCCATTTTGGTTATTTTCGGTGTTTCAAGTTGCAGCTTGCACAGGCAGACCCGCCATCAAAAATGTCGATAAAATCACAGACATAATCAAAGTTGGTCAGCATTTTAGTAATCAGAGTATTGATCAGGACCTAAAGATTAACAACAAACAGTTTGAAGTCATTTTGCGCAAAGCTGGATTCATGAAGAAATTCGATGTTTGGGTGCCACATCAATTGGCGCTGAAAAACATGATGGATCGAATTGCCATCTGCGAAGTTTTTGCCAAACGGAACGAAATAGACTCATTTCTTAAAAGCATTGGTACTGGGGATAAGAAATGGGTCACTTACGACAAAATTGTGTGAAATCGGTCTGGGTCTAAGCGTATAGACGCAGCTTAACCAGTGGCTAAACCAGCAAAAACGGCTAGGAAGGCTCTACTGGGTATGTGGTGGGACTTGGAAGGAATCATATATTATGAGTTACTTTCGTGTGGCTAAATACTAAATTCAGTTCTCTACTGTCAAGAATTGGACCGTTTAAAGCTAGTTGTAAGTAAAGTAAGTAAATTGACCAGAAACGACCAGAATCGGTCAACGAAAGAGGTTTTGTGTTCCATCTGGACAACGAAATGTTATGCACGTCTTTACTGATTCGCCAGAGAGTCCGGGAGCTTGGCTGGGAAGTTTTAATGCTTCCATCGTATAGTTCGGACCTTACACTTACGAAAGACACCTTTCCATGCATTATACAATTTCCTGAGTGATGAAAAACTAAGATCAAAGAAGGATTGTGAAAATGGATTGCTCGAGTTTTTCGCCAATAACGCCTAAGCCTTCTACAAGAGAGGCATTATAAAAGTATTTTAAAAAAGGCAACACATTTTTCAACAAAATGGTGTATATTTGATGCAAATCGGACCATTAAAAGCATCATAAATAAAGTTTTAAAGTACACGAAAAACACGTCGATTACTTTTTCCCCAACCTGATATATAGACTCATTTGGAGATATCATAATTAAAGGTTGCAAGTAAAAGGGAAAACACCTTCATGGCGCATTTGTAAGTCATGATCTCATTACACAAAGCTTTTTGTAATGCATGTTTATCAACTTCAATTAAATAGCTCATTAAAAATAAACAAAAAAATTCAATATTTTTCTGAACTCCTCGTCATATCTGAAGTATTTCTTTGAAATTGGCCAGCATTTAACGAACGAGCACATTGCTGCAGGCTTTCGATAATCGATTCCGAGCTGCCAAATTATGAACCACCATGGTCAGACACATTACATTTTTTCTACTTTGCTTCACTTATAATAACATTTGCCCAGAACTTCTTGGTACTGATCGATCGCTTGCAATTGTTGCATCGTACTTTTCTGGAGTCACATCGTTGGTAGCTGTTAGCAGCTTTCGACGTATTCGGGCCGCTAGTAGAGTGTCATTTTTAACACAAACGAGACCAAAACTAATATTTGTGATAAATAATCCAACTGCACGACAGCCCGCTGCCGACCCTTTCGGTCCGAAAACACCATTATGTAGGTGCTCGGATATCTTGATAACGACGTTCTTGAGCCATTTTTCATACATATGCGTCATGGTGAAGACATTTCTCGGACGAGTTCCGGCATCAAAAATTACTTTCTGGGATGGCGGAGATCGGGCTTATCAGGCTGTTGTGGCTGACCAACGATTCCAGAGTTAATAACGAGATACGACTTATTCTTCGTGGAGAGAATCGCAGCAGTGTCCAGTGTCCTTCCGCTTCATTTGCTATTGGACAGTACATACCATCCCTTCCTGAACTGCTTTGTGGTTAAGCAGACGCATAACGGCTGCCATGTTATCAGAAACATCGTATCGGATCCAGCCAGCATAGGCCACGTAGTAGATGCTGCAATGCAGCGAAACGCTGGCGGAAGTTGCGTTGCCACCAGGCACTGCACTTTCGACAAATATTAACATTGAAATACATCGGAAAACCGAGGCCAGCATAGTACAAACACCAAACCTGGAGAACGTTGCAGTACAATAAAAGTATAAAATTTAAATTTATTACCCTTGCGCGATAAAAGTTTGCTATCTACAGAGTAATAAATTTGACACTTTTCCATTTCCTGCAACACCGTTTTGCGTGGCTTTCTATCCCAGTCTGGGTGTGCCTACGGTTTTGTGGCAACTATCGCGTTCTTTGGGTGCATCCCAGGAGTGCCATCACGCTTCGAAGCATTACTTTCTCTTCAGTGGTGATCAATCGTTACTTACGTTAGACGAACGCTACCATCCAGCAGCGTAACGAGTTTCTGAGCGTTTGAGTGATGTACCTAGTCAATACTAAGGATATCTAACAGTCGTTGCCGCGGCCATAGAATCAGTTGAACATCATTCTGCACTTGCTCTATTTACTGTAAGATTTAGCATAACCCAGCATTTTTTATTACTCCTTTTGTTGGGGAAAAATAATATTAATGGAGCCGTTCTCTCATTTTAATGTTTTAATTCTCCATGTTGTCAACATGCTGCACTATCAACACACTAATTAACACAAATATGTAGTAGTTTTTAGGTTCTAAGAAGGCAGATTTCAACTCTTTGATGTGTTGCCTCTATTGATTTCTATTATTGGCTAATTTCTTTTGAAATTGTCAACTCATGCCTAAAAATAAAGCTATCACAATACAAAGTCAACGAAAAATGAAACAAGGCATCACCAATGCGCTTTGGCAGACATTAGCATCGACGACGAAGGAGAGGATGGACCTCAGTATGATTATACTTCTAATTGGATAATCATTGTTTATTGTTCTAATTAACGGTGCAATAAACTTTTTTACGCGTGCCCCATGGCAAATGAGAAGCATCGGCAGCTTCCCTCGTGCATTGCACTGACCTGCAATTAGCATAGGCAACACCATACTGCTCGGCGCCGCACCGCAGACAGGTATAATGCTGGTCGCAGAGGAGGATATCGACGAGAATTTTATGTGTGTGAGCTATACCGACGGACGAACATTTCAATTATGTCGGCCATTAAACATTGATAGCGCCCATATTGCAATAAAATTACCGCCGACGGCAGACGCTCGATCGGGAATTGTGAAGCTGCGAACGAAACGGTAATGTGTTCGAAACAGTGAGATATCCCATCGACCCGCATCGACCCATTTAAAGGTATGCCCTCGTAGCGAGCGGTGCCGTTGTCGTTTATTCGATTTTGGGGCGACGAGATTTTGCAATAAATGTTTCCAAATTTCTTTGCGCGCGATATGCGGAAAGACAGCAACGGTCTCGCCGAAAGCCATTTCTACATGCTACGTGTGCAGAACGGTTACGAATTTATGGTGGCAATTATTTCATCAAGTTTAAGGAAAGTAAGCGAAATCAACAGCTCCCCTCCATTAAGGTAGTGTTTGATAAACGCTTCGGAAAGAAATAACGTTGTAAAATGATTCCAAAAAGGAAAACCGGAATAGTAAACGCATCCCAGGTCCGCCATTAGTTATGATGGCAGTGTGGAAAATATTATGGGGCGATAAGGAAATATTCTAACGTTTTCCGCCGACCATTTCTTTTCTGGCGCTTTGCAAATGATGCCAGATTAGGCGGTCCATAAAGCGGATCGAAAACCATGGGAGAACCAGGCCCATAAAGGCTATGCAAACGAACGTCTCATAAATATCAATGAGAAATATTGTTCCGTTGTCGATCTAAAAGTTCAGAGCTCGGTTTGGTGATAAGTGTGACGATTTGACATTTCGAAACGCAATACTAACGGAAGGAATCCTTACTGAAAAATTTAAGAAATACGAAAACTTGGCTCTTAGGAAGCGCAACATCTGCAACTCGACATTAAATTGAAAACAATTCGCTCTGTCTGCAGAGCTATCTGTGTTTGCCTGACACAAAGTGTTATTGCGGAAGCATTTAATAGGCTTTTTCAGACAAGCATTCTAAACACAACAGAATATTGTTTTCATGAGAGAGAGTTATTTCATGTGGCTTCATATTATTCAAATAGTTATATTAATACTCTTATTACATCCATTCAAAAACTGCACGATGCTACATGTTTGACGCATTCAACACTACAAATCGGGATGCAATTAGAATGAAATTTGCCGATGAAATGCAGCAACTTTGGCTGGATGGACCGACCGGCAAAGGCATGACCGGAAAGCTACTTCAACTCTCAGAACTAAACAGTACGTACGGACGTACGGTCTGTAAGGCCTTGCTTTTCGAACTAAGATTGGAGACATTTCACCATTCACTGGAGTTCATGTGTGACAAGTAGAAGTAATTGCCACATGGTTGAGAATTAATTAATATCTATCTGCACAACAGATGTACCACAGAGACAATACTATTACAACAAACTTCACTACCCTCAGCTATGGAGGAAATGAAGTATGTCTTGCCTCCTTTTCCGGTAGAAATGATTTATGAACTTCGTTTATCAGTGTAACAAGTGACCACCTGACTGGATGTGTTACGTAGAACGTTTACCATAATGCTGGTGTCTTTGGCTGCTCCATGTAGAAAATATGCTACCAATGTGACAGAAACATTTTAATCAATTTGCTTTGCTGTCAGCATGCGTACCCAGTTTTCGAGTGTACACTTACGAGCGTACACAATGAACCAAAACGACACCATCGTGTGTTGAACTGGACAAGAAATAAAATGAATAAAAAAGTTTATGTTTCTGTGATTATTTTAAGTTTTCATTTTATGTGAGTTATGTGAGCTAAATGAATCAAAGGTAGAAATGGGGAGAAAAGTTAGTTGAATAGGGAGATCACTTCCACTGCTGAGCTCGAAGGCCGGCCACTTCCGCATCGTAACGAATCGACATTTTCTCCCCCCAGCTGACGCTATAATCGACGAGGTACTCGATAAACGCCCGAGCCGCTTTCGGGAACAAGTCCATCGTATTTCCAAAATCATCTCTCCCTGCGATTGACAGGAGGAACCGGAATGAATCACTTTACTCGATTATCCTTATTTTGCTTTCGTGCCCCCACATCCCAGGATCAACACCCGTCAGAATCGATAAACAGTATAAATGATACCATCAAAAATGATTATATACAGCTTATAGTGTTAACGAGTCCGCCTTGCTTACTCGCATACCGTCCTTTCGTGTGATTTTCTTAGAAAATCGTGGCTGCCTGTCTGTCGGTTATGGTGGCTGGAAACGCACCTTCTTTCTTGTTTTCACACTCGACCTCCGCACACGAGAAACACCTCCGCAAAGCAAGGAGAGCTACTAACGTATGCTAAGGATTTGTTCCGATTTACCAGCTGGGCGTAAGGACGTGAGCGAGGGGACGGTTCAGAGTAAACGATTTAAGTGCAAGTCAATCGGTAATTGAAAGAGCAAATCGGTGAACTGTAGCGCTTTGGGGTGATGTGTCAATCTACCAAACGGTCTCGCAGGAATACCCCGGGATAATCGAGTTTATCAAATGACTGTGCATTAATTTGATTTAGATTGGGTGCGTAAATTGAACATATCCGGCGGAAAGAATCGTTAATATGGTTTATTATCTAATTATTTCCGTAAACTCGCCATGCTATAATTTTGAGGGTTCTGGAAACCATCTAATCAAAACTAGCTATAGACCGAAAAGTCGGTCGCATTTATGGTAGAGCAACTTCCAGCTATGGCTCAGACTCGGATCACGATGCACTTCAATCGACTTAGCTGTTATGTCCAGTTGAATAAACTGTCGCTTTAACGTGGCACTGTCCATCGAAGCCCAGTTCCAGCTGATTCCAAATCCTGGACGTTCACATTTGTCCATTCTTAGTCCTTATTGAATAATGGAATCAAATCTACTATACAATTATGTAATTATCGAGTTTCCTGTATAACATCGATTGGTCGTATGAGACACACTTGACTACTCCGCTGCCTGGCTGAGTGAGGCACAGAAACCAAAATCAAATCCTTCTAACGTCGGTGTGAAGAATATCCTAGCACTGTGATGTACGCAGAATAAGTGATGAATTTTCGTTTGGTCTTCCCCCTACAGGTTACGTTCGTGGTCGAAGGATACGAGCAAAGATTCGCGTAATTTAAAAGAGTTTGGGTGAAAGCCGGATTCTTGGAGTATACCTTCTTGTTGATCGTTTACCATACATAAACACATTCATAAATTCACATTCACATTACATTCATAAACAAAACGAGGAAATTCATCAAAAACAAAAACTAAACCATGCTGCTCAGAAACATTAGTTATGAAATTATTAGAAGAGTGTATCTTAGTATTGATAAGTACATCAATGGTTGCCGGTGTTAATCCGCTGAGACTACACTTCCGATCCATTCTTATCAATTAGCTTACTTTGAAGATTGAAGAAACATTCAATGTAGAATAAACATAAACTACACTTCATTTTTGTACATTGTATCACTGTATGCGTTGGCTTTTTTGGCTTAACTTCAAAAACACCCCGTACACCGTAATATTCAGATAGGAATCGGTGTCCTCTGCATGACGGAAGCATGTGAATGTTCAAAATGGCCATGGTTTGATTGATTGTGCTTTTGACAAGATTTTATTATTCTTATGGTTCAATAGTCTGCAACGAAATGAAAAATAGCTTGATTGTTAGCATAAGCATGATTGAATATGGCTCGAGGAAATTTATGTATTTAACCATCGACGCGAGCCGTGGACAAGAAAAAGAAGTTGGCCGACGATCTTCTGCGATAGGCAGAAAGGGGCGAACATTGTGCGGCCCTTTACAAATGTGACACTTCAATCTATGGATCCGTGCCAACTTCTCATCAATCATGTTGTCGCTTCGTACGGGGTTCAGAAAATGGTGATGGTCGCCGAACAATACATGACGTGCAACAAATGAATGAATCATTCACCTATTTAGTCCAACATCAAGTTTTATACTGAGTTATGCTAGATGAATGACTATGCAGTAATGAAGTCGACCGTACACCATGGTGAAAAAGCTCTGCATGCATTGTAAATGTCTTCAAGATTTCGACAAAATGATCAAATGACTGTTCAATGACTGGGCAGTTGTGATGTTCTGTATTGGATTGGCCGGATAATGCTACTTGTTGATTACATTACGAACACCTTGCACTGGAATATGTATGGTATTGGTGTATATGGTATTTATATACTAGGTTGTATACTAAGTTTTGACGTTCGATACCAAAGGTTCGACTTGGGGGTTAAAAGGGGGGTTTCTAATTTTATATGTGGTCATAGTAGCCTTCAAGACGATCCATGTCAAAAACGTCAAAAACACCTGAAATCGTAAAAAAAAAAATCATTATTTCGTATTGGAAAATCGTCGAATCAACTACAGAGATTTAGTATAAGGCCTAGCCATCTCATTGAGCAGTATAACTAATATTTTGACAAAAATATTGGGTTTCAAATCTTCTTCTTCTTCTTCTTCTTTGGCACTACAACCGCTGTGCGGTCTTGGCCTGCACCAGAGACATGGTTAATGTCAATTATCCCTGGTGCTATCCGTAACAGTTCGTTTTTACGGGCGGGGTTGTTGGTCCCGCGCCAACCCCCCTCTAACAACGCCGGTATCGGGAATCGAAACCATGGCCGGTTGAGCGACAACCGATCCCGGGATTCGAACCCTGGCCAGCTGCGCTGACAGCGAAGAGCGTTACCGACTACTCTATCAGCGGGGGTGAAATAGCTGTTTGCAATCAAACCCGGTGAAAAACCCCGGTTTGAAGAAAAAAAAACCCTTCTTTCATCATGGCAGTGCCCCGTGTAACAAGAGCATTTTGCAAATGGCAAAAGTCCATGAATTCAAGTTCAAATTGTTGGAGTATCCACCCTATTCACCAGATTTGACCCCTAGCGACTGCCATCTGTTTTCAAACCCAAAAAAATCGTCCACGGAAAGCGTTTTTCAGCAAATGATGACATCATAACAGCTTTAAAAATATTGTGACATGTCGATACTAAATGGCTTGTAAACAAAAAATTAAGTAACCGATTGAAATGAAACTTAACATACGTTCATTTGAAGAGTGCACCAATACAACAACAAAAAATTGGGCTCGTAGCTGCGCCCTTTGGTATCGAACGTCAAAACTTAGTATATCTTAGTAACTTAGTAGTAACAGAGCTACAGCTGAAAAGAGGCAAATCAGGATAATAAAACTAACTTCGCTCCGATGGACCGTGGGCATGAATAAAACGAGGTTAGAATGCGCAAACATTACTCTTCAATGATGCGAAGGTTTGGAAAACAGATATGCACGTTAATGCCGTCGGGCAAATTCTCCTTATTGGGTACTAAGATCTCATTAGGATATTTTTATGTAATAGGTCTATGTGCGACCTGTTTATTTCAAAGATGAAATTTTTGAGCTTTTTTACCTATTGACACGATTATATTATAGCCTGAAATGTAACTTTTCAATGGATAAGAAATACTACGCAATCAGAGATTCTCGTTGAACTTTGGGCAAAACAATTTTTTTCTGTTATTCATACATTCACAAAACACAATTTTCACTAAATTAAGATTTACGAAAACATCTGATTGCGTAGTATTTCTTATAAGGCGGACTAAGACGAATCCTATCACGTTACATGAAAAAGAACAACATTATCAAATCAGTATTACGTGGAATGCAGAAGTTCCTGAAAGTGCTACATTCCACGTTACAACAAATTATCTGGAATCTATCGCAAAGAATATTACTTTAGAAAGAGAAACTGACAGCCAAGCACTATCGTTAGTGTGTGGTTTTAATGCTGCGGTTGAGTGTGCAAGCGAGCTAAGAGCTTCGGAGCCCCCAAAGGATCAGGGCAACGTATAATCAGAGGAATTGTAGATAAATAAATAAGAGTACATGTATCTTCTCAACATAAGATGGAAACACGACGGAAATTGTGAAGATTTAGAAAAGCAATAATGATGGTGTAGAGAAGAGATACGTTCCATGGTTTCGTTCGTTCCTAGGTTCCTTCAAGCCACATACTAATCTTGCAGCCTGAACGGCACACTATCCCGAAGAGACGATGGCAATGAGCAAAGAAAAAAGCATGATGAAGACGCTTCATTGGTTCTGTTTTCAAAGACTAGAACACATTGGTCAAGAAGCTCATGGTTTATGTTTGCATGAAGCGCTGAATCAAGCTCAGCAGTTTAATGCTGCCTGCAACGTCCGGTCACTGCTTATGAAGTTCGAGTGCCGGATAAGGATTATGGCTTTGAGGTTTCTAAGCTAGACAAGACATCCACATGCTTGCGGTCAGAAACTTAATGTGTGGGCGAAGTGTATTCAGTGGCAGTGCTTGACATGAAATATGTGCATTATTCCTTTGCTGATTGGTTACAACCTGTTGTGGTATCAGGGTGGTTGATGTCGAGATTTGTGATTGTGTGAACAAAGATGGTTCAATTGCAGAGGATGTTACGGTTTTTCGTTTCATCAACTTGTGGATAAATTATGTCAACATGAGCTTTGACTGAAAGCACAAGTACACTCACAAGGGTTCACATTTTCGAGAATGTATGGTGTTGGTTATGCTCTAAATATTATATATAAACAATCGTCTAGTTTTAGAAACAGTGTTTCGCTCTGTGGAAAATAGTATGTCCTTAAGATGCAATGTTCTTTTTGAAACGAAAACATAAAGATAATAGATAAAGAGTACGGGATCAAATTTCACCTTTTGCCTTTATTTGTTTTTATTGACAACGTAACGGTCAACGGTTAACGTTTTTATTGAAAACGGAATTGAAATACATGTTGTATTATTAACAAAAACGTACAATCATCGAATTAATGACAAAAAAAACGAGTGGCGCAAGAACATGACAAGCGCTGCAATTGGCACTTGCTGGTCAATAAATGGGGGCTGCAATAAAACATTTTTAATTGATCTGTGAATTCGTTTATTTTTCTGTTTTCGGTAAGTTTGCAACTTTTTATGGATGCATGGAGGTGGTTAATGAAACACGTGCAAATAAAATGATAAAATTCAATTAATTGAACCGGTATGCAGAGTGCTGTCTTTCTGTATAAAGATGTTTCTGTTTCTAGAATGTCCAGAATTTCAATGCTGGCTTATATGTTATAATGTACGATGCCTTTTGTTCGCCATTCGTCCTCTTAATCATAGGCGTTTGAAATCTTGTACTCTCTTTATGTTCAAACTCTTAACGGCTAAAATCAATTCTCCCATCAAGCTCTCGAACGTTAAGCTGTGTGCCCCCGAGCGGGTCATTCGCCCTCTCGTCATTCTCCCTTTAGTATTGACCCGTTCAGTAGTATTGCTAGAGCTTATAATTGTGCATCGCCTATACGGACATGTTGAAGGTCCATCAACCAGTGCAAAAGTAGTATTTATTTCTTAAGACAGTGGTATATAGGCTTAATTGAAGATGTTATTTTGCACAATGTTGTTAGCAATAATCGTAAGCTTGCCTAGTAAAAAACATTGGTTGTGCTTACATGTCTTGAGAACACCAACTACAAGAAGCAGCAACAATGCTACTTTCTCATTTTCCAATTATTTTACGATTAGTTGCAATCTGCGCCGCCACATTTAAGCAACGCTCGCCATTTTTGCTTTTCAAATAAACAAATCATTAAAGTTTAATTTAATAATGGTAGCAAAGATAACAGAAACGTTCATGTTAAAAATATAATACGAAAATGAAACAACTTGATCTTTGAGTTGATATGAATATTAATAAGCCATATCATTACATTGAGCAGTTTTACGCGAAACTTTAATGATCGATATTACCCTTTTTGGACAATATAAGTCGTGGGCATATTTCGGATGATGAATAGTTTCATTAAACGA
Organism: Anopheles bellator; assembly: GCF_943735745.2. Classification (NCBI taxonomy): domain Eukaryota; kingdom Metazoa; phylum Arthropoda; class Insecta; order Diptera; family Culicidae; genus Anopheles; species Anopheles bellator. The sequence continues at coordinate 46,885,094 of NC_071286.1, forward strand.
TCACCGAGGCTGATATCACACACAAATTGACCTCAAATTATCACTTAAGTTCAGTGAGACCACTTCAATCGCCTAGCAACAAACCAGTAAAGTGAGTCTCGATCAATACCGAGAAGTCAAAACAGCAAAAAAGTGTATCCCAGTATTACACAAACTTGATTTGAGGTCTTCATGAATAATACATAGACGATTATGAAGCAGCCTGACAGGCTTTATGTTATGAATAAATTAAAATGCAAATAGAAAGCCCCTATCCAGTTTACATAGCCAAGCAAGATAGCTCGGAAAACTCCTCGATCCGGTAGCTTATGAAGGATTAGTGCACGTTATTGTTGCGACATTCTTCTGAGATGGCTATTTTTAAGATTTTCTTTAATGAGATATGAATTACAAATACCAATTGTGGGGTCGGATATTTCATGTCATTATGAATAAATTTTGTGTAAAACATGAACAACTAAGTTGTGTTGCAATTGTGAAAAAGTGTAAACTTATAACCAAAACTAATGGCAGATCTCTGTCAAAATTAGTGTGCAAAGCGTTCAGAAAATTTGGAAGGTTTGTCTATAGGAGCCTAAGCGATACAAAGCCATGCTGAGAGAATATATGCAATATTTGGAGCAGGATTGCAGTTTTTTAGTAACAATTATCTTAGGAAATTAGACAGGCGAAAAATTTTCACGGACTTACTTTTACATATTTTGTAGATGGGAAGCATCGAAGTTGTTCTCATAAGAGACGGTAGGGACAACTTTCTTGCATATAACTTTCGTATATCGTCTGTTTAGTTGCGTTTGTCATTATGTAATTCGTTTAGTCTAAGTAGTTTGTATGCAACTTTTAGCACTATATAAGTTGATGTGTAATACAAGTTTCAATTCGATTCGGCGCTATGTCTTTTTTGTGTCAAGTCCTGTTTAATTGTCCAGTCTCTTCTAGAAGTGGACAACGAACGGACGGACGAACGGACGTTGGTGTTCGGGTGGTTCCTGAAAGTGTGATTTTGTTGTATTGATTCTTAGAGAGGGCTCTATAAAATTGCGTAAAAATAGCTAAAATATTCCATTTTTATGACGACAGCGTTATTAAACGGCATCGATAGCATGCAGAATACGCGGTGAACTACAGCAGGCCCACCTTTCGCCGATTCCACGTATCAGGTGTTAGAACATGCGGATTCATTGAGCGTTTTGGGACGTAAAACCTGGACAGAAAAAATAATAGACCAAAACGTTCAGCGACGGAAAAATAGCAACGCTTGAACAGGCTTGAGCACCGTGTTCCAAAACTAATAAACACGCTTCCTGCATGCATGTAATTTCAGGCCACGGGCGTAATGGTCAGCGCGGACCTGGTTCGCCTGGGTCGCATGTTCCAGCTACTGCGACGCAGGGGTGAAAAACAAAACGATGATAATTGCATGTTTTGTAAGCACAGCGTTCGGGAAACGTCAGATCGTACGGTTCGAGTATGAAATTGGACAGTAAAAGCAGTTCAAAAATGAAATCCAAAAATTGAAATGTTATGACACCACCCACGCTTTTCTTTCCGAAACAAATCGATAAGTATCTTGATATATTTCTGGGGCCAGAGTGGTCTTTCATAGCTCATTAGGTGATGCCTATTGCAACATGGTTTTTTGAAAAGAGAATCATATTTTGAACCAGTTAGTATTCCAATAAATTTTGGAATAATAATGAGTGTCATATGTGCGTGTGCTATCAGGCACCGCCCTCTTCCTTCAACAACACCTATAAATCCGCTCATAATCTCTGATTGAAGAAGATTATAGCAGAAAGAACTGTTTAATTCATCCAGCGTGCATGTGCATTCCGGATTATTGGGATGTATAATTCAAATTAAGTCATTTAATACTCTTACTTTAATTCCATCTGATGCCGGATGGCAATAGATTCCAGGACGTTACATCACACATTTCTTGGTTCTATGTCCTAGCCAACCCAGAGGGCGATTGAAATTATTTCAAGAGCAGCAAAATAAGATGGTTTCAAGATTCGCTTGAAAGAAATCACTTCTAGGAAAAATGTGGTATTAATTAAGTTCAAAGTAAACACTGATACACTGGCTGAAGTCAAAATGGCCAGTCAAAATAGGTGGCCGGAGCGTCCAACATCCATGTTAGATTTGATTGACAGGTTCGCTAAATTAGGCACACACTCATTTTTTTTG
>NC_071286.1:46887383-46963086 GCF_943735745.2 Anopheles bellator
ATTTGATTGACAGGTTCGCTAAATTAGGCACACACTCATTTTTTTTGTTTCGTTTCAGAAAAGGTTTCTTTTGGAGTTTAGATGTTTACAGGTGGTAAAATAAAGCAAATATTTGAAATGAATGTTGTTTCTGACGAGGAAAATTGAGAAACACCTCAGTATTGTTGAAACTTATTTTTTGGGTTTACGTTGACCCGTTCAATGTTTAATTAAGAATTGTTTCCCTAGGCCAATCATTCGCTACGCAACAGTTTACGAAACCATAGTTTAAAGCAGAAAATTATTTTTTTGTCAAAATTCACCTTTGTCCGAAAGATTGGCCCCAGACATATTAGCAATCACGATTAACGAATCGCACCTTTGCGAGGAGAACGTAACTGACGGAGTTACAGTCAGTGTAAAAAAAATTTACAATCCTCCGTTAACAGTAAAGCTGAGCGAGTTAACTTTTAAAGTATGCAGCATCTTTGCATCAAATCTTTGCAGTCGTGAAATTAGCATCATTTGGCTGAAAAAGCCTTCGTAAAGTAATTACGATGCTCACGGAAGACAACTTAATTTGAAGCAGGAAAAGCAATGTTTTCTTTTTCTTACCATGTTTTCTACGGAGTCAACCAACAGCCTGAGAGTCTCAAATCTCAGCTGGCTCAGCTCATCACATCGTTCCTATCGTCCAAGTTGCAAAGTCAACTCCAGGACGCCTCTTTACCGCAACGCACCTTCTTCATACTACTTTTGGCGCTTGATGAGGTTTTATCCACCCGTAATTCCATCGGTTCCTCGTGCAAAAAAGGAGAACAGCTCAGTTTTCTGCTCACTTTAAAAAAGTTTTCCGGATGCACTTTGAGCGCCTAGTAATATTCCTTCAGCTTAGCCGAAATTGAAAGAAGTCGGTGGGTGACAGAATGGGAAAGAACAAGCAAAGCTAGCCCAGGAAACCAGAAGGAAAGGGAGAAAGAGAGAAAGATAGGGAAAGAAGAAGAAAGAAATACAGAGAAAGTACGAAGTAGGCATACAATTAGTTCTTTTACATTAACATTTTGCCGCTCAAAATTTCGTTTAGTGTAATAAGTTTTCTTCTTGAGTGCGCTACGCGTTAGCGCGTATTTCAATCAAAACTTTTCAATTTCCGTACTGTCTTGCTGTCACTTCCATAGCGACCTCCAAAATGAAAGGACCATCAAACGAGGTACCCATTTCGTGAGTATTTTGCCACGCGATAGGATGACAACCTTCCCTCGTACCGGAATCTTCACGAAGATCGTTACAGACCGTATCCGGAATCACTGGCAACCTGGTCTTATGGTTGAATTGAAAAGTTTTACCTTTCAAGCCTTAGACAATCAAGCCTCGTCGTCCTTAATCATTTGAGCCTTCAACCAATGCATTCTTCGACATCATAGAGAAGAATGCATAAAACGTTCCAAGTGCTCTGCACCGAACGTTAGTTGCAGAAACAGAAAAGTTATCTCAATTTTAGGTTTATAGAGTTTCTACATTACAGACTAGGTAGAAAGATGATTCATTCTGCCCAAGGTTGGATTCATAGAGAATACGTATTTCTCGTATATCATCAATTTTACTCTACCTTACTACTAGTCCCTATTTTTATTTCATGCGTTATTGAAGTTCCTTGAAATCAGCAGGACGATAAAACGGTGACTTCAACCGGTGCTGGTGCATGGTGGTAACACATGTGAAACCCTCCTAGCGACTTCGTTTAGAGAAATGTCCCGAAGGATAACTTTTGAAATGAAACCAATTTGCTCCATCAACTCATACGTAAATCAAATATGGAGCGAAAATTCATCCCGCTTTTCACCATCGAAAGGCTAACCGTTCAAAGTTGCGTTTTTGCAATACTATTTCTGCTATTTGGCGCCATCTGACATAATGAGAATCTGATAAAAGTGGAAAGAATATTAATTCTATCCCAGCTGGCACCTTCGTGATACCATCAGAAAAGTGAAGTAAGATAAGCGTTCAGAAAGAAATTTTTATTAACTACCACGTACGTGGTAGATTGATAATTTGAAATGCTACCCCTTGATGCTTTATTTAAATAGCCAAGTGGCTTCGTTCTTTCAACTTTCTTCCTGTCCGTGTTTCTTTCTTTCTGCCGCTAAAAGGATGTAAGTTGATGCATACAATTAACCATGCAGTGTAGATTATTTTGTTCATTTACAATCCTACTGTTCTCGGACTTGTGGTTCGAAAAAATCAAAGCGTCATCGGTGACATAAAGATTTCAGGCCACGCGGAAGTTTTTACAAGCCATCCTTAACAGGAAGGAAAAGTTAGTTTTTTTTGTTCCTCATTAAGCTAAGACCGTACGCACGCACGATTCATTTCACGCGTGCCCGATTTGCGTTCATTCCCCAGTCACTGTATTTGCCACCATCATCAGCAAACAGAATTTCTGTGAGGTTAAAAGGTGCATCCTTGTTCAAAGGAACGTTATCAAAGACTACGGCATACTTGTTATACAAGATACATGAAAACAACGTGCAATTGAGCAACTCAAATAAACTGTCTCTTTCTTGTGCATGTACATGATTACTGTTTGTGCACATTTAATTGCTTCGCTTTCTTTAATATAATGGTGTGCTACTTTTCTAAAAATGCGTAGATTATAAATATTTTTTTCGTAAAAGTTATTGTAACAAAAGTTGTTGTTTTCAGAAATTGTTGTAAGTTATTTAATTTACTTATACAGTACGAAAAAAAATCTTAGTAAATTTTGGCTATGGTTCACTCGTTGAATGCATTGAACTTCAGTAATGATTTCGCTAGTAATTGTACTGTGATTCGCTAAACAAAGACTGTTACTTTTGTTTATAATTTTCAAAAAAATGTAAAAATATTTGCATATTTACGGTTTCAACTGCTGAATTCTGAGTCCAATTCTTCCTTGCTTTACTTTTATCTAGTATTTTTTAAATATTTTCTTCGATTGAAATAAACTTTGTTAACCTAGCGACTATTATTTTATATTCTTTCAAAAGCTTTTTCAATATAGTTAATCGTGGTATAAATGCTAAAAGACAAATGCTATGAATCTTGTCTTTAGTCTTCCCATTCCTGCGCTTAATTTCCAATGCGGCGAAATTGTGCAATAAATCAGCATTTATCTTGCTGCTTTGTTTGGTTTCGCTATAAAAATAAAGCCGTCAAGGGTAATGGAACTGGCACAAGATAAGAAGCGAAAACTAAGGCTAGTCGCTAGTGTGATTGCTGAAAGTATAGCCCAATGTTTGGAAAAGGTTTTGTATTGGCTGAGCATAAATTGCGCATAGTAATCCTGGTAAGCTCCTTTTTACCTCAAATAACAATACGACTTTTATCCGATTGCAGCATAACCACATTGGTTGCCACACGACTTTTCCTACCTGGTTGCACTACCATAAAATGAACTTCATCCCTCACTTGATGCAGAGCCTCTTATGCATTGAACAAAATGGGACGCTCTGCTTGAGCCGCAATTTGGAATTCGTTAAAAGTTTCAGTGAAGCAAACGTAATATAAAACCCATTCATGTGTAATATCGAAGGCATACATAAAAAATGAAGAAAAAATAAAATTTGCATTGGCCTTCCAAATTGAAGATAGTTCGAAGAAATAAATTACAGGCTTAAATCAGGTGGATACTTTCTTTGTTTGACTTGTTTAGAAAATATTATTTTTTACAGACTATTTTAACAAACTAAACACATTATTATTGAATCATTCATATGCGTTCAAATAGAATAACTTTTCTATCCGGAATGTTCCGGTTTCTTTCCGGATCTATTAAAAACAGACCAATGAAACGACGAAACGGTGTGTCTGATTCTCCCTGAATTGTATACGTCTTCTACCAAAAAGTCTTGTAATATGTAACAGCAGATTGCGCTTAAAATAATACACTCCACAGTGCTCTACATTCCACACTTTCTTCAAACGTCTTTAAGACTTGAAAATTGTTTGTCAATCGCCAAGTGGTGGAAGACCTTATATGAATGAGGACTTTATGGGTTTCTGTGTTTCGGTATCGTCGCGTGTTCGCGTCGCGTCGTGTGTTTTGCAGCAGCTTAATCTTGTTCGTTATCAGCGAAACCCATTGCTACCACATAAACGGTGAATATGGTATAACTCGTTTACATCACATTGTATCAAGAGCCAAACTCTCTTATTTCTATGAGTTTGTTTTGTTTTGATTTGTCTAAGTTTTGCTGGCAGGACAATACTACTCGGCTGTTGCAATAGCTGGATAAGTTAGTAAGTTAAAATTTGCTTTGAGGTTGATATTTGGAAATAAATTCTTATATGAAGTATCTAGGATAAAGCAGCAAAACTTTTTATATAAGTGGCGAATCTATTCCAAATCAATGGTAGTTTGGTTGTGCAAATAACAGAATATTCTTATTGGTTGTAACTATTTGTCAAGCAGCTTCTATGCAATACTTAATTAAAAGGCTCAAGCTTGCTAATAAAATTCCTCTTTAAATATAAATTTTAGAAGCTTGAAAATGTTGTTGAACGTCTCTCAAAATACAATTTTATGCTGGTTTTGTTATGACAAAGGACTAGTCGCGTTTCTAGTGCGTAGTAATATGTGATGGCTTACTTGTCAAGAAAATGCAATGGAAAAATATGAAAAATAAATTGTGATATTTGTGATTCTTGTTGCTCCTTAAACCTTCTTCTTCTTCTTCTTTGGCACTACAACCGCTGTGCGGTCTTGGCCTGCACCAGAGACAATGTTAATGTCAATTATCCCTGGTGCTATCCGTAACAGTTCGTTTTTACGGGCGGGATTGTTGGTCCCGCGCCAACCCCCCTCTGTCAGCGCCGGTATCGGGAATCGAAACCATGGCCGGTTGAGTTGCATCCGGTCCCGGGATTCGAACCCTGACCAGCTGCGCTGACAGCGAAGAGCGTTACCGACTACTCTATCAGCGGGGGTTTACATTCAATTTACACTCACATTCTTTGACAATAGTAGTGGTTTGATAGTTCACTTGTTCCATATTTGTACACTTTCTGTATGTAACAGGAAAAACAAGCCACTGGAATGTGGCCCATAAGTGGCTCAGATTCATAGCACATGGTGTGAATTAAATCTTTTCACACCTCTAAGCCTGTCATGATAAGTTTATTCTGCTAAAAGTCTTCTTCGATGTTAATCGGTTTCTAGGCATAAATATCATCGAATAGTCGCTGTACTTATATTGATTTAGTTAGACTGTTAGTGAGTGTTCACATTAATTGTAGCGCAGGAAAGTTTTAGTTTAGTTACGTCAGCAGGGTACAGAAAGATCTACGTGACAAGGAAATCTAACACTATCGAAAATTGTTTTAATTGCCGCTACAACTGAAAGCCTATCGAAAATGCCGTTCGCTGCTGGCACAAACTGTTTTTGTATAATCCATCAAAGTCAAGTCGCTGAGTCAACAATTGAGTTTGATAACTGACGACCGGATGTCACGTAGGTGGATGAATACGTGACTTCGGAGACGTTTGTTTGTCGCCTGAACCGACCTGGCCTGGCCTGAACGACCGAATCCGTTCACGGGTTAGAGATTTTGTGATTATTATAATAAACATTTACTGTAACGTCAGTTGTAGTAGGAGCTTTTGTAATTATTTGTACAAGCATATCACCATGTGTTGGAACGAGGCTTAGCGGCAATTTTCTACGTAAAACTTCTAAACATAATTAATTCTAGTGCTAAAACGTCAACAATTTCTTATCATAAGAGGAAAGCAGGTTCAAAGTATCGGGTGCATTTCATTCGAACATTTTCATTTACTTTTAATATCATTTCATTTCGCAGATACCAAATATTTGTGATACATATTAATGTGTAGTTGTATAGTTTGTAAGCTATTCTGTTATACGATTTTGAAGGTATTTTTGCCGCATAATTGAAGAATTAGCAGAAAATCAATAGAGTTGATTTTAGAGTTGTATTTTGTTTTTCGTGGGGATATATCGGTTTTGGCCTACTCAACGATGGGATCGATGGGGTAATTGACCAAAACGAACTCATCGATTACTAAACGAACAAAAAAATTTTGAGGAGGGTCGCAAATAAATCAACATCATTAAAAACGTGATCGAAACTATGATTAATCATCTTTGGCATTCGTACAGCAATTCTTCGACACATGTATAAACAAGGATAAAGAAAGGAGAACTTTCCTTGGCGCTTACCTTTGTTACGAAATTTATAAACTTAGAAAAGCTTCGCTTCACTCAGGCTTCCGTATATGCTTTCCAACAGAACATAATTCAACATTCTGCATTCTGAGAAAGTTTTTTTGTTTGATAATCGAATCTTGACACATTCTGTTCTTATGTAATGTGTCTCATATGAGCCGTCTCAACGCATAATACCCAGTTCCTGGAAGACTCAGTGCACAAATTGAAAATGACAGTTTGATAATTCGATCCAACTTTCAGTGATTGCCTTTGCCGAAATGCCCGCTTAGCGACAGTTAAAGATGGCATGTGACATTTTTCAGTCTTTCTGACATCTAAATGCTGCTGGACTTAATCTTTTCTAGAATCTTGTGAATCATCCGGAAAAAGACCCATCAAAAGTCGTTATTTTTGGCACCAAGAAGAAAACATGTGTTGCATCACGCGTTGAATATAAAAAAATCAGCAGCGGTTCCAACGACAGCTAAAACAGATACGTGATATGATTCAATAATTCTATCTTTTTTAAAATGATTTTGGAGAAAATATGGTTGTCTTCGCTAGCCACAAACAGTTTAGAATAGTTGGAAATTACATTGGAAAGAAAACGTCTACGGTAGCTTTTTGTTAACATTACTATAGAAAGTTTGTTGAATTAAACTTTGAATATGTTACATTTGAATATGAACATGTAACATTTAATGTAGGGAACGTAAAATTTCAAAGTTAAAGTATGTTTCAAATATGCTGAACATGTTTGCGAATGTTGTTTCACCTAATCTAATTAATACTCACTATCACCCAGTATTTGTTGCAGCGTTCAACACTATTTTCAAAGTGTTTGCGAAAAGAGTATTTTAGTCGTTCAAAGCAGGGAGAAAATTGGATGTGTAGTTCGCAGTACCTCATGCAATTCTTTCAACAAAAACCTACAGTATTTCGAATTGTGTAGTTTCTGTCGATGGCTATAAACCGATTTCATTTTTTGAGAGAGTCATTGGTTTAGCGAATCGTTTCATGTTGCCTAAAACGAGCACGGACTCTTGAATCAGCTTACGATTGGGAAGCTGATCAAATTGAATTCTAAAATCTTCTTTAACGAAAAAAACAAATCATACTTTATTGATCGATAACTACGAACAAGTAGCGAAAATGAACGGTCCGATCACCGACGGCAAAGTGAGAATAAATGGACGTTTTGAGTTAGGTGCTATGGTGCGTTGAAACATGAAACAGTGAAAAAATTTACCATTACTCGAATGAGATTTGGGCCATTCTTGCAACGATTTGACCATGGACTGTAGAAACTATTCGTAAGCGCTGAAAGATACAGAAGGAAGGGAAGTACACGGTGAGGCTTTTAGGAATGACTCGCAACAGAAACATTGCCCTGCCCCACAAAACAAAACAAAAATTGCAAAACAGTGGCCTGCACTAGTACACTAATTGCCAAGGGCTTTTCAATTACGCTGCTAACGAACGCTTTCATGCAACAACCGAGTAATGCTTTTTATGTAAAAGCGATTGCATACGCCAATACCAACATTTTTTTCTGCACAATATTAAATTTTAGTTTCGTTTGTATTTTATGAAAAACATTTGCATTTACAATATTCTATTTTCTTTATTGTCCGTATGTAGTCGTAATTGATATTTATTTATTTATTTATTTATTTATTTATTTATTTATTTATTTATTTATTTACATATTTTTTAAAAATGTTATACGTAAGACAGAAAGTCAGTCACAGGTCATTATGTCTGGTGAGAGGCGACCGCGCATCAATTCTGAGTTCAAGGTTAGGACTGACTAATATGGCTCTTCATGTTGCAATAATAATAAAAATTACCTTAATAAATGAAATCTGCCTTGGAGCTTTATTTGTATTCGTCTACCGGAGCATTTAAGAATACGAGGTACTTACATCGAAACAACAGATACTTCTGGGATACGTCTAACGTAATAAAATGTGTATGTTTACAGTCTTCGGTAACATTTTAGTGGAAAAACTAATTCTTCCATTCTATTTGTATATTACTGTTGCGTAAATTCTTTTGAATTTTTTTTGTATTCGCTTTGTAGAAATGTGCGTAACTAGTGATAGCCTGCTGTGGCGCCGTGACATTTGTCTCCTTTATTAGATTGTTATCAATAAACCAAATACGCGAGGCACGTAAATAGCCCATTTATTTATCCTTTGCAATAACTATTTTTGATTTACTAGCACTCGACATTTTGTTACTGTGTCATTCCAAGACAAGGAGTATCTGTTGTTTCGCTCCCAGCGAAGTGACATGCCACATACGGGAAACCATCTCGCAGAAAGCATGCTATTTTGAGGTGGGTCCACTCTGTATCTTGGTTTTCTACCACTGAATCCCGAATATGACTAAAAAGATTTATTGAACCCTTGATTATAATTATTGCTACAGGTTCCAGCTCAGCGCATCCAATGAACTGGTAGAGTGGACGCAAGTGAACCTATGGTTCCTCCATTTTCGTTACTGCTACCTGTGGTGATTTATGACAGCATTATCTACTCGTTGATGGTCCCATCTTACAGGTAAGTTCCTTTACCGGACTTTTTTTTAACGTTATGCAGTACGCTCTATCATACTTTAGCGACAGTTGTGGAAATAATTTAACATAAAAGGAAAACATTACCAAGTTCGCTGATGGAATCCAATGGGTGCCCTCTTAATCATCGTTGTGCTCTCAATAATCGAAAATTATTTTGGGCAAAATGGCAGTAGAAATTTCTTGTTTGGAGCGCCGCGCTATTTTATAGCCTTTTCGTAATCTTTTTCGTACGTTTTTGTATGTTTTTTAATCAAAATAAATGTGATAAATTTCTGCTCATGATGAAATACGATCACACCGCAGCGTGGTTCAGATGAAACTTTTCAATTTGCACATCCATCCGAAACTGGGATTAACAGCTTCGATTTTACAGCACATTATAGGGGTTGCCGAGTTCGTGTCCATCAAGCTCAAAACTCCTCCATAACTTTACGACCAGAGCCCAAAAAGCCATTCCACTCAGGCAAATCTGTGACAATCTGCCATACTTTTACAAACAAAACTGTTTCAGTGCCCATATTTATTCAACGTGGTTTCGCAAATCACGAGATAAGCTATGTCGACGTCGTATGTTGAACGCTGAAATTTATGAATGGGAAGGCATTTTGTTTGGGGAGCCATTTTATTTTGTAACTTCTGCTAAGTGTGTGGTGCTTGGATGTTCTTCTCGACTACTGAAGCGCGAAACAAAGTTAGAAAAGTGGTGGACTACACGACACACGAGCAGAGATTCTACGTAAGGCCGATTGTGCTTCTACTAGGTTATATCAAGTACAATGCCAAACTGAGCTAAGAGCTTGAAATTTATTTAGCAGTGTCGTACAAACATCCTTGATTGCAAACTATGATTTTGTCAATATTTAAGCATGGCTTTTGTGGTTTAGTTGTTGTTTTGCTTGTATCCAATTTTTAAATAAGAGTGAACTATATGAATACACCCATATAAACGGTGGATAACCTTTAAAATGTTGAATTTCTCTAGTTTCGCATTTTTGCCTGTATAAACTCAAACCTCGAATTATCAAATTACCAGCTCACACCATAAGTTATTGAAATTGAAAAGAAAGTTTCCTTTTTCTGATAAAAATGGTCGAAATTGATCAAAGTTTGCTCAAGTAGAACCATTATGGTTCCTGCAGTAGTCCACTGTGCCTCTCACTTCTAGAACCTTTTTCAATTTTGAAAGGAAAAAATCATGGATTGATATTGGAATTGCAGTTGTCTTGAAGTTGTCGAACTGCCAGATTTGTCGACAAACCAGATTCTATAGATTCTTGGTAGACGAATCTATTTATGATATGATTTTTATATTTTCCTTAGTGCGTCTTGTTTCTTTTTGGGTTTCTCGCGGTTGTGTGCCATTTAAAATTCATTTTTTTGTAAAGAAAACCTTTTTCCTTTTTTCGTTTATTGACGCGGAGAAGTTACAAAGTCTGCCGTGAGTGATAGAGATCTGAAGGGCTAGAGGCCCCGGTAGAAAGGTAGAAAGTATCATTTCTTCATAGGAAAAGTTTTCAAATCAAATTTATTCTTAAGCACCGACAGGTCTTTTCTGTCATTTGTTGCTTTCCAATTTAACATGAGTCCACGTTTTTAGCTATTTATTGCTTTTGCTGTTTCAATCTTTGTGAAATTCGTTTTCCGTTTTTTTTCTATATGTATTTGTATGTGTCACAACTTTTCCGGTCCCCTTTTATTAATTTGAGCAAACGAATCTGGAATTTATCGTAGCGATGAAGTGTGAAAGACTTCTTAAATCTGTTTTTTGATCTTTCTATACCCATGCTTCTAAGCAATTTGTCATTGTTTTCGAATTGTTGGGGGGAAAACCGTGTTGGAAATTCTTTTAAGTTATTTCTCACTTCATCACCTTCCGAAAATACTTGGCGATACTTTTGCAAAAGTTTTAACCAAAAATTATCACTAATTTATCGAATATTTGCCAAACATTCTGAAATACTAAAGGAATTCCTTCTAAGTACTGAGTTCTGGTTCCTCCAGCAATCGGGAAATAATTGACGCTGGGGAAATCTTCTTGCTTTCTGTGCGTTGTTCATCTCTTGGGAATAACATCAAATCGTGGCAGATTCTCGTTTTGACAATAAAATACGCCCAGCGTTTATGTTAAAGTGTTGTTTAGACAAAAAGTGTTTGTTTTTGCTTTCTTCATTGGGAGCATATGGCAAATAGGAAGAATTTCTTTTAATTTTCTTTTATATTATTTATTTTGATTTTACATATTTTGAAATTTATCATCCTCTCTTCACAAATCTTTCACAAATTTTTATCAACTGAAGAGTTGAACAAATGAAGTTGCCAAGAAAAACGAAAACATGGTTAAGAAACCCCCGTTACAGTCCACTACTGCACATAAAATATTCCAAATAAGTATTACAAATATTACGTGGTTGTAAATCAACATGTAAACCATCTGTGAACATGTAAATGTTGATTTCGCCTCAATTCTGAACCAAATTGAAGAAGCTGGCTCTGTTTTGGTCTTCCGTAAGACCGGGTTCAGCGGGGTTCGTAGTACGCACGCCTTTGGAGAAACAATGAAACTTGAACCATTCCCGTGCGATTACCCGAATTATCGCAAGTGGGTTTGACAGCAAACGACCACGGCCACCACAACCGGGCGTGTGCCTGCTCAGTTCAATCCTGTTGCGGGTAACCCAACCATGGCTCTAAACATACAACACGTTATCCGGAAAAGGGAAGAGTGCATACATGCATTGGATCTTTTGTCCCGATGCTATTTGAATTTGCAACTGATTTGACACTGCACGTAGGTAAGATGACAGTGGGCGATTTTGTATTGGCCCACTAGCTGTGTGGGTACCAGAAGCAGGGCTAGTTTCTGCCGTCGCCCAAATGTACGTGCTTTTGTAAACCTCACAGAAAACAAAAGCCACTCGAAACTGGTGGGCCGATTCTTATGCTGTACATCGACTCGCCCAACCTTCCACGCTCATCAAGACCGGCGACCGGCAATTTCATAAAAGTCTAGTCCAGATGTCTAGTTCGTGCAACCAAGCTAATACTCGTAGTCCCGTTTCCACTTTGTCGTAACGTGATCGACCGGTCAGCACCGACCAGGGTATAAATCACATTTATTGTTATTCGTCCGATAACGCTCAGTAAAACTCGTGCAGGAATCATCGTTTTCACCGACCACCAAAATCGTATCGCCATCGCCATTGGCCGATTGCCTTCGACATAAGGCGTTGACTGATTTTTATTTTCCATTGCGTGCCCACCAGAGATTTCCCCACGGACATATCCCGTGAAAATTGGTCGCCCTATTACGGCGACTGTTGGAAAATACAAAGAGTGTATCCGATTTGTTGTGTCGACTGCCACTAACTGCCTACCGGAAACAGGAACACGAACGAATCAGGAAATAGATGGAAACCGAAAAATTGGTAAAACGAAAATATCAACGGCAAGATGACCGTTGACGATAAGAAGGTGAAAATTATCCAGCGAATCAGTATCGTGTCGGTGGCGAGTTCCACAATGGTGCACAACAATCTTTTGAAGTATTTCAAATTGAATAGAAGAAAGAAACTGTCACCATAACTAGATAACACTTTGTCGTTATCTCAAATGGGTTTATCGGAAAAGGGCATATAAAGTGTCGTACAACCATTCAGTGCTGTTCAGCGGTGAATCTTGTTATGAGGTTCTGTGAAGACCGTAAAGTACAGTCCACGCGTATGCGTAAGGATTGTCCCAAGAATGTGCAACTTGTGTGTTGCTGAATTCAATTCCGTAAACCTGCCTTCCGGGGAACAGTTGATTTTCCACGAGTAATTATTGGATTTCTAAGTACTATAATGTGAGTAGCACAGACGTCATCCTCGTCCTTAAAAAGACCCGACTGAGAAAACCGTAGCAACAATTCGTTGCACTCTATGGTACGTGACCACTTCTTGGGTCATATCTAGTATTATTGTGGTACACGAATAGCCAGAAGGATTATTGAATATGTATCGAGTTTACCTTCGGCCTCGGCCGGCAGGCGTTACGTACAACTTCTAGCATAACAAAAACTGGTTTAGCGCGGAACTAATTCATTTCCCAGTACTTGATGTCCGCTTGAAGCCTGGAAGTGTACCGCAATACTACAAGTTGTATCATGTTCTGGTCGTTCAAATAAAAACATAATTGGCTTTCGCGGATTGAGAACAGCTAGTTATTATTAAAATAAATGTTATTTACTATTTCATAATATTGAAGCCTCTCTCGTATACCCTTATTTACTACATCTTCGACAAACTGCCCCGGCCTAAGACTAAGAGCATACTCCTACTTTTCGCACCATATCGGCACCTGGAAAGATTGTTCAGTCATAATCGTGATCAGAGTGATAAGCGCAGTGTTGAAGGGAATTGGTAAAACCCTTCGAAAGAAATAATTACATTAAGACGCTTTGAAATCATTATACGGGCACGGAGACAGGAAGAGCTCATCAACGAGGTTAATATGCGCTAATAGCATTACGCATTACCGACCACCGCTACTTATGCCCTTATTTTGATACTTCAAAATTTGCGCTTGAAGCCCTACGAAAATCACGAGAAACCGGCAAATACACACACAAAATCATTCGCTGGATGTGCTTTCGTCAACTCAGAACCCTTCGCTTAGTCCGTGCGGGGTCATACGACGTGTGTCAATATTCCAGACAGTGCTAGTTTGTATTTCAAGCTGTTTCCTTAAGAAAACATTCTACAGTTTTTCGAAGCGTCGGTGAGCTTGCTCGTCATTTTCCAGCCTTTATTTTGATCCGCTTATTCTTGCTCTTTTCAAGTTTGCAACTTCTATTGGGTTGTTACTACGACTACACGGCTCGCTCAAGAGACCATTCCATTTGTGGGCCATTCCATAAACAAATAAAGAAATAAACAAAAAAATATTATGATTGTATTGGTGTGAAAAATAACCTGATGAATGACTACCTAAATTTGAAATAACGAGCACTCAATACCCGAACTCAATACCCATCAAACGGCGGAGACGAAGGTCCTTCCGTGCTCCAGTGTGACCGAACCATCCTTCCGAACCAACGTCCGAAGTAGTATTACCTATACCTCCGACTGCAGTTGCTAACCAAACGTTCCAGTTGAAGCACACCTTCCGCAATGTGGCAGTTCGTTTCGGTAAATGTATTAATCAACTCATTAAAGAGTTAATTAAAGTGCACCAAGCTCGAAGCAATCAAAGCCAACGTTTCTATTAGTGGGTACTGGGCACTCGTTTTCCTATCCGGCCCGAAGTCCTACGCCTTCCGCGAGAACTACAATGATAATGGCAGAAGCTCATGTCAAAGCCAACACGGCCCACCGTCACGCCAGCACGCCTTAAGTCTTTACTGAGTTCCTTCCCAATTGCGAATATTTCATCTTGGCCATCGTCGTGGACTCGTGGTCTGCGGAATATAAGAGGAAGTGAAACGGAAACAAAAGACTACACAGAGAAAGACGGATAGAGAAGTGAACTTCAAAATGGCGAGGAACGAAGTATAAATATTTGCCTTAAACATGCAAATGGTTCATAAACATGAGATTGTGGCATAAATTAGCTGGCCACAATATAGTGACAGCGGCGGCCAGCACCGAACTTTGAACACTGCACTGCAGAATGCCACAAGATATCTGTTGCCAGGCGTTCACTAGGCGGCGATGCAGCTACGTGGCAAACCAACCGAACTGGCCCCTTTTTCGTAGCATTCGAAGCATTTGGTAGCATAACGTCCTTAGCAAGAAAGGAGCGTCCGTAGGAACACTGGCCTGTGGAACTTGGTTTTACCAATTCTTTCACCTGGAATGGTTACAGCCCAAAAAACCTAGCACGGAACAAAGCGTTCTAGGAATGAGCCGCGGTTGACGGCCTGCGGACTCACGATCGTGCCAATGTTAAATCGTAAAGAAAATTAATTCATTGCGCGAAAGTAAAATGGTGCGATGATGAGAATAATTTACACCACATGAAATCATTAGTCTGCAGCGGCCACCACGCTTGATTGAAAAATGATAGTAGTTCGGGTTAGACAGTGCTTTCGCAGCAAAACCTAATGTCGTTATGTTTGTCAAATTTGAGAATTATGTAACTCTTGCGCTATGCTAGTTTTTCGCGGTGATCCGCAATAGCTTTCCAGCCGACTTCTTTGCGACAACACATACACCAACAATTCGAATTAACAATTTGTATATTTGTATATTTGTAAAATACTCATCGGCCATGATTGGCTACATGAGACGTGTATAAAAAGCATTACATCAAGTGTCACATTCACGTTGTCACTACATTCGAATTAAGATTAAATTATTACAATGAAATACAGCAATGGGGTCATGCGTATCGAAGTCTCTCTTTGAAAGTGGCCGTTGACGTGTGGTAATCGAAGTGTGAGAAGAAGAACAAGAAGAACTAATGAAAGGAATAGTTTCTCCAGTGCATAAAGTATCATTTCCCCTTGACAAACAGATGTTCGTTTTCGTGCTTGAGACGAACAAAACATTGAAAAAGAAGAATGTTTTGGAATTTCCATTCAATCAATCCGACCACAATCTATTGGCCTCCCAGACAAGGTGTCTGCTGTGATATCATCGCTCGACAAGTCAGCACAAGTAATAAAATTTCATTATAAAGTATACGACATAGATTAGGTATTGCGACATTGAAAGCGCACGAAATGTGCTATATCCAACGTGGATCGAATTATACACGAGATCAACGGCCGCACATTGATGTTCAGTTTTTCATCACTTACAAATTTTGCAATGCAATTGACCTAACATTCTCTACCAACAACAATATTTACCATGTCATGTTGGAACGGTCAGAATGGTTAGTGTTTTTGTTCGTAAAATATTTCATTCGTATAGCAATATTATACGTATAATATTAAGGCTTTCAAGTCTCAAGACCATCCGCCTTCCTCAGGAGTAAGGGAAAAGTAAAGGAGTTAAGGTTTAAGGTAGCGGGTTCGTTTATCAAAAAACTACAATAACAATTTTTATCACAACGAGGTGTATGCATTCTGCTAACATAGTACTGCACAACAAATCTCATACCTACACCACATTCACGAATCTTAAAAGTTTTCATTTGTTTCGAAGTATTTTTTCTCGTTTTTTCTCTCACTCATTGGTCTTTAAACCAATTGATTTGCTTTTTTATACCATATACTTAATGTAATGTCTCTTCTCTTTGTAAACTTCAACGAGCTAGTGGCATCCACGAGTAAAAGGACAAACACCTTGCGACGCGACTCTCCCATGTGTGGAAGTAGCTGCAAAACTCAGTTTTAAACTGATGCTACAACATCAGAGTTTTTGGTAGTCGTGTGATGGAAAACCAACAGGCTGAGGACGAACCATCCCATTTACCGGTCCCATGGTCTTGTACAATGACATGAATGAGATGCAATTTAATGAGAACTGCTTACATCCGGTTTTAGTGCCACTTCTCATCCATTGCGCAGTAACGACAAAATAGCCGCTTTTCGAAAGCAGCCACCGTTAGATGATCGTAAACTCAACCTAACGGAAACCGAGGCCTATGAGTGATGGTCGGCATTCTGTCTGGCGAAGAACATGTACCGAAACCTACAACACATCTACTGACACCGGGTTTCTCACCCTTACCGTTTACCCTTTTTTAGTGTCTCTCTCTCTTTCTGTCCCTCCTTACAACCTTACCAGTTTGGTTTTTCTCCAGACCAGGAATGGTTGACAGTATAACTTTACCATCTCTTCAATTTCCATCCAATTTTCCCCTACAATGGTTGCGAGTTTGGCGGAAACTCTGACGCTGGTAAGTACCAGGCCCAGACCGAATGCATTTAAAGAGTTTCAAGCATCCTTTAAGCCCGCACAACGCTGTGTTTACTCCATTATCGCACTGCACATGGTCATAGTTTGGGGATCGTAAATTCGAGAGAATCATGCGCGTCGGAGTCCTGTTCCGGATCGGGATGTTCCTCTTACCCCAACGCTAAAGATCCACATTGCTAACAGGACCTCAACCATGATGATGAAGTAGAAGTGTTAAAGGTAGAATGAAGGTTGCTTCGAACACGACAGATAGCCATTCGTCGTGTCAGAATTAGTGTAATTTGTGCACTGGTAATTTCATGAGGCGTGATCACTTAATAGGAGCTGAAAGGGTAAAGTTTTGTTTTGTTTTATTACAATTAGCGTTATTTGGAAAGGCACAAAAATTGCACAAATTATTGCTACAATTGCAAATAAAATATTTTTATAAAATTACACCAAAAGAGTTGAAGTGCACTGCCTAAAACAACCTTACTCCATATCGCGAACAGCGTTTCATTTGCATGTACCTATGCCGTACATTTTTGAATTATTTTCTGTTCGAGTGATCCATAATAACAGTATCAGGTCTAGAGCTGTGTGATTCAACTTCAAGGGTTTATGAGGTGTTAAATATAGTTATCTGTTAACAAGGTTAACTATGTCAACCAACCTTAGATATGCAGCAATGCAGTCGCTCTGTGATCATTAATAATAGTATTTATAATTTTCAAAATTTATGCAGGGGAACCTTACTGTGCGGTAGTTATCTCATTATGTATAGGTAAATTTGATCCGAAAGCAAAGCGTATCTTCTTGAATGTATGTTCCAGGCGCACCTTCTGAAACGCGACAAAAAACAAGTGCACACCGTCACAACACCGTTACGGAGGAAAGTAAACTGCTAAGGCCAAACTTTGTTTGGTTACTGTTTCTTGCCTGCTAAGCTGCCTGCCGCGACAGGCCTCAACGATTAGGGACAACCAACATAACGCTAACGATATCCTCTCAGTTTTTGTTGCAACCCTACTTTCATGAAGCGACCACTTAAAAGATATTCTAGTGGGCCCAAAAGTTGGACGGTTGAAGTTTGCCGACTTTTGCGAATGCCACCAAAACATTGAAACAGAAAACTGTTTGATAAATAGTGCAAAGTTCGTGTCATGCTTTAATCTTAAAACTGTTCGATTCCGGCTTGAAGCACTGAAGGTGTCGTTTCCGGTCACGTTCGGTTTGATGGAGGTCGCTAACGATTCACGTGGGAATCTTCAGTTTGAGACTAGCACGATCTGAAGTCAAAGTTGATTCGACTGCTGTGTCACGTGTTGGGCGACAAAATCAAACCCTTAGGATGTAAGCCTCTGCGATCTCTAGGACGACTGGTTGAGAACAAACAGTCTTAGTTTTTCTTTAGGCTCCAAGGATAAGAGAGACCGTCGAGTTTGATAGTTTTAACCATGCCACCATGCTACACGTTTTGACCAAATGGTTATCAAACCCGATTATTCATGAGCATAGAAAAGTGAGTTTGCTAAAACGTGCAAAAACAAATTAAGTTGATTCACATTTACGTAAGTTTTTATTGTCTTATCTTTTTCTATAGGATTTGAATTGTTATTAATAAAGTTGTCCATCATACCTATACATAATTTATGTCGAAATGGTTTTATATGGAGTTTAATCACAAACGTAGTTGCAATACAGTCAAGACAAGTCAAAAACAAGTGTAGATATCAAATAAACCATTTAAATCAAGATGGGAAATGTCAATATTTGTCATTAGTATATTTACGAATATGAAAACATTGTTTTGTGCTCAGCAAGTTATTATGTTTTGTATTAAGTATTAATAATTGTTTCATGTCTTATATCATTCAATAACAAATAGTTAAATTAAAAAAACAACAACACAGAACTGAATACATAATTCTTTTACTGAAACTGATTGCAGTCATCATCAATTTTTTGCTTTAGTTGCAGTTTAATTCTTTCGTTTTGTGTTTATACAATTACAATTAACTGGAATTGAAAACTTGGTTTCCTACGTTAGCACATGTTTTACGATAACGAATCAACGAGGAACGAATCGAATAAGGAGGAAAGATCAAATAAAACATACATTTTGTTGATATTTTCACGCCAATAATTTAATTGTTTTGTTACTGTTCATAAACGCAAGCGAATTTCTTGAGTTTCAATCAATGTACCAATTTGTGATAGTCGTCATTTTATTCTCATTAATTTTTTTATTTTTTCTTCTCATATTTTTAGTTTTGTCGTGTTTCGCTTTAAGTTATAATAAACTCCTCCCAGTATTCTCAGGATTGGCAGCAATTGCCAAATCCTTTGGGGTGCAATCGAAAAATAAATAAATGGAATACAAAAGGAACATAAATTGGCACAAATTATCTACAAAACCAGATTCGGCTCTTATTTCAAACTCATCAATCTTCATTTAATCGATGATTGCAAATTGAAAATCTTGGTGGTTTTGCAGACTGAACGTTTTATCGTCTCTCAAAGCAACGGTGGGCTGTGCATATGCAAGTGAATGGCGTTCAATCCTGTAAGTCTCCCGAAGATGGAAAATTCGTGAAAAATTCAACGAAATGGAAACTCAATTTTTTCTGCAAGCCTAGTGCTGTCTTTCTCGATTCGCGTTCACTTCGCGGGTCGTGGGTGTTATTTTTTGCGCATTTCGGTAATCCTCGGAGCGATTGGGAGCTTTTCGATTGTGAACTTTTTATTGTGCCTCTTTAGCGCTGTCATTTATTTTCATTTTCACGCAATTCTGTTTCGATGGTTGGAAGCTTTCATTTCAGTTTGTTTGCTAGGTTTTTGGCATACCGTATTCGCCAAATTTTGTATTACTTTTGCCAATTTTTGTAACATTCAATATACTCTATATCAAATATACAGGCAAATATGTGAAATAAATTCAACAATGGTCTTAGCAACTTAAAAACATAAAGTGTAGCTTTCCATGCCTTGTTCAATACAATGTGTTCATTTTTTTTAAATATCTTGCGCTTTACATTATTGTTGATAACAAAGTTTGTAGGTTCATTGCATGAGAAAAATATGAAAATATTGATTAAAGCAGTGTTGTTGTAATATGTATTGTTGTGTATATAAAACTAATGCGAACAAATATGAGGCGAAAACAAATTAGAAGGTGAAAATTCATGTTAGGCCGCTCAAATGTTGCGCATGTTGTTTGTAGTGCCGATATTCTAACGGCTAGTGAAGACAAATTTTAATTTCGTTGACCCGTTTCAGTTATTTTTTGTGTTTAAGCCTAGGCAGGCACGTCATCGAAAATGTCGATAAAATCACAGAAATAATCAAAGCTGATCGGCATGTTTGTAATCAAAGCATTGGCCGAAAGCTAAAGATCAATCATCGAACAGCTTAAAGCCATTTGCGCAAAGCTGGATTCACAAAGAAGGTCGATGTTTGGACGCCACCCTATTTACACCTAAAAACATGATGGCTCCAATTTCCATTTTCGCAATTTTGGCCAAACGGAACGAAATGGAACCATTTCTTAAAAGGGTGGGTACTGGGGATGAGGAATGGGATACATATGACCATACTGTGTGAAAATGATCGGGGTCTAAGCGTGGTGAAGCAGCTTAACCGGTGGCCAAACCAGAACTAACGGCTAGGATGTTTCTATTGGGTATTTAGGTGGGATTTGAATCGTTTATTCTGAGTTGCTTCAGACCTCTACTGTCAATTACTGCAAAGTTAGAAGCTAGTAATTGACCAGAACCGATCAGAATTGACCAACAGAAGAGGATTTGTGTTCCACCAGGACAACGAAATGTCATTGTCTTTAGTGGCTCGCCAGAAAGTCCGAAGGCTTGGTGAGGAAGTTTTAATGCATCCAACGTATATTCCGCACCTTGTACTAACCTATTGACATCTTTCTCGCGCATTACAAAACTTCCTGAGTGATGAAAAAGTAAGATCAAAAAAGGATTGTGAAAATGGATTGCTCGAGTTTATCGCCAATAACGATCAAGTCTTATATAAAAGAGGCATTATGAAGCTATTTTTGAAAAGACAACAAATTTTCCAATAAAACGGTGCATATTTGACGAAAATCGGACCATCCGAACATCTTAAATACACATGTTGACACATTTCAGCCGAGCTAGCCCGGGATAAGGCTAATTGAAGTGGAGGAAATGCCAAGTACTACCTAAGCTAATCTTGTTAAACTAGATTAAGTACCTAGTAAGTAAATTTAATAAATACGGCCCGGTCCGTTCCTCTAAGATTAAAAAAAAAAACATCTTAAATACAGTTTTGAATGTCACCCAAAAAAAAAATGGATGACTTTGCTAAAAAAAACTGCGTTAAATAAAGTTAAACAACACGATAACACTTTTATTTAGATTATGAAAAGAAGTTGCATTAGATTATATCCTTTGGGAGACATAACTTTATTGTATACTGTCAGTAATAAAAAATTGTTGAAGAAGTCATGTACAAAAATTTACTGTGATTTACGCCGGAAGAGGTTTCTGATTCAAATAATTTTGCATGCATACTAAGAACGTTACGGAATTATGTAATCTGTCTTTATCGTTTCGTTTGGCAATTTCATTGACACCTAGCGCTAAGCTGATTGACGTTGCCGTGCTTTCAGAAAGGAGAAACCGCAAGGTACTATTCGAGATTTTCCATCAAGTATTTGGCCAGTTTCCATCTCTTGTCGATGGAAACTTTCTCTTACGTTTGACATGTGAAACCTCCGCAAATGTGTTGTGTGTGTCTGCACTTCATTTCTGCAGCGATTCGGTGAAACCGTACAGCGATGTACAAAGTAAGTACCGTAAGAAAGATTTCAATTCAGATAAGTCGCTTTGACACCAGAGCCCATTCCGGCTCCCGCAGACCATGCGTGGATGAAATGAAGAACAAAGATGGGACGACCCAAACCCAAATCGTCGCCAGACACCGGAAGCGGACTGAGAATAGTGAGCACGGCATGAGTTTTTCCGGTAATGTTTTCATTTCAGTCTTCAGACCCTACAATAGCTTCATCGTACCCCAGCTTCGCCCTACCCTTGTAGTTCATCCACCAAGAGCCCTCAAGAGAAAGCCCTCATACATCAGGGCTGTCCGATTTTATGCTTTTTTTTCAAGCAAAATCCTAGCGACTGCCAGTGACTACATTTGTCTAAGAAGGATATAGAAAGATATTGAATAGTTAGATAGATATTGAGGAAGCAAGGTATTCTTTAACGAGTCATCGACTCGGCCACCCGGCTTATATCCTTAATCCGACACTGTGTTGCAGTGGTGCTGCTGCTTGTCACTTCTTCCACGCACTCCATAACCTTCGCTTCACCTTCACAATAGCCAACGCATGTCTCCTGCTGTGTCCCACACACTGGCACACTTCCGTTTCGACGACAACCAGCTTATCTTAATTGAGCTTTTACCATTTTGCACCCTTCACGCGGCACTACGGCAAACGCCAAAGGGCTCACTCCAGTACCATTTTCCTTGAATCGTTTTTCCGTGTGAATCGTGGCAAATTGTTCAAGTGTTTTCCGGCGCCCACATTTGCATACACTGCATGCTTCCTGGCCTAAGCTAGCGATCATACGCAAGGGAAGATGAGATAAGCTATGGTGCTGTGGTGTTTCATGCAAAGCAGCACCTGCAGCACCATACGTGCCAACGTTCAATCACTGGGTACAGGATGTTTGACAGCGTAATTCATTCGACTTTAACTTTTGCTCCGAGTGTAAGACGACATAGCACCGATAACATGCGTTCGCAAGAAACGTGTTCGGCACTCATTGTCAACAGAAATCAGCGAGTTGGCAACAAAATGTAGCTCGACAAGGCATGCAATCACAAAACGTTTCATGAAGAAAAGAAACTGTCCGGCGAATTAGGGGAAATGCATAGGAATTATACGGGACGCTGTCACTATGCCACCTTTAGAGCTTAAGCTACTTTCAAATAGCTGCGTGAGACACAAAATTTGCTGTCTGTTTTGTTCCTTTGCTAATTCAAAAGTCCGGCATTGTTATTCAGTTATTGTTGAGATCTTCAATTGCATCCATATGGTGGTTAAAAGTTATGAATGGCAAAGTACACTCGTTTGATAGAAATGCAAGAAATGACTTTCAGCATTCCACCACTTTGAAATATCCCTTATCACATTTTTTTCATACAAGTTCTAAGTTTTCCATAAATCGGCGAAACTGAACACAACCGTGGAGCCACTTGCAGCTGTTCAAATTACGGTTCATCATCTAGTTCAACCCTTTGGCCTCGTTCCACCAATTCCACATACCACAGCGTCGGTCGATCGACGAGTTTGGAGCACGGTGTTTCAGGAAAGTTTTTCAATTAGGATTTCTGTTGCTGCTTACTACGCACAATTTCCTGTTTCATTTTTCCTTCCAAGATCCGAATGTTGGGAGAAAAAGTAATGCAACAGCAACTAGGAAAGCATCATAACAAGCTAATGGGAATCAAAACTTCCTTCCCGCCGTTGGGTGCATCCTCTGCACGGTTCGTTCCAGCTTCTAGGTTACCGTGGCCTGCGTTTTATTTAAGGACCTTTGGTTTTTCGTTTTGTCTTTGCGGCTGTGCGAACTCACTGAGCAGCTGAGATAACTGGACCAACTTCTTTTGCGTAGATAGGCAAGACGGAGAACCGCGGGGATTGTGAAAAATCGCGAAACTTCTTCCGATGGAACACCCGAACGGATCGGTTGCATCGCGAGCGAGAGACCACCGCTTTTCAGTCCTTCTCGTTGTACGAGGCTGAGTTGCTAAAGTTAATAAACTAATTTAAATTGAGGAAAAACTTTCCCTCCCCTTGGCGAGGATGCGTTTCGTGTTCTATGTGAAGCGGGACGAATTAGTTTTCGCAGCTGGCGCTAAATCCGACGGCAAAGCCCAACTACACCAGAGACGTTGTGACGATAATTTATGCGGCTCATTTTTTATAGAACGAAAAGTTCAAACTCTCTTCAGGGTCCATCACTCTGGCATTCATTAACGCTTACCATGAGCCCGTCGGCGACTAGTGTTGGAATCGGTTCCATCGGTGAATGCGGTTAGGTATTCTTCAAGCCTGCCGTGTGGTTAATTTAATGCCAACACGCAACATTTCTAGTCGCTACGGTATCCTGCTATTTATGCTATCAAATGGTGCTGAGGAAACCAATTATTTCATAAATAATATTGAAAACCTCAATGTTTTGCCGTACGATTTAGAAGTATAGCTGTACCTTAAAGTCTGTTGTAAAACCTGTTTATCTGTTATGCTGTCCAATAGGGTTGCAACGATGCTACTAATAATCCTGACATTATTATGGCTCGCTGCATTTTAGGGAAGGGATGCATTGTAGGGAATTTCCAAGTGTGGAGAACATCGCCAATCGTTGAAAAATCAACCATTTTATTTCTCTCTACTGTTGGATATTGTAGCATTGCATTTTTATCCGGCGGGATTGTTGGTCCCGCACCTCCGGAATCGAACCCAGGCCAGCTGTGTGACAACGTTACCGGCTTAGATGACGCTTATTAACGGAGGAAAACATTAATACTTATCAAACACAATATTATAATATTTATGCTAACATATCGTAATATATTTAACTACAATCATCCGATACTACGGGCTGTATTTGTTGGTGAACAAATTTTACATAGCTCAAATGCCCGAATAAAATTGATTCAAAACTTTTATGTTCGAATAAAACTTCAAACTCGTTTTGATACGCAATTTTTATTTGGCCATCAACAGAGGTAATTTAATAGTGCTCATTGAATATTTATTGTATAATTCGGTGTAATATTGTCACAATAAACTGCATCGTACTTATGGTCACCAACAGCTTTCACGGGGTTTTGAATAGCAAGAGAGCAAGCTCGCCGCATCGTGACACAATATAAAATCCCCCGTCGTCTCCTGAGAGAAACAGTATCTGGGTGTCAGTTGTGGCTTGAAAATTTGGTGATAAAACCACAGGAATTTATCCTCCCGGTTTTATTGTGTGCCACGTGTTTGTGCGTCTGTTGTCCACAAGCACAACACAAGCCCACGATCGGTACCACATCGAATTTTACTTTCTGCACCGCATATCATCATCATCAGACAACCGCAAACAACGTGAAATGTGACGGTTACGCAGTCAAACATGCAACCTCCGTCCAGGTTGTGCAGCTGCTTCGCGTAGCCGAAAATGGTTCTACCGAACATCGGACCACGCGCCCACCAGCCGGGCAAAAATGCGCTTTATTATGTTCGTACGCTCGGTCTTCTTCTCATGGCAATAATTCAATCAAAAGCCCAACACATAAAACACCAAAAACTCGCAATTAATTGACACCGCAACATCTGTACCGGTCGGAAATTAAATTACGGTATAAATCAAATAAACGGTTGAATTAAGCCTAGCGCCAGTCGTAGGGCTCTCTACCAAGTCTATGCTGTCAAACATCGAATATTGGGCAGAGCAAGGCACACAACCGGAGCGTGTCGAATATGAACTCCAAAATGAACCCATAAAAAGGCGAAAAACATTCCCTAACCCCAATCCGTGAGATCCGTGTGTCGTGTGATTTATTCCTGGCTGCGTTGATTTAAGTGTTGATCTAATACCGGAGAAAGCAAATCTCATTTGCATGTCACTCACAATCC
This sequence comes from Anopheles bellator, assembly GCF_943735745.2. Classification (NCBI taxonomy): domain Eukaryota; kingdom Metazoa; phylum Arthropoda; class Insecta; order Diptera; family Culicidae; genus Anopheles; species Anopheles bellator. Next base: position 46,912,656 of record NC_071286.1, read on the forward strand.
ATCACAGCTTAGCGAAATGATGTTCCACTGCATCTGACGGTGAGGGGAACAGTCGCCTTGGTCGACTCACGCCTTCAGACGATTGTCGTCTACAATCTTACGCAAACCGACATAAAAATTCGTAAGCCAGAATGAAAAAAGGGCCTTCCAAAACAAAAGGTTTCCACATGACAGCAATTATTTGACATTTATGTCACTAGGAACGACCATTTTGCACACACCAACTTACACGGGTACATCACATACTGAGGCCTGCATTCAATCTGGTTCTGATTTATGCGACTTTTATGTTCCAACCGACCACTTCGGAAGCATATGCATTTACGGCTTATAAATAACGAAACATACGGTGTTGAACAGACATCAGCGTTTATGAGATCGCTCTTTTTCGCTCCTGGGTCGGATTCTTCAGTGGGATTTTTCGGCGCCGAGTTAAGGGCCTCGAATTATGTTGACTTTCACCGACGCCCGGTTTGGCTGTGAATTTGAAAAACATGAGCACGGCCCCATGAATATAGGGCCATGATTTATAGGCGTAATGTTCACATACGGGTGTAAATGCTCGTGCAGACGAGAGCATATAAAGCCGCTGCCGTGGTGGCTTCGGTGGTTGTGTTCTTTTCGTAAACCGATCTGGGGTCGTAACTCCATAAGTTCACCCTGCAAAATCGCTGCTCTGCCACTGAGGATGATTGCGCTATCCTACAAAACACCATACTTGATTACGCTCGGTGGTGGTGCACGATGTCCTTGCGGTGGAACGGATCTTAATGAACGAAAACAAAATGGGACCGCACTCAAATTTCGAAACGATCACAAATCACCACCCCCCAGATACATGATTCGTAACGCGTGGCGAAACGAAATCATGGTGTGCATGAGGTCATAATACAGATTTACCGTCTATCGCACCATTGATCTCACTCTCTCGTCTCGTCTACAAGAAAAACGAATTCCCTATCGGTAATGCTCTCGTGCGTGCCAAAAGTATAGCTTGCTGGTGAAGATATTCTTGCGCTCTTCCGTTAAAATTAATTCAAACAATTATACTCGACGGCCACCTGCCCAACATACACCGTAATTGAATGTACGCAGCAAAGGAAACACCCTGGCCACAGTAATGATAGGTTATGGTAAACAGGAGTTGCCTACCACCGCAGGGGCACGCCATTTTTTGGCAGGGGCTCGAGAATCACGCTAGCAACAACTGGCTGTTGCGACACGCAAACACGCTCTGTGCCAATCTGCTGACCGTCCCCTGACTACTACCACCTGCTTACTATTTAGTATACATAGGAATATCGTCTCAAACGTCGAACCAATAGCTTTGACCTGCAACGACCGGAGTGAATTATTACCTTGTAATATTCGTTTACCGCACAACAGTCACCTTTGTCGAATATTTCTGGAATAATGTGGCCACGATCGTTCGATACGATATTCAAATGCTGCAAATTCGTCTCAATAATTACACTTGAACTGGCCTGATCAACTTCGGTTACTAGTGTAAATTGGACACGAGAAATGATGGTCCGGTATAAATCTGATTTGTCCTGCCCGCATCGATAGTTGAGCACGAAAAAACCCATGAATTATTAACCAGATGGCGTGGTGATTTATGCAACGACGATAAGATGTATAATGAAGTTTGAATGATAAAAGAATTCGCATCCTTTGTACGGAGCGTAGCGGAAGCAGTTTTCGCGCATTTCCAAGTCACGAGCACTTCAACCCTACGTTTGACCAGCTCCTGCGTTTTAACATTAGAGGACACTTCGATTACTTTTTTTTTGACGTACATGGGACGCAGCTGGTCCCGCACATCATGTGGACGACGTAATTTTCTGCAGTTTTCTGTAGGGGCTCCAAAATCCAGATTTCTCGGAGTTACTAACCATTCCACGTAAGCAGTAGATGTGCTCTTTTACATACGAGTATGTTTCGTTGGGTGCCCCGATGAATATCCAATTATTCACACCCGATCAACACTTACATGTTTACCCATCTTCAATCACTCAACTTCATTAAGCTCAGGAATTGTTTTTAATGGGGCCATTATAAGCCCCACCCCATTAGGTTGAGGTGTGTAACGTGAAGCTATTACTCAAACAGCCAACTTCATTGTACCCGCTAGATAATTGTTTTCCAAACTTCGAGAGACCCGATTGTTCCAACTTGGAGTTACAACAACATTTTTGTTCGTTTTCTTGCGCTCAAATGCTTTGCGTGTGATTTGGCAGTAATTTGGAGTGTTTTGCCATTGTTTTGATGCAAGCATAATCAAGCCGTTGTTAAAACTTCAGTAACTATCCTTTTGATGGGTTTTTTAGTAATCGACTGAAACTCAAAGTGATTTGAAGTTTACTCTTCGCCTACCAGTTATTCCTTGAAGAGCCCGGCCTAGTCCTGTGGTCTCTTTTATGGTCCTGACGCATCGCAACAGTAGTATTCGTAACTTAGGAACCAATGGAACCGCAACCTTGCCTACTTCGCAAATGCGACTCATGCTTTTGCAGGGCGAGTCATGAAACCTTTGGAAGGTCTTTGGATCCATAGAGACGAGGTCTCACCTGAAATGCATTACATTAATCAATTTGTATCTCTAAAACATGTACGAACGGATCATGCTGAGCATAACCACCCCACAACAACAACCATTGTTGGAATGTGAAATAGAATCCGCCAAGAGCCTGTGAGCTTGGCTTTCCGTATGTTTTTCCATTAATTGAAATCGACCTCTCGAACCTCTTGCCTTCGCCGACCAAAAGGGCGCTCGGTTATAGAATCTATTTTTTTCTTTTATGGCTTCAACATCTAGTGAAACCTTTCTTAAAGGATGCTCATAAGCGTTTCGTTCCGTTTCATAGCCGTTGCCACATTGCCTGCTCACGGCGTAGGCTGGTGGGCAGGCCTTATAATAAAGGGGCTAGCAAAGCACGCTTCATCATCTACACCACTTAGTAAGATTTATGAATCGCTGCGCTGGTCAGTGCCCATTGCTGCCATTGTTGCACGAACTGCTTTCCGTTACCCAGCGCAGCGCATTCCGGAGTCAGAGAGAACTTAGTTTCCTGTTTTTGCTATTATTGCTTTCAGACATTCAACAATTCTCTGTGAATTGCGCGTTCTCGGGGAAGTTGCTATAAATTGGTTGGGTATATCGGTATAGATCGAACATTTAGCGACGACGATACACTCGCCGAAGATTCATATCATAACTTTCCTTGCAATGCGACACGTTGTATCGACCACTGGGCAAGCCTTCGACAGACTGGAATCGCTTTGAAGAGTGTATTTAGCATTCTTAATATGAAATAGAAATATGAGAAAAAATTCCCCAACTGATAATGATAGTAACGGTAAAATAATCGCACCGATTTTTAAACAGTTTGTTATAAATCAATTATTCATCCATTGCAATTGAACTCTTCCACCACCATTGGCCAAATTCAGAAATAAACATTTTCGCGGAACAACGTACCCATTGCGTGAGAATGGCTTATTGATAAATTGTTATCAGACCAAGCGCGCGGCACCAGTGTCAGTGAATCCTTCCATAATCCCCTTACGGTATGCTCGGCTCTTCTATCCATTATCGAGAATGACCAGTGACAGTACCGACAGCATACAATTACCGCGTCCCAACGGCAACGCTATCAAATATTTCGCCGACAGTACGGACCCAAAATGCTAACCAAAAATTTGGCAGGATTAGTTTTCTTCTCTTCTCTGGTGGACGCTTGCAATGTATGGAAGAATGACCAGCATTTTAGATATCCGCAACACACACTCGACAACAAGAGCTGGTGCTTGCTTATGGATATTCAGATGTGTCATCATACAAATTAGTTATTATTAGTTATTAGTAATTAGTTATGGGGAGGATGAAAGGACGGCGTTACGCTACGATTTAGGAGATAAAGACTGACACAAGAGTATAACATATAATAGTTTTTGAAAAAAAAACACAAATGTCCTGAATTTTTTTGAACAGACCACGTACATAGTGTCCTCGATATTTTTACAGAAACTTGTTGATGGTGCAATTAGTGCAACCCAAAATGAAAGCTATGTGTGGATCGATGACTTGATATGTAACTAGTACTAGTAACAAAGTATAATGAATCGTAAACTCTGGCCAAAACTAGTTCATGAGAGCGTTTTTTGCTCTATGGCCAGCAGTAGTGAGAGATAGAATCTCATGAGTTTCCAGCGTTGAGTACCTTTCTGACACTACTAACGGATTAACGGTTCGAGTGCTTCCAACATTCCAGTGCCGAGTTACTTTCCGAGCTGATCACGAGTAAGAAATTTCCGTTAAGCTTCGGCTACCGGCGAGATTTTCGTCGGGATGTGACCATCGCACGGTATCCCGACAACCACGGCCTGAGTTGCCGAAAGGAGTCCGAAACCGAGGAGCACTCGATACTCTGCGACGTAAAGTGGACTAGTCATTCATATTTCATCCTGCAGTTTCAGCCGAACTGTTACCAAAAAGAGGCGCACAGTTTTTCGTTTGGTCACGGTTCGTTCTTGCGTTTCATTCACGAGCTGCATGGGTGAATCGTGTCTTAAATCGTCTAATTTCGCATTAGCCGTGCATCTGGTTTCCAGTGCAGCTTATAGTGCAACTGTTCTCAACTATTACCGTTATAAATTCGACGGCCCAGTACAGGTGAAGCAAAAGCTGGCAGGAATACGACGAATACTATTTTCCATGATTAGGCGCATGTGCGCATACAACGCAGGAAGGTGTCGGATGGTGTAAGTGTTATTCACAGCTTAGAATTGAAAAAAGTCATTTCATTCTAAGCAAGAATTGACACACTTACCAGAGAATGTTTGTGTGCGAGGATAATCATGTTTGTGTGCGTGTGGCTGTGATAGCGATCTGTGCACATTAGTTGAAGGTCCTAGATTGAGTGAATGGTTTCGTTGTTACTGTTTTCAGCGAAAATCTTACTCGCACCAAGTAAAATCTTCGCTTCCCTAAACTCCGCTGTGCCAGTTGTATGGAGGTTTTGTTCGTTTCGGGCGACAGTTCTGGTTTGATTTTAATTAAGCAACGCACAGTAATCCCCGGGAGGATAAATGAAACGGAAAACTATCCTGAACTTTTCTCTCTGCCCCTCTATGTCCATCTCTCTTTCTCTTGATAAGTCAGTTCAAAAGGCGTTACAAAAGATTATGTAGGAGCTGACAAGGTCCTCTAGCCATTCGGTCGCCAAACAAGCAAACACAACCGTCGCACGCAATCCGACGACTCTTCCGAATTAAAGCAGCTTTACGAAAAGTGGAACGGTAATCGGGCTTCCCGTATCGTAATAACTGTCACGCTGGTTGAGGTGCAATCTTGCCGTCACTTTGGCGCCAGATCTAGGGGTCGGTGTCATTTGTCTAGCAAACCAGGGAAAGCTGATTGCGCCTTTTCTGACAGCGATTATCGATCAAAACTCGGCGCTAGTCAGAAATGCTTAATCATTCCACCAGGGAATCGAAAGGCAACATTCAATTTATGATTAGCTTCATATCGTTTCACAGAGCCACTTATGATAATCAGTTGTTCCTTAACTCAATAAAAATCGTCTGAAAAGATTCAAACGATCAGGATAGGATAGATAAAATCGCACAAATCTAACAAGAACGTTACGTTAGTCACCGTGACTTTGATTTAATTCGATGATGATTGTACTACAAACCAATGCTTTAAAGTACCGAAGTTGTAGCAATGAGCCATCCTATTTTCACTGCATTCTGAGCCTTCCAAATAAGAGAGACACTATGAACTTTCGGGGAAGTGGAACTTCAAAATGGATCGATTGAGGAACCTCAAATATTCTGGTTGACCAATCCACGCAAGTGTGTGTGGCCAGTGTGGCTCAACCGAAAATGAACGGAAACAAAGCAAAAGGAAAACATATTTGTTTTCCTTTCGCTTTTTTAGCATTCGGCAATCTTTTGCATCTTTAATTCTGAATCTGCAAATGGAAATAAAGGTGATACATATCTGCAGGACGCAAACCCCTAGTATTAGTCAAGGGCTGGGAGTCAGGTGAACTAATGTTGGAAACGAAGCAAGAATCAGACAACCTGCCGCTGAGAAACGGTTTGCTCCGAGTCCTCTACGGTTCTCTCTCAGCCACAGGTACGAATCTTATCTCCTCTCAATTTACTACCATTCTATGTCGTCAATTCTCGAAACATTGGACTCACCCACACTATTTTGGATCAAATTATTCTTACCCGTAATCAGCGAGACTTTTTTTATTTTTGTACTTTTTTGTCTTCTTTCTTGCAACCTTTGGGTCAAACGTATAGACGTTTGACGGATCTTTCAAATTGATGGAGTTTTCGATTGCTCAATGCCTGTTCGTAGTAGCACGTGAAGACCGGAAACAGATACAAACTCGACCGCTTAGGCCTTCCTTCAAGTATTATGTATGAAATATGAAAATGAAATGTGTTGAACTGGGCATAACTCTATTAGCGGACGTTTGTAAACGGACTATTAGAATTCTTTCTGGACTTGTGTCCAATATCTAATCAAAGCTTTGATGAATTGCTCTCAATTCTCAGCAAATAAATTGCTTTTTTATGTAAAGAAATTAAAAAAAAATTCTTATGATGATGCTTTCGTTTGCATGATGTGAGTTAATTTCATGATGTATTATATAACTCTCATGCGCAACATTGCTCCGTAAGCCTTGATACGTGACTAGTATTAGACTGACTTATTAGGTGACTTATCATAATAAAGTACACCACATCAATTCTGAAAGTTCACTTCGATTTCTTTGTTTATTTTCAGAGGAACATGCGCTGAAACAAAATACAATGCGCATTCCAATGGACAAATTTCACAGCGAAGTGGTTCTGCTCCAGAGGAAGTACGATGTAAACGGGCTAACCAGTGGTACAGCGAAAACACTCGGCAGAATCCAAACAACTTCCACTCCAACACCGGTAGTTGACTCTCAAGGCATCCGGTGGTAACGGCAGGCCATTCACTTCAACCATTCTAAAACGTTAAGCATAAGAACAGCAACCGTACAATTTAGATTGCACTGTTCGGTCGCTCGCAACAAACCGTTCTTACAAATGTATTTTGTGTGTGTATAATGATGTTTAAAAAGGGCTGTGAATTCCGTGATGTAACATATGTCGCGAAAATTAAAATAAAAAGTGTGTCAGAAACAATGAAACTTCCTTTTTTATTCATAAGACACTTGCTGTGTCATATTGGTCACATTGGCTTTGTCATATGACAACGCGATTGTTAATAGTTATTCGCTGTGGCTCTTATATATAGTATTAACATGAAGTGTCATCAGGTTTGTATAGCAGTTCTTTGCATTTTGTTGCCTTTTTAACTTCATGAAGATCACCATTTTCAAGAGAGTTGTTCAAGTTGTCTTATGAAAGATCGTAGTGTGCTGTTGATGTACGGAATTCTTTTTAAATTTTGGTGATTACTGCTACTGCGACTGCATTCGAGCTTTAAAGGTTCATGCAGGGCTAGACTTGGACGTCCGATTGTCTCCACGTACCTTTTTTCAAAAACGATTTACATTGTTCGTTTATGATGACACGTTTTTCACACGCTTGTGAAGAACTCAACGAAACCCGCGACCGTATCCATTCCGTTCACATTTCAACAGGTGAAGCAATGTACAAACGAACTGCATAATAAATAGATGAATGTGTTTTTTTGCACTGAACAATTTGTTGAAACATCAAAAGCCATCGACCTTCCTCCGTCAGTTCAGGAGTTCAATTTACCATCAAATAAAATCAATCATTTATGCGTTATTCATCGAGTCTATTGTGATTACTACGAACGTTAGTGGCGGCAAGCTAGACGTTCAGTGTCTCTGCAATCGACTTTTTTGTGTACTTTTTTTTAATTACACCTATATTTATTTTAAAATTACGAACACCGTCTGACAATAAAAGGCGATATGCCGCTCTATTTTTTTATCGTTTTTCCGGGAATACTGGTATAATCCTTTTCCTGTGCTTTCGTACAGGTTATTTAATGGATTTTCCTCAACCCATCGAACGCATTCCCTGTGGTGGTTCTACCTGATGGCCAGCTGCTAGCGCTTTGGCAACATTTCAGCATCGACAGGTTCAGGTGCGTACAATGAATTTGAACGCCGAATCGAACGAACACAATCATAACCGACAAGCAAACACGTGCATAAGTGTCGGCCATCGCCAAACTGCTAGTCAACCCAATTTCCGCAATGCCGCATCGGCATAGTCATGCAAAGGCTTCTAATGTTGGAAGCAACAGATGTTTATTGTTTATTGTCGAAATACATTTGAAGTTATTGATTAAGGCCAATTTGTTATTAATGCAAAAACCAATTTAAGCTTTTTTATGTAGTGTGTTTTTTGTAAAGTTAATTTTTGTAGCAGTTTTTATTCACAACACAAGTCGTAATGTTTCCATTGCGACATTGATTCTGCATCGAACGTGGTTTTAAGAAAATATGGCACGTGATTTTCTTAGTGGTTTGTGAGATTTTTTAATTATAGTTCATCCAACACAAGCCTGTCAACGCAACCCGCTAGCCTCAGGAAAACCATCAAATTTAAGGGTCCCATTAGGGTGACAGAGGCATGGAGTTAACTGGTTTTTTTATGAATATTTGATTGAAACAATTTCCATATTTTACATCCGCACCAATCTTTACATGCCAATGAATACGACCCTTTTTATCCACCTATAACTGCGTAGCCTCAATTAAGTCACACGTATATCAATCTGATTGTTAATTCGTTTCATATCAGTCTTTTCCGTACCACACATTGTGTGTTCCAATTTGAGGTGCAATCTTATTTCTTTTACAGATATAATTGTATGCTGCAATTAAATGATTCCAAGGGAGAAGGAAATTTTGTGTGTTTTAAAATGCTGGCTGCCAATCAAAAATGGCATTATGTTCCTGTGCTGCATTGCAAAAGACAGGTGATAGATTGATGCAGTGACATAAAAGCAGGCAGTTTTGTCCAGCATCATTTCGATCACCATTTCACAGATTCTGCTGTGCGGAAGAAACTACTATGCAGCCAAGGAGGAAAATTTCTACTTTGGCGATCAATTTCGAAAAGGTAAATCGTAATTTGAAGTAGGTTAAGCCACTTATCGGCTCTGGTACAGCGAGCAAAAGGTTGTACTGTTAGAATTCAATTGGCCGGATAAGCGACCAGACCACAAGGTTCGATAGAGCAGTTTGAACGAACTTTTTTTTTAAATCTTCACCGATGACCATAAATCACGGCACCGTGTTCGTCCTTCAGTGTTTATGTTTTCGTTGGTGCCTCAAGGTGTGGCTAGTTATTTTCAACGGAAACGCACACACCTTGTTTATATTCCCTAGAAGGTGCTTAGAAGACATCCTGCTTCTGTTATGGTAGAGGCCAAAGTGACATCAGCACAGTTCGGGACAACATGGCGTACATGTTAATCGCCACGGTAAATTAGACATCAATTCGGAATCCTACTCAGTCTGTCTCTAGAGGTTTATAAACCATGAAGCGGAAATGGCAGATCCTTCGGTTTCAAAAGTGGATTCAGTGTTGGGGCACGAAGCACCTCTTTGGAATCAACGTGGAGCAGCCCAACACCGTGCTTTGCGGGAAGCCTCCTCGTTTCTTTTGAATCGGAGATCGGAGTCTGTTCTATGAACTCGAAAGTGAAGTTAGAAGATTATGCTCAAGCGCCAAACAATCGTTCCAGCGAACCAGTCAACGGGACCATTCGCTCCAATCGCATGCAATTTGCATGTGACACTCGAAGTCATCAACTTTTATTTACTCTTGAGGCTGATGTGAAGGCGGTATTATCAAGAGTCTTTGTTGAATCGATGGACCATCACGCGCTTCCATTTCTAGGCTGTTTTACGACACTGTTGTGACAGGAAACTGTCAGAAGACATTGATCAAACAATACTGTATGCACAATAATCCAACTGGAAGATCACTTGATGATGTCAATTAACACTGTTGTTGATGACATTTTTCCAACGAAAAGGAAACATGAGTGAAGAAAACAATTTTAGAGTATGCTCGATGTTGTAGATAGCAACGATAGTAGAGTCAACACTGCAGATACAAGTTAGAATATTTGTGTAGCAAATATTAGATCATCCTTTGGTTGGTCGATAGTCCATACATGGTCAAGAATATAAATTTGTGGTGAAAAGTGCTGTTATAGATTTTTCATAACACAACCCGGTAATGTAAAAGAACTAACTGATCTAGCTTACGCACGAAATCTTGTACCAGCCCGGATTTTCTTTGATGTGCCGATCGCTCCACACAAGGAAAAATTTTCTGGCTTCGTGCTCAGCAGCATTCGGGCCAAAGAAAAGGTGAGACCGATAGTTGTGTCCGGCTCATGAAGGTTTGACTCCCCTTGTCGGTTGATCCATTTAAGCTCCCGATTAATTTCCAATCAAAGTTTAAGTACTTCCAAAGTACCGGAAATTTGCCAGCCAAGCTGATCCGGTGGTGAACCAGGATCGTGCGAAAAGATATTATCACCAACGGTAGGTAGGAGAAAAATGAAAGAAAAAAAACGATCACATCGCTATTGATGTAGAAGTTGTGCAAAAAACAGACCGAACTTCATCGGCCACCTTGAGGATGAATAAGCGAACTTCGTGTTACGAAAGAATGTGAAGATTTTCGCTAAACATCGTGTGTGTTTGTTTGTTAGCCATAGACCGTGTTAGCGATGGTGGAACACTAACAACGAAGAACGTAAAAGAAAAATGTATCGAACTTGGAGCACAAGAAGAGGAAATGAGAATAAAAATTCAGTGGAGGCTTTTCGTTTTTCATCGCATCAAGGATAAGTTTTGTACGGTGTTAGTAACACCATGGAGCATAGCGCCTTTTCAGAGGGCATTGTCTTCCGCGTTTCCGCGGGTAAACCCAAAATCACCGTATCATCGTATTGAAAGGAAATAATCGAAGCATAATGAAGTTCATCTACGGTACCAGTGCCGGGACCTCGAGGGCTCGAAAAGTTCAATCTGTTTCCAGGTAATGCGGTTATGTTGAAGAGAGAGAATAGTGATTTATGTGAGAAAAGAAAATTAGTTCATAAAGTGCACATACATTGTGTGCGAGAAAAGTATTTTTGTCTGAATTCAGCAAAAAATACTCACCTGCTAAAAACAGAAGACAGTTGATGTTCTTTTCGTCTTAGTCGCTGTGGAATGGGTGTAAGAGAAACTAAATTTACGAAACTTTCCATTTTGTCATAGGCCTAGATCTAAAACTTGAGAATCGGGTTTTTCCAAGAACTCAAATGTTTATAACATTGAAATGAAAAATTCTATTTTATTCAAAGTATGTGCCATTATTTGGTCAGTGTGCCTCACCAGGCGTCTCCATTGGGAATACTAGAAACTGTATTTTGATCGTTTTGCGACCAATGAACGGTTCAAATTGATCAGTAGCGATCTGAATTATCGGTTTCAGCAGTTTTTACGAGCTTGTGCTACATCACACCTTTCTGGTGCCATCAGAAAGTTTTGTTATGGAGTCCTCTAGTGCTGTTTGCTTTTTAAGTCGAAATTAAAAAATTTTAATTTTTGAAATGCCTTAAAGTAATGCGATTTCCCAAAAACAAGCCCTGACAAGCATTTGATGCGATTCTGAAGCAGTTTTCTTTAAAAAACAGCCGAAAAATGATAATTTCCGTTAATCGTCATTTTCAGGCACAAAAGTTGACATGGTCTAGTCCTTTCAAATGTCGGTTGCGAACTCAACTTATTTATTTTTCGACCTGAAATCATTTACACGATGTCAAAACAAGGCCATGATGCCAAAGCAGCAAAACTAGGAGACCCAAATTGACAGATAGAGCCATCTTTTTAACATTACGTTAAAATTCATCTCACACCATACCATACTTGAATGGTGGATACACTCTAATAGACATTGTTTTGTCACTAGATTCGCTCTTGGCTTAGATTTCCTTCGCAAGGAGATTGATTTGTATATTGATTTTAGATGCGCTTCAATATTTCCAAAAGATAGAGTTGACCATAATTTGCCATAATTTGAAATAGCATTTTTAATTATTTTGTTGACTAAACAGCATCGATTTAGATAGTAGACAATAATGAATTGATATGCTGTAAAAGAGAATGGTAAGAGGTTTATCCGTATTCCGCCGAGCCTATGTCCAGTGATGTATTGTTTCTCGCTCCAACAGATTGTTTTTACGTACCTATGTTAAGTTTGTACTTTCGAAACTACCTCATATTTAAACTCTGGATGATCATACCACTTGCAGTTACAAACAGCTGGTGGCACTTTGAAGAAATAAAATGCTTGAAAAAATGCCTCGTAGATCGTAACCACAGCCTAGCACCATCTTTTTGCAGTTCTTTTATTTCTCCCACCATCGATGGCGTTCAAATTGGCGTATCGAACAGTGAAGCTAGTGAAGCGAGTGATGCTTGATTCGCTAACTTATTTCCCGTGCTGCTCGTGGCGGTTTGGCTCAGAGGTTGCAGGATTTCCTTTAATCTTGTTTTTTTGCTCTGCAATTGCCACATCCTCTTTATGGACGTACAGTTTTTTCATCTATGTCACTTTGCCCTTCTATGTAAAAAACCAATCATTCGCTAGATTTACAATTCAAATAGTTAAAAGCCACATCTCGGTCCGAACATGGATCGAAGGGGTTGGCAGTTACACGGTGTTGGGTATCTGACCCGTAACTTCTTGCATCACATTTGAAATCATTCCTAATGAAAGCAATCGAACTCGGTACCGCCATTTCGACAACCTAACGGACCAGACCATTCGCGGTTTCCAACATGATTAAAAAATGTTAACAATTCGTTCTTTCCTGTGTTTCCGCTGTTCAGTCCACCGGAAATGTACCAGAGTAGAACGGTAGGAAAGCTAATACCGCGAAGAGCGGCTATCTTTCGTTATCTGCCTCGATGTGACGTCGCTAGGGATCCATATACTCGGTTAAGGAAGATTCTATCATTCTATTTGCTTACCGAAGATTATTACTCACACTGTATGGTTGCATCTCTGTTTTCATGGTAGCGGTCTTTCATGTTTGATATTGGTTTATTCATTTCATTTTCGTATACCTCGTTTCGCGCCAAATTTGCTACAAGTGACACGTGGGAAAAGAAAATTGAAACTAACACCTTACTAAGGTTAGTTTCATTTAAAAAAGTTAACGTGTATCCTAGCAAGCAGTAAAATGTATGGGCTTTTATTTTCTTTAAAAACTTGATTTTAGCAAAAGTATTACTATTGGGTAGAGTAAAACTCTTTGAGTATTTTATTATTCGATTTATTTTAAGAGTTCCATACCTATTAATGGAGTTAATGCGAACAATTTGCAACACAAATACTCCAAAAAGTTTTACATAACTAGAACACCGTACGTTACCTAATATTATTCAGATAGTTAAACTGATCGTTTAACATGAGGGCGAGAAGTTGCACCAATATCTCACTTCTGCATTCTCTCAACTTCTGGTCTGTTTCTACCAAGCTTTCGTGGGACCAATTTTCCGGCCACTTCAAAGCGGGTCGTCTATCTGCGCTCCAGAGAAAGCGCTAATGGCTCTGGCGGTTTGGCTGTATGCGATTAGCTAAAAATGTGTTTTTCTCTGTGTAAGTTTCGGAACCGGAAGTTCCGTACGTGGTGCCTGGTGCTAGGAATGGAATTTGTTCCTCTTTGCAGATTGCACCGATCCTGGAGTTGAAGCGTGAGCCGTGAGGTGCACCTTGGTGGAGAAAAGATACTATTTCCCGGCTGTGTAGTTCCTTATTTCATACGTTGCCGTATCCTGGCGGCGACATGGCGCGAGGTTGGTATCTGCATCTTTTGGACTAGGAGTTGGTGCTACTGCAAACCAAACCGAAGCACAGTGGAGCTATGCTATGCCATGGGAAGGCCTTCGTATCACACGGAAGGATAAAGGCGCCGGAGCTTTTAAGTGGTTTCTCTTCACAAGATAGATGAGGTAATTTCCTTTTTATCCTTCGCCAAAAATCTCTTCGCTGTTTCGGCCAGTTTTTCACTGATGCATTATTTTATGCTTGCCTCCGTCTCCATTTCACGGATTTGTCTGGCTTCCATGGAAAACTTTTGGGAAAATGTTTATGGGGCTGACATACTTTCAGATAAATGGATATGTTCGATATTTCCGCATACGCATTGAAATTCGATGCATTTGGATACTTTTCAACATTGGTTTTGTATCGCATCAGCGTTTGAGGTTCAAATTTCCTAGGGTTATTTAACGTTTTTCCGCACTGTTCTAGACATTTGAATGTTCATAGTTTTGTTCGTCCTCGTTGACTGTCGTTGACACGTGTAACATGTCGTCCTAGTGTGCTAAATTAATGTGCTCAGTTAGGCTTTACTGCCCGTTGAGCATCAATATATATTAAATAAATAAATAAATAAATAAATAAATATGAAGAACAATGGCAAAGACAAGATCCTTACCTGTAACGAACTTCTGGAACTGATACCGGGCGTGAAATGTCTTACATTCGCATTCGCATTCAGATGCGAAGATAATGGCGAAAGCAGAAGTCAAACATCCAGTGGCTAAACGGCGATGGTTCAGAGAGAGTTCCTAAGGTACGCAGTGGTGTAGAACTCGTTCAGTGCCCTAGTGGGAAATGACTACGAAGTTTCCGTGAACATCTCCATACATGTTGGGCGGTGTTCAGACAACTCCTTCCAATCGTTGCGACTGAATCTGTATTATGGGTAGCTTTCGGTAGTTTGTCCGATTCCGAAACTTGATCTTTAGGAAACCGTGGAAAAGTCTTCCTGTCGAGGTCGAATGGGAGAAGGGAAAGTTTCTTCCAAGCCGATAAGCACTGCTCGGTAGAACTTTGATAGTAAATGTTTATTTTATGATTTTTCTCGTATTTGCACGTTCAGAGGTCCAATGGGAACTAGAAGGTCATACCAATGTGGAGGGAAAGCATATTGTCTCACATGGTGCAATGAGTCCAAAAGAAAACTCATACATGCGAATACTTTTACAAAATTCGTGCATATACAACCCAAAAATTCAGCATTTATTATTGTTTGCGGTATCAATCAACTATCTTGAACAAGAAAAACCATCAATGGCGATTAATGCATACCGATGAAAATGTTTTGTTTTGTTTTTTAACATATTTTGTACTTATCCGTCCACATATCATGATTACTTGGACGAGCAAACTCTTTCACGGTTGAAGGTAAACATTTTGAAATCACACTGAAGACGTTCGAAAATTGTTCCGATGCGCTGAGCAAACAAGTATGCTTCGAGAAGCCTGAAGACCATGATATTGTTGAGAATGTGGTCGCGTGTCTAACAAGTTTTTGAGAACATCAAGGCGAAGAGGTGTAGGATTGCTGGGCCATTTTTGTGCGGTTGGATTTGGGGAAAGCATACCAACAATCAATTGGTAGTCTTGAAAACGTCTCGTAAGTGCGTGAAGTTCTCAGTTCAGGCTTGGGTCGACCATCGTGATTATGACCATAATCACGTCCCTACTTATCGTCATTGTAATCCTGTTCATGCACTGGTGTCAGATCGACATAATTGCTTTGGACCCTCCGGAAGCCAATGCATAGAAATTCGTTACAATTTGAAGGTAATGTAATTATTTTCTAGCGCTTAGTTAGGAGTGGCTGACTTTTCACTGTGGTCTGGTGGTTACACCGTGATCCTTCACATCACACCTGCATGCAGCACGAGGCTCTGTTTCCTGCTCATGAAAGGGTGGCACCCAATGGGTTGTTCACGATACATGATTGACATCGGATAATTTGATGGCGAAAGTTTTTAATTAAACCGGGAAGTGGCCCCAGAAGAGGGAGCTGAAACGGATCAGCGATAGTGGATAGCGCTTGTATTAAGTAGTCTAATTAATGCACTCGATTCGATGCTTCGTACTGGGTCGGCAATATGGTGATGGTGTCCGAAATAAGAGCAAATCAGGATCGTATTCGGACCGAAATGGTACGCACCGGGAAGGTCGACTAGCTCGTCCACAAAAAAGGGTCTAGGGTACATGCGATGCGCGCATGTGTTCAAGACCTTTAGCAAGAGAGCCGACTACACGATTAATTACTTCCGAGCGCAAATTACACCTTCGCAATCGTTTGAACAAGATCGTCCTGTTCGATGCTCCTAAAGGATAGAGGTTCGGTATCTAGTTCAATCTACCTCCAGAGCACGGCAAGTAACTAATGTCCAACCTAACGGTGAGGTATTGCATCAGAAGAGGAAAAGGCGCGACGGATGGGACATACGGATAAAGTTGTAGTATGACATTACGCTGCAGACAGTATTTAAAAACTGAAATTCTACAATGTGATAAAATATGCTCAAAGGGTTATTTGTTTGAGCAGGACAGATATTACATCAGACCCACAAATGGCGGTGTACGGAAAGTTTATGATGAACCTTTTCAATGAAGAGATCAAAACTTCTTGAGACTTCAAATGGTTTTTTGTTGCGATGCGTAGGGGTTTTTACGTGTTTCGTCTTTCAAAAGGACTATTTCTCCGAGGGACCAATTTCCGAAGTATTCCATAATTGCATTACGGTTGGTTACGCTTGACGACAGATGAGGTAATTAAATTAAAACATTTTATTGGCAAGTGGGAGAGCCATGTAACAAAAAACACACATGTACACAATTTAAATAAAATCACACACTTGAAATTGAGAAACTGTAACTATCCACAGCCGACCTAACGTAATAGTATGTTTTGAAAAGTATGCCGGGTTAATGTTTGATATCCAATGGCCCTACCCAAATGATATTCATTTTGCATCCTATTAAACAAACGGCTCGTTGTCGTTCGATGTTGCTTCATCGCTAGTGATGTGTATTTGTGCTGCTTTATAGTTTTAATTTTGCAGATAAAAGATAATATTTAAAGTTAGGTAAAGGTAGCTCTCGTCATTAGTTGCCAACCAAACAGTTCAGGAAGCGAATTTCGTGGAGCGAAACAAATGCATACACCAGTTAGGGAGTTCAGTAGAGTTATGAATAACGTTGCAGGAAGCAATTGATAAGTTATCCTATGGGAAAATTGAAAACGTGACAAAAAAGAATATATTTCGTTGTTGGTGCTAATACGGAAACAAAATACATGGCACCAAAAATTCATCTAGGTTTGCTTTTTTTTGTATCCTGGTGTCTCAAACAGCTCCGAGTTAGCTACCGAGGAGGCTTAGCGCATTTTCATTACCTTTCAGGTTGGCTCGAACGGGTCTCGATTGCACGCCTGGTGGTTTGGTGAGCGATTATTTTATGTTTGCGCTTCCACCGGCGGTTCGGCGGCTCATATGGATTCCTGGGTATTAAAGTTTACTAGCGGCTGAAGGCGAAGGTTTCCACTGGATGGTGACGTTGATTTGTTTGTTTTTTGTCGTTCTTTTTCGGTCTTGTTTAGTTTGGCAACAAATTTAGGGTTCCGGCCATTCTTTTCCACGGAGGCTTAGTGTTCCGAAACTGAAACCCTTTCGGTCGTCCAATCGTGCGTCGGGTATTCCGTTAGAGCTAATATTTCCATAAAGGATTAATAAAACCTGGCCACGCTGGTTGAAAAGCTATCATCGATTCGACGCGTGCAACGCGAATTTGAAAGCATTTTCAGCATGCCTGTCATTGACTTTGTTTTTGGATGGTTGTGTTCGTTGTCGGCTGTTTGGATGGTTGAATGGGTGTCTTAGGCCACATACTGCAAACATTTCCATGAAAATCCGCTCGCAACGGCGGGTAAAAGCCCGCCGAAGGAATGTCATTTTTTTCACCAACCAACCACTCTTTTGGGATTCTCAATTTGGCAGGAATGCGTCATCAACTCTCGCCAGACACGGACCGGATGAACCTTTCTCTGAATCCATCGTCAGCTTATTCGAATCTGTTTCGAAATTCGAAAACCGTCATTGCGAGTCGGTCGGTAATTCTAAAGTACAGGCGCAACCAGACGATGAATAGTGTGAAGAGGTGCATTTTTTACGGAGCCACCATTGCGATGCGTCACCGTACTTTACCGCTTTTTGGCCGGCCGGTGATACTAAATATTGACGAAACAGATTTTCACACGTCAGTCGCTAGGTTTCGGTCTATTTGGGTGGAATCGGTTTTTGCTTCGCATCGAGTCATTTTTTCATCTTCGTTTTGCAGACAATATGAGGAAACATTTTCGCAGTCAAATGGGATTTAGTTTGTTTCATTTTAAGTGAAACAATTACCTAAGAGACCAATTCTGAAAAGTTAAACAAAGGGCTTAACGGAAATCTATATTGAACGCATGAGAGCAAGTGAGAAAGAGGAAGATGATGCAGAATGAAACTAAGAGAGAATTAAGAAAGAAAAATATATTAAGTGAACACTAGTTAACGACGTGGTGAGAAAACTGGGATGAAAATTAACCAGAGTTGCAGAAAACCAGGAACGGTGGCAAGGAGAAGACTAATGAAATTCTCACCATGCGGAAGTAAAGTTGGGAACGGTTTAGTGTACGGAATCCGGAAATACCAGATGGAAAATTCTCAACCTTAATCTTTCGAACGGAGCACTGGCGAGACTGAAGCCTGTGCAAAACTCGACAAACATGGTTTCCTTTTGGTGTCCGCAGGCAGTTGCAGATTTATTTCTGTCAGCCAACTAATTGGAGTGTTTTATTTTTGCGGAATGACGTTAGCAATACAACTACCGAAGCCAAAACCAGATGCTTATGGTTTAACTGTGTGAAGCGTCTGGGGACTGGGTGAATTTTTGCACAGCCGTTTGGCAAGTTCTCATAGAAACAATGATAGTAACGGTGATATCATGTGATTTTTATTAACATCTTTTTGCGTTTGCTTTGCACACCAGCACGAGGAGGAAGCTATTAACGAGAATTTTGCTTCGTTGAAAGGGCAAACTACAAGCTCAATGATAGCCTACGATTCGAATAGGGAATGAACCAAGTCTGGTTCAGAGTTTTCTGCTGCACTGGTTCTTCTGGATGGCTTGGAATCCGGGGTAGCGGTCAACGTGACCAGAACGAGCAGCCTGCAGAAGATATTGATAGTAAAGAAAGTAAACAATGTTTTCCTGCTGACGTCTATTGTTGACAAAGTCGGCAAGAGGACGTGCCAAGTCCATGCGCAGAACGTTTGGAAAATAAATCATCGTCATGCCTGCTGCAGTGTGCACATCTCATGGCTCTCGCACGACAGTGGAAAGCACTTGACAGTTGCATGTTTTAGTTTTTTATTTATAGAAGTATATTACATTGGATGTTTCGTCCCTCTCGTTTCAACCCAATCCGTTTGATTCCAGGGTGACGTCTCCTTATCTTTTGTCACATAATTCTCTTCCTTTGCCGATACGGGGACGAACTGTTCGAAAAGGTAACACAAGCAGCAACCACCGGAAACTATTTTGGTGGGCTTCTCTTGTCAGAAAATATTCAAAATGGAAATGCGATGGAAGCGAAAGAAAATGGTGTTGGGCGATTACTCCACGTAGCGGCTTTCTCGGTGTTCGTCCTGAAATTGAAATAAGAAGAAAAGCTCGCACGACAAAAGAATACTAAACGAACTATCTTTTATCTGTGATGCATCCTGGTTCAGGTTTTCCGAGTTTTTCTTGGGTTCGCATACCGTCATCGGAAAACAGTTCTCGAAGAGCGAGGGAACGAGTTTAAAATATGATTGTCTGGCAGAAAATCGTTTGCAGTTTACGGGATGTCCTACTCTTGACATTTCGAGGGCTGCCGTTGCGGGAAACTGCTCCACTATCCACGGGAGATCCCCTGTGAACGGGCCAACTTTTACCCGAGATGTTTTTGGTATGAAGAAAATAGAGTTTCGCTATTGAAAATCGAACTTTCGAAATCTTTTCCGTTTTAGTTTTCCTTTTTTACTTTAACCAGTCGCCAGCACAAGTGGTGCAGAAGTAGAACTGATGCCATACCTACTACATTTGAGGATCGGGGGAACGGGCCGCGGCTGTGTCATGCCATGGGGGAAATCAATACAATTGCAAATATGCTACATGTGCCCGAAACAATAAAAAATCATATTCCGCTCATGACAGGCTTAAAACCTCCACGAAACATGTTTTGAAGCGTATTTTGAAGTGTTTTTCTTGCAAACGGATTATACCTAAATTATGTTTCGTTATGTTGTTATCCTCTCTGGCATTCTTACAATGCAGGTTTCGGCCATGTGATGTCGATAGTCAATGGTCGTTAATCCTTTTAAGCGTACATTTTTTAACTAATTCTTTACTGACATATAGAAGGGCTCAAAGCGTTTACGTAAGTAAAGTGGAACGATATCCTAGAATTAGTGCATTGTACTGCTACACTCGTTCAACTTTCTATAGCCGCACCCACGTTTTTAACGTTTCTTCCAAACCGTCTTTTCGATTCAACTTCTGGTTTTTGGACTTTTTTAAGTAGGAAAAATTATGAATAAACCCATTTAGTTGGGTTGAAGATTTTTGGTTTCTAGCTTTTTTCGACCAAATACGATATAGGCACTGTCAAGTTTCTATATTCTATATTCAGAACTGTATTCTTTTTCCAATTGCACAAATTCTCAAAATTTATGGCTCTCGTTTGCCACATTCGTTTTCCTAATTCGGCTTGAAGTTGTGTCGCGAACGAAATACAGTTGACATTTTTTACACCTCATCGATTGATTTGGGAAACTTACTGACTCACTAACAGCTCAGGAAATTATGTTTGTTTTAATAAGAACATTTTCGTGGAACTGGTTTTGAATAGATTTATGATCAATACAAAGTCTGCTTCAAAAGCAAATATCTAACGTAGTTGATATTGCTCTAGCTAGCTGATTTACAATAACTAAATTAGGAAAAACCCTGTTTTTCACAAACTTCGCCATACCGTACATATGATTTTACAAAAGAACAGACTCGCAATACGATTGAGTATATTAAAATGTTGTCAAAAGTACTAAATTTTCCCCACCATTAGCTTGCTGGCTTATAAAGTTTTAATGATTGATGCTTGCAGCGATTCGCCAAAGTTGCCTCACAACATCATTAACGAACGATTAGCAATTTGTTAAACCGTTTCTCATGGCATTGAACCGTAATTAATGTTCATGAAAAGTAAATCGCTCTGGAAAGGGCAGTCCATACTCTACTTTCATGTTCCGCTCTCGAAAGGTACGCTTTGATTATCGACCATGAGCGCGGAATCGACCTTCAACATTTTAAAACATCCCAATAAACAAGCGATTTAATCCTTCGGATCGGTGTTTTCCGAATTCTTCATCGGATTCCGGGCTGCGCCGTGCTCCGGATATTCCAGGGCAACTTTGTTGCCTCATTGAAATGCGACCAGTTGAATTGACTTCCAATTAATTTAACGTCACATGGCGGATAGCCTGCCCAGCGGCACATCCACGTTAAGAGTCATCGACGTTCCTACGTTTTCGTGGGTGAGAAAGTGTCGGGATCAGTGAATTACACTTCGCTTAAGTCTGCCCCGATAAGCGCTCAATATTGGAGCGAAAGGGTGTCCCCAAGAAGTCTCACGTAACGTAGGTTTTGAGTGTTTTTAGTCATAAAAATGCCCTTTGCAAGATATAGAATCAGGGAGGAAGCCATTGTGAGGAAGAGAAGAAATTCGTTGTGGTGTAAGGAAGCACGATGACTGAACGTTTCCGAAGACAGGACATTGCGTGAAGTGTGTTTATTGAATACGATTATATTTATCCCACGTTTTGAGGATGGAGTAGAGGAACGAAAAGTTTGGGGAGCACCCGTGAAGTGAAGTCTAGACACTGAGTGACAACGTTAAGACAAGCATTTGGTGTTGTTTGGATTTGTGGAAAACAACACCGTTTGGTGGTGTAGCACGCCACCGTTTGGATCATCTGATTGCTTCTAAGTGTTCATGGTGAATCTAAGCTGTGACCTTATGCTGTTGCCGTGTTGTGAATTCAATAACTTTTCACTTGTGTTACAGAGATAATGTGGTAACGCGTAGCTTCTTCGAAGGTAGAATGCTTTGCCCGTTAGTAAAGCTACAATTTAAAACAAAGTTGGGACGTTATTGATGAAGAGCTGGATAGATTTAAAAATATGTTCATGTAATATATTCATTCTTTAAAAAGAAACACAAATACATCAAAGTTAGTGAGAAAAGTAAAAATATGATGATGTTGAGTAATGTAAGATATTAACCAAGAAAACGGGATCGCAGAAAAACACAGAGATCAGCTCGGTATTTAAGCATAAAGGCCACACGTAAGGATGCTAACGTCAATTCAAAAGCGCAACTGGTCTACTCGCTTTAGGGAAGGTCTGCTTTGGGCATGGGGATGGCCCCTCGATTGAGTTTACTGTATAGAAAGGAAGCGAAACGAAAATATTTGAGGAATAGTATTGTTTATAGTAGACACCGTGCTCGCGCCTTACTAATGCTAGGAAGTACCGCAAGAAAGGGTTTGTTATTTCCTCTTAATAAGCTTTAGGAATGTGTTTCAATTTAGTGGCGTTTACTGTCCAAATTCATTTTCCAGCCACGCAACGCAGTGTGAGTTAGTTTTGGTGGCATCCATTTGTTTGTTATGTGTTTCTCTGCCACGGACGAGTGCCAACGGACATTTGCTTGACCTCGGCATATGGTTGAGAATCCAACGATCCGAGTCCGGAAACAGAGTCGTCGGTGATGGTACATAAACCTTGCTAGACTTGGGTTGCGAGCAAAGCGAATCAGTTTTCAACGCAATGTCAACATGGTAAACGAGGGCCGCTCCCAGGGTGCTGAAGCAGGGTCACCAAACCCACGAGACACATCAGAAAATCACTTATTTACATAGCCTATAACTGGTATAATGGTGCTACCGAGCAACAGCAGGTTTAAACGTAAGCCTCCGTCGAAAGATTAGCTGAAGTCGTATGCAAATGGGATTCCTGCGAATTTCAGCACCTTTCAGAGTAGATGCAGGAGGTAGCCAGGAGTTTGAGACAGAAAAAAAATGCATAAACAGTCCGATAGGTACCAGGAATCATAGGAATCTTTAAGGAAAATTTGAAAGTGTATGTTTATAGAATTGAGTTGTATCTCGAAATCAGTGTAAAATTCCAATTCGACTATAGGAAAATATTTGTATTTTTATACGATCACACTGCAGGCCAGGACCGTTTGCGCATTGTCGTTACCGGATAAATAACTAAAAACTAATATAGTACAATTACGCAATACACTAAATCTGTCTTTTATGTCAATAGAACTTCTTGCCACTGACTACATACACTTGCAACGCGGGGAACAGTATACCACCATCGACAACCATCATCTACAATTAGAGACGGGACTTCCTCTATTGGTACTAAAAACATCCAAATTCGACAATTGGAATGATACATAACCCACCGGGCTACAGTCATAATTCAACATCAACCGATATACGCAGTACACTATCAACATCTTGCAGCCGAGCTGGCCCGGTATAAGGCCACAGATAAAGTCTTGTAAAGTAAGATAAAGGTAGAATTTACACTTTAAATTTTAATAAATACGTTCCAGTCCAATTATCGAAAATTAAATACAATTATAACGAAAACCGCAATCGTAATCCTTTCTATAATACTGCGAATCAGTTCATTGGGGAAACTTCTATAATTTTGTATTCATTAACTCCTATAACATTTATTCTATAACCCGGGGTTCAAAAACGAGGGCTCCTGTTTTTTTATTGTCTGTAAGCTATCTCGAAGCTTTCGCTTTTTTCAATATTTTGTATCTGCCTGCCAGCGGTCACCGGCCCATGTTGTGCTGTTTCGATTAGGCTCGGTTTGTGTACATAAACTTTTTTCCACTCGCTATACTAGAATGACTGTGACTGAGTAGAGGAAAAAAGCGAAAGCATAGAAAAGCGACGAACAGAAACAAAAAAGCTACAAAAACAGAGTGCGAATGAAACCCCCACTGATCCAGCAATGGGATCAGCACCATCCGATAAGATAAGGTCCGTATCCTATGGAAACAGAGGCTACCGAATGGGCAACCCAAGCGACGTGGGATGAATCATATTTCACGTAAAATGGGTTTTCCATTTGTTCTGTCAAAGGGTGGACTGTTTGGTTAGGAGGCGATTTGGAAAGACCGGAGTAAGGATGCGTCGGATAAAAATGGCTGATCATATTGCAATGATACGAATCAAGTTTCTCGTTGAATGGCACCTTGGTCGTTGTCGTTGAGCGTTTGGTTGAATTTATGGCAAGAGACGCCTGATGCGTTTACTGGCAGAGTATTGGTACTAGTCCGTTTGATCAATTCCAGCAACCCAACAGAGTCTAGCTCAAGTCTAGAGTCTCGCTCAAGCATTGGCTCTAACTGTTGGGCTTCTCCGGTCCGTAATGCAAGCTCGACCCAACGTTGAATCCGAAACAAATCGTATCCTATTACTAATTTCTTTCCTCATTTCTCGACAATCGCTGAACGTTACTGAAATCAATAACAATGATATATTTATTTCTATTTCTTTTGACTTTCTTTGCTTTCTTGCAATTAGCATAGAAAACAAGCAGGTCAGTGTGCAACGAAAAAAATCAACAACAGACGCAGTTCTTATAACCATAACGATAACCGTTTTACTCATTGAAAAGAAAAATCTTTCAAAGAACAAACAGCTTGAAGCAAGCTTGAATAAAAATTGGTAAACGAAAATTAGAGTTCAGTTTGGCTACTTCCTTGAAAATGTAATAAGGCGTAAAATTTGAGCGTTCCGCTTCATTTCACGTCATGCTTCTTGGCAGTGTTCGACAGTTCACTTCTCGTCTTACCATTTGGCTATTCAACTTGATGCATTCGAGCAGCCGTAAGACGTGCAAAAAAGAACGTGATGTACGTACTTACGCTGCTTAAGGACAACCCAACCAAGACAACATTTTCGGCGCCGTGATGTTGTTGTAGTGATTTTTCCGGTATTTGCTTACGTTCAGTTGCCGCTTTTTTGGTTTGTTATAGGTCCCTTAGTAGAATCCTTTCGGGTTGGACGGTTCTGAATCGAGGATAAAAGGTCTTATACAACATTGCGCCAGTAGTTCGTGGTATTTGCTTAGTGAAATTCCCCCTGCTGTTCTTCAGACGGTTGTGTAAAGTTCAAATTCAACACGTCATTTCTTGGATCAATAAAAAGTCTATGGAATTTTTGTTCCACTCCTGCTGTCGTAGTACCATGGAGTTGTACAAAAGCCGTCTCTTTGCTTTATCTTCGCTAGTCATGTGCGCACATCATGTCCTGAGCACAGTTCTGCCAGGGAGAACCGTACAAAAGGGCACCTTTTACCAGGGAGCACAATCATGGTACTACACGCATACACTATTTTGCTTTACGTGTACAAATGTAGCTCATCTGTTGGTACCCTGGAAATTATAGGACTCCATTTTTGTTTGTGACTATTCTGTTAACTTAATTTAATTCAGTGTAAACGCTCCTAATGATACCGAGAAATTTGCATGGGAAGGTATTTTAATTCATTTGTTAGCCCATAGTGCACATGGCTTAGTTGACTTTAAAATAGCAAAAAAATAATGCAATAAGTTTTGAATTTCACCCACAAATAATGGGTTTCTTTTCAGCCAACCTTAAAGTACAATATTATTTTATATAACTCAAATACATTGGTGCCTTGAAAGTCTATGGTAAAAAATACTATTACTAGGTGTCATTTGAGTAAAAACTAAAATTTGCACAACAAATTGAATGCCAAGATACTAGATGTTATGAAAAAGTCATGCGACATTCATTCGAAACGCTATTGCATATTTTTGTTATTTTTTTGCGAATGGTTGGACTTTCGACTCGTACTCGTACTCGTTGTGAGACGTTGAAAATTTCAATTTTCATCAAATTGGAGAGGCACTTTGCTGTTTCAATTGCTTTTCTTGAATATAATCGTTTTCCTTCCTGATGTTATCCTTTGAAATGATGACGATTACAATCAAACCTGCAACATTGTTCGTCATTTTGTCCAACAGCTTTCATAACGTTTGGTACAAGCTTGACCTGCTTTCGTTAAAATGATTATCTTTCGTTAGCATCATAGAATAAATATGGTATTTATACGTACCGTAGAGTAATGTTTGATTCTCGTCTTCGATACTTGCAATGTAACATCAACATGTAATGCTATAAATGCTTTCATGTCAAATGTCGTCTAATGTGCGTTAGGTTCGTCCGGTGGAGCTATAGTAAAATATCTACCCACAACGATTTTACAATGGAAGTCGGTTTGTCGAAGCTACCATTCTTCAAGGAAAGTTCAAAAAATATACTTTGTCATATCATGCATTCTTATGATTTTGTAGCACATGGCATTTGGTTTCTCACAATAGCCGTCTTCAGTGCAAATACAATCAATTTAGTCGGTGGGTCTATCTTAGAATTTTGGCGGCAGTAATTTTGAAAAGCATGAATGATTCCTCAACGACTGTCACGAAGCATGAAAATTATCATTGTCATTTTGTTATACAACTAGTAGTCAACAAAAAACGAAGTAACCCACGAACGAAACAGTTTTTGATCGCACAGCAACAGCAATGGTATTTATACTTTTAAACGTTTTGAACAACCCCCTTTTCGTTTTCAGTTGTCTCTCGGTCTGATCGTGTATGTCTGTAAGTAGTAGATCAATATTTGATCAAACAAGCTAGCATATCTAAATGATTGCAAAAACCGATTATAGCATAATTTTATTTACGAGAGAAATGCACTCTGCACTGAAACTTAGGCCTAAAATTATAGTTGTGATAAACACTCTAAGTTTACATTTTTAACCTTGTAGGTAAGAGAATGCTTGATGCACTGCCACGCGTTGTGGGGCTATATGGAACTCTCCCCCAAGGAGAGCCTACCCACTCTGCAACTATGGATTAGGTAGTGTATATTTCATATTTATTTCACTCATAAACTTCAATATGCTGCATTAAAGTTGAAACAATAAATATTGATTATGGCAATGTGTAGCACCCTGGATTTTCGAAAAGCATCACACTCGTCTACTGCTAGGATTGAAAATAAAAACTCCGTTCAGGATGGTTTGACCAGCACGTCATCGCACGGTTCAGTTGTTGGCTAACGCAAGGTATCCAAGCCGTTCAACATCGTCTCTGCTCGTATATAACTCTTATTTCCGTGCTGTTTGGTTTTAGCTATTCCCTTACGTGTCTTTTTGTGCCTTGGCGTACTGGTCTGATATGCAGATACCGATATCCTGTCCCCAGATACATTTGAATTGTTAAATAAGGAAAAGTGTAGGGTAACAACGCTTCTGGGATAATACAGCAACAGAAGGTGAACGCCAAAAAAAGATTACAAATCACTTTATGAATATCGCCCATTCCGTTCTTCTCAAGATTAAAACATATTTTACAATCTGAAACAACAATCCTTCTGTAACTTGTTTAATATATAATGCAATTCTTTTGGTATTGATGATTGATCTATGAATACATGAAAAACACGGTAAAGTAAGGTTGTATGCAAGAGTTTTGTATAAAATTATTTGATAGTGTATACTCATTTTTGTCGGTGATGTGTAATAAATTTTGTATTTTACATTTGCCGCATGTCGTATCACGCGAATGATGACGCACGGTTGTGCAAACGTGCAAAATATTTGAATGCTACAGATTCAAAAGAAATATTGCATTAAAATACGGATGCGAATACTTAGCTCGAATAGGTTAGGCGAGTGTAACAGAAACTTTAAAGATACAGCCCAGCCGTAAGTTCTAGAAAAAGAAGTAAATAATGTAAGCTCAATAAAAAACTGCCTTTGCTATGGTTATTCATATAACAATAAAATTCTACAAGGTGCACCTGGACGATCGCAGTAATGGTTGCGACAGAAGCAGCCAGCACCGCAGTCACGCAGAAGCCTCCGGCGTAACAAGTGGCGAATAGCTATAAAAATTTTGCGTGACTACGGCGTCTTCACCGTCACACGAAGACGGTTATAATATTGATGGCGCGCCTACTTCATGTTTCTATGGGGTTGTGAATCTATGAAAGGTACGTTGGTGTAAACTTTTTGTGCCTACGTTTTCTGAGATCTTAATAAAACCACAAACATGCAAAGCATTCTTTATTAAGTTATCAGCGACCTCGACCGGGATGGTCAAGGTGGTGTCAAGACGGTCCTTTTTGTAACACGGTTAAAAGGCACGTGGCTTACTTTCAACCCCACTGAAAATCGTCTGGGACGAGCCTCTAGGAGTACGAAGCATACTTTCATATACCTCTGCAGAGACTTTTGGTACCCTTTGTTTTACTGCGCCTCTAAGTATTAGCCACTGCCCGAGTGCGAACGTTGTGACTAACCATACAGGCGTTTGTAATGCTTATGGTGTCTTTAAACCTTTTCTTCGCTTATGGACACACAGTTGTCCCACTTCTAATGTGGGTCGTGAAATTAGCAGAAACAAATTAGTAAAACTAATTCGATTTACATAAAGATATATGGCGTTTCATAACTATTTTCAAGCTAAGTTTCTAATAGCAAGTTGGTTGGGAACGAGTTAGAACACGTGGTTAGCCTATGGAAACAAGGCCTGTGGTTAAACGATACTTATGCTGGATGTAGGAGTTAGTTATGCCTTAAGCCATCTTCACACAGGGAACGTTAATTACGTTTCGACGCGACGCTTTTTCCGACCTTTCACACCGGTTACGACGGCGGCGACAGGCAACGGAAAAGTCTTTCGCCCTCTCGTTCGGGCGAAAACAATTAGACATCTTGGGTAGTTAAAAAATAATCGAAGATTACTCATTTGGCGTTTTTTTTGTATCACAAGCATGCAAAATAATTTTAACTTAATTATTACTTGTAATACAAACACAAATTCATCATAAAACTATTTTAATTCTCGCACCAAAAATTCAATGTGTCTTGATCTTCCAAATATAAACACAAATAATCTGTCAAAACACAACACTTCGCCCCACTCACCCAAAAACCAAGTATACGAACCTTGGCCAAAGTTTTTAGGCGACACAAACGGAGCGTTGTCTTTTCATACAGATTCGTCGTTGCCGTACAAAGTTTTCGTCGACGGCGGTGTGAAGGGTCCCATCGAATGCCATATGAGACAACGCGTCGTTTGCTACGTTACGTTCAGTTCATTTTGGTGTGAAGAGGGCTTTAATGATTGGAATTAAATGTGGATAGACGAAAGCTTTATTGGTATGCATGGACATAAAAGTATGTGCAAAATACAGTTTTATTCAATGGCAAACTTTTAATAGTAAATTTTGGTAATATTGCGGCCATGTTTGAAGTTAAATTCTTTTAAACAGTTGTACTACTCGACAATTGCTTCTACTTCTACTTCTACATTTTATATCAGAGCACTTTGAGAGGTTTTTGCTATTAATGGTTAGAAATCAATACTGAAACCATGGAATAAAATTATGGATCTATATTAATACTAAAAGAAATTTTGTACTTTTTTTGAATTTTGAAATCGCTATTGTTCTTCCTCAACTAAAGATATAACGAAAAAGTCCGAAGGCATGTTAATATCTATCGTATGTCGATAAATGGTAGAATATGAATCGTATATTTAAATATTTTGGCTAATCAGACACAATTTCTTGATAGGCGATATTCACTACAGCAATTCAGCCTGGAAAACAGGGACGAAGCAAATAATACTTTACAAATCAGACGCTGCAATCGACGACCGAATGAAGAATTCTACCATAAGAATTCCATGAAGTTGACTTGACATTATGTATTGGAATGTTTTGTTAAATTCAGATTCTAACAAACCAAATCAAATGTGCACGGCTTGAAGGACATTTTCTTTGAGTTGGAAATGAACAGTATGTGCTTTAAAAATTAATTCCAACCTACAGTACTTGGACATTTTTTTTGCTGCGTACATAAAAATGCGTACACGTTCATAAAAAATGCAAACACTACCTTCTCAGTAGGCTTTTCTTCCTCACTGTTGGTTTTTGGGAAGGTTTTAGGTACATCAAATCGATATTTAAATAATTCAGACGAGCTATGAAGGTCCCAAGAAACTGGATGGGTTGCTTCAATCGTGTAAACTGCACCTTTTCTGTTGTTCTTAATGGGTTGGCTTTGGAGCGATCTGTGGGATAGTGTGGTAATCCTACGCTTCAGTGCCATTGCTTTGTCCAAAGCATGGTTAATCAACCATTTGGTTCCAAAAATTTTTGCCACCTGAGAAGAACATTAGATTCATATTTTTTTTTGCTATCCAGAGCAAATGTGTGTTTAGCAAAACCAAAGCAAGTAAAATTTATTATTCATACGAAGGCAGAAGACAGATCTTGGAATGTAAAATATTTTAATTATTGATACACAAGTGAACGATAATAATTTGCAACACAGTTATTTTTGAGTGAGCAATTTTAAATTAAAATAGCATGTTTTGTCGGTTGTATTTTAATTTCATTAAAGCATTATTCAATTATTGTTCATTTAAGAAAATAGACAAGCTTAAAAATTTTAGGCAATGTGTATGTAGCGACCTTACCAGTAACGGCTGGCTGGCTGGATTTAGTGTGGCGACCGATTTTCACTCGTTCACAATTTATACACTCCCGATCACGTCGGGGTCAACAATTTATGAACTAACGTGAGCTTTCTTATTTTTATTTCGAGATCAGGAGATGTAATTCGTTAACGTGCTCGTTGGTGGTGAGCATTAGCAACGTCCGAAGCGTGCGTTAGCAACGTCCGAACGGCTCGGACGTCGCGAAGAAAGTACTTTTACAACTCCTCAAAACCGCGGTGGAAATGTTCTATGTCTACTAGACCTGCTGCTAGTCTCGCATCTGCCAGAATTCATATTTGACCTGCTCGAATAATACAGCCTTCGTAGCCTGCTCGACAATTTCAAAAAATTACCGTTACTAACGTACAGAACTTAGACTTCTTCTGCATGAAAAGCGTTTCTTTAAGAATGACAGAGGATGCGGCAATTTATTTCAAGCAGTACTGAAAATCTCACCAATACGTGCCACACGTCACTGCAAACTAAAACAGTCACGCAGCTGTGCCTTTTCATGTTCCGGCCGAAAAGGCACAAGCTACGAAGTACTCTGTCTGCCTCGACGATCTGAACCGGAACGCTGCGATGAGAACTTTGTCGGAGCGCGTCCGCACATGAACTTTGCCTTTAGGGTAGAAAATGGCAACTGTATCCCAATGGCCTTACCGCCGTTACTTAGTTCCCAAAAATTAACTCTTGAAATATTGTTTAGGCAAAGCGTTACCTCGTTCCCCACTGTTAGTGAGAAAACCGCCACGTTACCAGAGTGGCACTGTGTCATAAAGGAATTCCGCTCCGTGCTGGCTGCCTTCTGTTTCACTATCCTGTGTTTACATTCACGGTGGGTGCTAGGGTAGGCTCACAGAAAGATGTGGGTTCAACCTTAGTTTTTCCAACCTCATTCCGTGTAGGATTTCCGTCTTTGAATATTGAAAACTTTTCTACTTCGTTACATTTCTTTTCTCGTCCAACAGGATGTTCTCGCACTCCTTCCAACGATTTCATTTGATTCTCTGTACGGATTTCTTCGCCTGTTGAACAATGCAATCTTTGAGAATTCGGGAGAGGTTTCATAGCACTAGCGTGTCCCAACGTTTGGCAACGTATTCTTGGTTCACATATGGTTGGTGTAACGTCTAACATGAACTATACCGTTTTATAGCTTGACACACTCTACCTAGCGTAATTTTTGCGTTAGATTATGCATTAAAGGCGAAGAACCAACCAAAAACACTGCAGAAAACAAAACAAAAATTGCTAAGGCGAATTAATGCTCTGGGAATAGAAGAGCTTTAGCTTACTTTAGTTAACGTCAAGCTCTTGTAGATGTTCAATTTACTTTAGGACCATAATTTTTTTTTTACATCTAAAATATGCAAATATGCTGAGGCGCTACAAATAGCAAAAAGTAAAGGACGATACGTCGGATACATGTATTTGTATACGTCGGTTATACCAGCAGCACTTTGGGGTACACGTTATGCTTAAACGAGAAGGTTTGGTACGCAGAACATGGTTTACAAAAGATAGTATCGTATTCCGAAATCAACAAAAGATTCAAGATTCGTTGGAAAATTTGTAGTACGTTGGTTTTTCAACCAAACTTATATGTCTTCACACTGCGTAAATAGGGTTCAAATTAAATTAAAATTATAACAATTACGCCATACACACTATTTCGAAAACGTACCTACGTCTGATCACTTCAAGTAATGAGAAAAGTGAAATAAACAGTACTTATGTCAAGGAGGACATAACAAATTAATCTTAATACTACGGTTGGCACGTTGCTATTGTTGAATCTAATGAAGTTCTGAACAAAGGTTTGTAACAGCGATGGAAATGGTAATGAATATTTGCTGTACCTTAAAGTTATCTCCGCAAACTCTGCACGTTCTGTTTCTAAAGTTAGATTTGCTAGCAACTTGATGCCGTACTACAATGCTCGAGCGTTGTTTCAGATAAGTTGAAATTTATGACGCAATTTTGAACCAGAATACTTCTGGTTGTTTCGGGAATGTAATCAGCCACTTCGTGCTTAGGCTACCGTAGATTTATAATCAGATATCGCTAGGTTTAACCGAGACCGGAGCTGGCGAACTATTGTTGATAATGATGAAGTTTCCGTATGGGTGTATTAAAATGTCCTGTAACGATATATGATGCGCATTGGGCATATTAGCATAGCGAACATAATGTTCGTGTTCAAATTTTGAGTTTCGGCACAACGAGGTTGGGTGTGAATACCGTCAAACGCATCCAGTTTTTTTACCGTACCTGTAGCCTACCTTTTGTTGTCTAAACCATATAGCAGGAAAACGTAACAAATCTGTGTTTCGTAATAAATCCCATTACTTTGACTTTTCCCCGACTTTCAAGATTTACCGAGGTTTCTTTTCTATGCCTGACGGTCACCTCAGCCGTAGTCAATCATGGGCCTGCTTGTGTCATCGGCAACAAAATGCTTGTGGGAACAATATCGAAAGCTTGCAGAATAACGGTGTACCGCCCGAACCATTCATGGAATTTAATGCACAATCTTCGTGGAGCGCTTTCTACGATGTACCATGGCACGGCACTTGACATCTTCATCGCCTCTAACGGATTTGTTGGTCCACCTTCGCTTAATCACTTAAGTAAACTAACGATTTTTTTTTCTGGTCAGGGCGTTTGACCGACATACAAAACAGAAAGAATCTCTAGCAGACCTTAGGAAACCATTCGTTTTACGGTGACACCAATGCGACCGGGCGTTTTGATATCTGCGGCAGCGGGCCCGTTTCTAAGAAATATTCTGAGCTCCGAAACGACTAAATTGATTGCTTCCCTGAGATGTTGCTTCGCAAACAGGTGCTGAAGATGGTGCTTCTTAACGTGTGGGAATGAATTGGTTTTTTACAAGAACTTTTATTAAGATTAAATTGTCAAGAAGATTTTTCGCAACCTTTTCGCAGGAAAACAGTGAAACAGTATCTTTTTATTTCGTGGGTTATTTCTTTTGAGATTGTGATAAATTGTTATTACAAATTTGCAAATCTTTCAGAACTACAAAATGTAGTAAATGTAGTTTCATATATTCGACCACCGTAGCCAACACTGACTGTAAAGTTTGGCAAAAAGCGTATACGTCACCAAATAGGTGCCTATGGTGTATATGACCATTCGAGCCAGTTTGGTCGTCCATTTCTCGTACTCTCGACGAATGCGACAAAATGTGTCGTGATTGGGCATCATTAACATAACTTTGGGTCACCGCCTCTAGACTATTTCTTTCCGCTCTCACTCTTTTGCCTTTTGCCACGAATACGTATTCCAAAATCTACCGCTCTTACTGACCTCTACAAATGCTAATTAATACTCGCTCATACTTGGTGGCCTCGTAAATTCCATCGAGGTTCTAGCATCTCCAAAAACCCACCAAAATCTGTAAACGAAACCGTGCTATGACGGGGAAACAACTAGGGCACCGCTGAGCATGCAATGTTATGGATTGCCTTATGGCTATAAGCTTTCCCTCCCTCGTACCATTGCTCATAACTCAACTTTCACGCGAAGCTGTAGAGCTCCTTTTGAGGTAATAATTGTATATGTGCCCCAAATAAAAGTGTCGGCATGAAGGCTAAACATTGGGGCTGCTCCAGTCCGCAAAGAAGAATACTGAGATCGTCATTTAACGTTCATACGTCTTCGTAAAAAATACAGTTTTTTTTTCAATAGCGGTCTAGCGGTCAGTGAAGGTCATGCTGGCATAAACGCTAGCAAATTGGCAGTGCATTGATGCTGAAAAAGAAGAAATATTCTTATTTCGAATCACACTATTTTTGTGCATAAAGTGTATTTCGTACCATAATTACGGTACTAAGTTCTTGCAAAATAGCATTCTCTGTGGCACATAATATTCGATTGGTATTAGGTTTCAAATAATCGGTGCCAGTAAAGAAACAGATTTTTTTATTGCAGAGCAGTCATCGGCAAGGGGATGAATTTTTATTTAACTGGCAAATAGGTTAATTAAACGTGTTCAAAAATTATCAACAAGCTACGCTCGTCATTAAGTTAAAAATCACGGTAGCTTCTAAAATCTTAATCTACTTTTACTGACGCTTTACTTTTAGAAACGGCTGTCACATCATTTATGCTGTGCGAAAGTACACGCGTTCTGAATAGCATTATTAAACTTTTTTTTTACTAAGTGAGGTGTGAATAGAGAACTAATTTAGTGGGGAAAAAAGTAAATGTGGCACAAGATAGGTAAAAAGAAACAAAATATTCCGTGCTAAGTGGGTTCTTTATGTGCCGTAACATTAGCAAAAACTTCGCTATCTCATCACTTACTTATTTCTAAGTGTCAGCAGTTCGCGGGTAGAAGATGAAAATAAAAGTGTACAGGGAAACTTTTTTAGTTGCAGTCAAAGTTTTGCTACTCCGTTCAAAATTCACGTTGTGATGAAGCTGTATGAGTTTGTACCTGAAGCCTGGGCACTTGCATTTTCTTTAGGAAACCCCAAGGCATTGATGCGAAAGAATATACGTAAAATATTCGATCGCAAAAGTGTGAAATGCTTGAACAAACAATTACTTAAATTTGATTAGAAAGGTATAGTGCAGATTTTGTATTTTCATTGAGAAGTGGTAAAATACACAACTGTGTATTAGTAATTAATCAATATGGTATCTTTTGCCAAATGAACCAACAGAGTCTATGATCGCTAGTTTCCTCATTATTCGAGCTCATGTTACATACGGTTGAACAATTTATTACCAGATGCATGCCAGGAAAGGACAATTATAAGTCTGTAAAGTAAGCACGCACAATAGTCACAATATTCAGGTTGCGTATAGAGAATTTTTTGGCTTCAGTCCATTGTAACATGACAGGCTATAGTGAAAAACGCCCAACTTCAGCACTTACTGTCATCTCCCGAAACAAGTGGTGCAAATGGGCAGGACCTCACACTGAACACTGGACAGGCGCTATAAATATTGGACAAACGTTGCGTAAATGTCTGTCAGCTGCCTGGGTGTTGAGACTGCCGTTTTCTTGTAGGATCCGTCAGCGTTGGCGGTAAATATTCCGGTCCATCGTAACAGCATGTGCCCTGTTGTTGCAGAGCGAAGTTTGGCTACCTGTCCCTCCGCCTGTAGGGATATAATTTACAATACCTAAGGCAATGCAGGATTGCAAGGAAACCAATGCGGACAAAGAGCGGATTAAGCTACTTCCATTTCCACTTGGATACGGTGAAAATCGACGGCGGCCAGGTTGGCTGGTTTGGGTGGCCACAATGGGTTAAGAGCCAGAATCCTTTTCAGTGAAATTATCGGTGAAACTTTATAACACTTAAGATTTAACGGTCATATTGCTCTTGCTCTCAAATGTGGCTAGCATACGATATTGTGGCTAGCATACAAAAATACCAGCAATTTCTAATATGAAAGAAAAATCAACTTGGTCAATGGTCTTATGAATTATTGTAAAATATATCCGGCCATTTATGAAATGAGTTAGAAATTATTATATTTTTTAGCTTTCAATTTCATCAAACTTTTTAGTGTGAGTTATTAACAAACTAAACCAAAATGTGCAGAGTAATGAATAAGTCATTTACATGAAGCTTCAAACTTACAACTGCATTCTACCGACCACTAAGTACATCAGTCATGGAGTGATGAATGCACCAGGGAAAATTGTAATATTTATGTTATTCATTTCGTTTCGCTCTTCATACCTTTGCGATGACGATGAATGCTGAACAAGGCACTGATTCGAGCATTGACGCTTATTCAAATTGCATACATTTTTTCATCTACAAAACCAGGACAAACCAGGTATCTCAAATAGTGTTCAACTGTGT
The DNA here is from genome assembly GCF_943735745.2 of Anopheles bellator. Taxonomy (NCBI): domain Eukaryota; kingdom Metazoa; phylum Arthropoda; class Insecta; order Diptera; family Culicidae; genus Anopheles; species Anopheles bellator. The sequence goes on from NC_071286.1 coordinate 46,949,103, forward strand.
GGCTGAATAGAAAAAGTTAAGTTTAAAGAAAGCGACAACAGAGATGGGAGTGAATAATTCATCGCATTCGGAGTTCGGTTGTCGTTACACGGGTTTCCTAGTACTTCAAAGAGCGTGACTGAAGATTTTCATTTGAATTTCTCTCGTGTTTTGAATCTTTCACCCATCCAACACTTAATCCCCCTTCTGAATATTGCGCTTGTTATAATAATGAAATCAGTAAACAGTGTCTAGTGGTTAGCGATACTTCACAGTAAAATGAAATCTTCGTTTCCCTCGCAATCGGAGAGCTTTGCGCGATCCTCTGAGTAAACGAACCTCTGCCACTTGGTGGAGACGCGTATTGCTGTTATTAATTTGTTTCGGCACTACAGTATCTAGGTTCTACAATAGAAACACTATAGTAACAAATTGTATTTAGTTAGAATTGACGAACTTATTATGGGCAGAAGTTCATTTAGCTAGCAGGAATAAAAAACATGGTAAAATAGTATACGGAGAGAGGTTATCAGGAAGCCTTAATAAAATCGAAATGAGTAATGATCTTAGTAACTTAAAACTAAATGAGATTTTCGCCTTTTGGCGCGATTGTTTGAAAAGTGTACGAACGAAGATGTTGGTTTTTAAAAGCCACTTCCAGTTCCTCACTCTTACTACGAGTTTAAGATATTTTCAGATACATAGGTTTACTTTAACCAAATCCTTCATGTTTACTAGAACTACTTATAATTCGCTGATCCATAACCATAGTACTATTTCGTTGACATCAAATTACTTATACTGGGATTTGTTTGCACAGATGGCGTAGCTGCTAGAAGTAATTACGTCTGTTCTGCTGACATTGACTAATGATGTTTACCGTTCTCGTGGCGCGCTGCCAGTTGTAGTTGTGCGTGAGAAGGCTCCCAAACAAATCCCCGATCGGAGTTATGGTCAAGAACAAATCTGGCACCAATGCATGTTTAATTCAGCATACTGCGCGTGGTGGGCTTCCAACCGCTGGGAGCTGACTACGAAACGTTTGAGTCAATGAATAAATCACTGTCTTCCCTGACTGCCTCTTCTGATTTACCTGTCACGTATAGCTGGCGGATTTTTAGCTTTCTAACACGGAATAATCAATCTACCTGGATCGAGTAAACCATATCAGGGCGTGCCTTATTATCAAATCTCGGCCAGCATGAAAAATGTAGAAAAGCCACGAAGCAAACCATACGTTAAGTCTTTCACGCTCAATCAATCTGTAGAACCGATCAATCAACGCTTTGGGTGTAGTTATAGACGGTAGGCATCATGACAGTCATAACCTCAACTAGACTCAGCTCAACACCTCTTTCAATGGCAATCAGCAAAGGACCTGAAGGTCACGTCGCGTCAAACGGAAGGATGACTTCATCAATTCACGGGAACCTTTAGCACCAGTATATCTTTCAGTTCATAGCAGGTTTATTTTAAAGAAATGTATATCCCATTAATTCAAAAAGTCAATGTGACAATAGTTAATGGTTAATGCGACGATTAATAGTTTTTGGTTTTGGCCAAGGTTGGATGTAGGAATAGAACCAGTGCAGTTGAATGTAATGAATTAGAAATTTTCTTTTATTTCAAAACCATTTTATAGTTTTTCTTCGATAACTAAAATTAGCATTACATGTGGCTTTTATTGTCACAGGAAGTACAATTGTGTATTATTGTATAAAAAATGTTTCAGTTTGAATGCTAGGTGTATATAAATACACATTCTTGTAAGTACTTTGAAAACCAGATTTTTTTCTATTTTCTCAAACGGGACTATTGCTTCAATGCGTTTGCTTAAGGCGAGAAAATCGTTCATAGTATATGTTACCGATGGCAGCGCCATCGGTAGAGCCTGCCAGCAGCCGCGCGCAGATTGCTTGCACGCCAGATAGCTAACAAGAGGTACTGCATGCAAGCGAGAGTGCAGCGCGAGTGTAAAGGAGCGAGAGCAAGTACGAACCGCGAACGACACGATCAATCGATAAGCGAACGAAGGACGATAAGCGAAGAAGGACGATTCTGCGGCAGTGACAATCGATCCGCCGCGTATATCGGACTAATTTTGAGTCGCTTTGAACCATTGGAATAAAGGACTACAGAAAAGAAGAGAAACCGCGGCGGCGTAACCGATATTACTAACAGTATAGTCTCGGTCGATTGACCGATTTGATACAGATCAAGTTAGTTCTGAGACATAACCTTTACATCGCATCGTACTTAATAATACAATGCCCTGACCGCCTCTTCAATAAATTAGTTGGAGTTTCTTCAATAGTTTGTTTAGTTTGCTCAATAGTTCAATAGTTAGATTCACTTTGATATTAAATATTGTTAAAACATGTTTTCTTTAATTATTAACGTTATTGTACTAAGTTTTTCATGTGTTAAATGACCCATCATTAAAGTATAAGTTACCTTCTAGTTAAAGCGGCCTAATTGAGTTACTCCGAAGAAGACAGCCTTTTAATTTGGGTTGCATTATGATGGATGTTGAATAAGGAAAACGAAATGCATAATGACGTGGTTCACCAAGCTCAATCAACCATGCTTATGGTCAACATTCTGTACCGTGTGACGATGTCTCCGTTGGCACCAATGCTTTCGACAGACCTCCGATGCAGCATAATATCGGTTACGGCTTTTAATTTCCCTTTGGTACTATGCTAGACCCGGTGGCCACAAATTGACAGTTGATGGAAATATAGAACTTGCTGTCCATCGTCGTAATCGTTATTGTCGTTGGTGCTTGCTGTTGAATGATAGTGAAATTGAGTGCAAGCGGCTCTTATAATTGTGCTGCGTTCTAAAGCGGGCGACTAGACGAAGGAACAGAGTCGTATGTACGAGGCCGATTCGAGACGTCCTCTGCCATCTACAAGCGACAAAATATTCATAAAGGTTAAATATGATTGCTCATCATCACTAGTGATTGCTGCAAGCCTGCTTTTGATTGACAGCAGACTTAGGTCAGTCGGGCATTAGATGGATTCGCGTTCAATCAAATGTTTCAGAATGAATCGACCCAAAACTAGCACAGTTGAGCATAGTTGGGAATCGAACAATTTAAGCATTATCAGTTGAACTATGAAATGTTGGGAAATGCTGTTGAATTTGAAACTTAAGGAATAAAATGTGTACAGGAAAGTCGGGTTATTACATAAATGAAACTAATAAAGCAATTTTATGCAAACACTACTGGATTAAGGAGCTGTAGCCATCGGTGATTTGGCCGGAACCAGCGCGCCTAGAGATAACCGGAGGCCCCGAAAGGCCCCCGGGCTTGAAGGCGTTCCCAATGCAGCCGCAACATTTATCCGGCGATCGTATTCGGAGGTCGAGGCTGATGCTGATCCCTAAGCCAGGGAGACCATCGGGGCTGGCCTTGTCACGCAGGGCCTTGTGTATGTTGAACATCCTAGGTAAGGTTTATGAACGCATTCTGCTCTCCTCGCACAATGATCGCCAAGAAGAATACCAGAACGCCCTGCCTTCAACTGTGCGGCAGGGTGTTCCGAGCACTTTTCGCACCGTTTCCAACAGTGTGGCCGCCCGTCCTTGGAAGGACGAGTGCAGCATCCGGCAGCGTTGGCGACAACAGTAGAGAGCTGCAGGGCTGACGACGGTCCTGTGGCAGAGGCAACGGCTGTGCACCATCAGTTAGGGCCGAGCTCACTAGCCAGGGGACAGCCGCAGGTAAGAGCGTCCAACAGCAGTGAACATTTATCAAGTGCAATAAAGTGATTATAATATTATATTGTTACACTATTGGTACCAACAACGGGAGATGAATAATCGCATTCCCATGCTTCCCGGAGGCCCACGAAATCTGCTGGAAGGCCATCAAGAGGTTTCCCGTATTGGAAACAAACGGAAAAAGACTGCCTAGTACGCATTTCTTCAGTGCATCTCATCTACTCATGCCAGTACAGTAGTTCCGTGCACTGACCTGCCAGTGCTGCCCGTTGTGCCACTGGCAGCACCAGTGTTGTTCTTCAACTAAATATAGCAACAAAACATAGAATACAACTCTTAACATGTGTGTGCTTACTAACGACCTTAATAATAAGAAATCGATGACGGTCGATTGGTTGGTATCAACAGCTACTAAAACCAAAATAGAAAAGTTTTGTTGGACACCTGCTAGAGCACCCACGGTACTCATTTAATGGTTGATGAGTTTATGATAATAAGATCAAATCTATCACTAAACATTGTTATTTCGAGCGGTAGAGTTGTAATTTCAAATGTAATGTTAATCTTCAATAACCGATAGAGTATAGAGAAAAAAATTATTGGTGTTGAAATCGAGGGCGTAGGCGATAGGGCGGGTTGAGGTGGACCACAGTGAATGCTGTTGGTATTGGTGCGACAATACTATCAAACGAAAGGGAAACGGCTAGGCAGCGAAACACAAACAAACTGAACGGAACCCGTTATTTTTTTAAATGGAAACAGTACAGGGAATAACCAAACCGAACCAAACCACACGAAACTAAATATCCCGGACTTGTTAATTTAGAATGTATCTATCTAAAGTGAAATTTACTTGTCGGGATACGCGGTTTTTGTTTCAATCGGTTTGATTAATCCTTTGTAAAAAGTAATTTCATTTCAAGCCAATACGTAATCTATAAGTTGAAGGCTTCGTCTAAGGCTATTCTAACCACGCATACTAAAGCCGTTTTTTCTACGGCCATTCTCAATATCAGTATGGAGTAGGGCAATTAATTCGACGCTATGTCGATAAAACGAAATCATCAACTGGTTTCTACTGAATATCTGCTCTGCATCAGAATCAACTGTAATACTCGTTATTTTGCGATGTATCGGAATGATGAACGGACCACAAGCTTGCAGACGGATCAATGCACATTGTAAAACTACTTGAAGGCAAAAGTGGGCCGAGGATTTTGCATTTCTCGATTCTTCGATTCTGCATTTTGCGATGACTTCGATTTTCCAATGTCTTCTCAAGGAAATGGAACCCCCGTACGCTACCGTACAACGATAATTGTTGTGTTATTTAGTGATGTAGAAGTAAGTAAGTAAGTAAGTAAGTAAGTAAGTAAATGATTTTCTATAAATTGTTTCATTAAAACTCACCTTATGTTGATTGTTTCTGCGATATTTATATATTATATTTTTTTTGATTATTTTTTAATTTATCAATAGTCTTTAGATGCTTGAAATAAAATGCCAAGCCTTATTGCCAACCGCAAGAAAAACGTTGGTGTGCACAGCCACCGGACGACCTACACGGTGGTCTACGCCTTATTTAAAAGTAGAATTTGCCCGTTGATTGTTTTCTTATGTAAAATAAGTAAATAAAATAAAAGTGATGAGCCTTTGCTCCAAAAAGAATGTTAAGTGTCTCCAAGGTTTTGTGCGAGCTTCTGTCAATTCCAGCGGTCTTGGAACACATAATCGTCTAGGCACGTTTGTAGGAATATCTAAAGAATGCTGAAACAAGACCAGCCCAGTTTTTAGTCCATTTTTTAATCTTCAGAATAAATCAAATAGAAAAATCCATCGCAGTAGTATCTCAGGAATCATGTGGACGAGATGAAGCATGCCTCGTGGTTTCTTAGCATGTTGTACTTTATGTGGCTTGAATGAGGTTAGGCTGAGTCTTGTTGAAACAACCACAGCTTATTACCGAAATTGGGGAACTGTAATTTTTTCCCATCAGCGAACATAATGTTCGTAAAATACCATATTTGTACTGTTTTATTGCAAGGCAACTTTTTTTGCTGCTGTAGCTGTTGTAATCATACAATATACAGGATACATCATTTATGTATGAAACAATACCTGGGAAAACGATGCTACTTGAACGTATCGCGCGGAGTTACGAAAACAGCAACGCATTTGTAATTTTGTTTGTAAGTTGCTTGGGACTATTCAAACGATATAAAAAGGTGTTTTTGTGTCGGTTTATGATAGTGTATGTCTGAGTCTTAAAGTTCATTAAGAGAAGGGGGCAGACCGAAGAAACCCGTGTGAAGCGACTAAAGGGGCAAATACAGGCAAGTAAGGTTTCTTTTCTTTATTGTATTGCGTCCGTTACCATATTAATCGACTATCCAGGTTATCGACACTCCAGATAAGAGATAAGCTCACTTTCAGTATGGCAATACATCGTGTCACAAGCTAAAAAGAAAAATGGGTAAACTTCATTAAAGGAACTTCCAACACCGTTTAAGTTACATGGCTTTAAGATATTTTGTTTTGAAGAAAGTTTGTTAAGACGTTCCGAATGAAAATTATATCTTAACGACAATCGAATAAAATAATCTTGAAAAGAATTGTAATGTAAGGAATATATAATTCATTGTATGCTCTTTTGAACCAAACCAAGTTCCGAATGTCGTATAGTAACCGCAAATTCGACCGAGGGCCAAAAAATCAACCAACGAGAACGTAACAAAAAGGAGTCGAAACCAAACATGACCCCTTCTTAACCCAAACCAGTGCCTTTGATATCCACCTGGCTCAGTAAACAGTTGACCTTTCAGAATGTTGTTTCCAGATTTTCCAGCCTGTGTAAATATACTGCAAATGTTGAAACTTGCTCCAAACTTTGCGGTTTAAGATTAAATTTTGTAGGCTTTTTCCATATCGCGCAGCATCTTCGTAGTAGAGGGTATATAAAGTATACAGTGAATGGTGGATGGTGAAATGCTATTTGGATGTTTAATTTCAGACCTGCCTTTGAACACATTCTTGGCGATTCAAAGACTCGTGTTTTTAGGAATTAAAAACATTATTGAACGTTGTTTAATTTTAGCTTTAGTAATTTATTTTAAAATAGTTATTGATATTCCGATAATGCAAAAAACATCACGTATTGTATGTTTGCCTCTTCAATACAACGTTGAGGCTTCTGTTAGAAATATGGTTTTCAATATTTTTATCAATTGAGATTTGTATACTTTATAGTCTGGATTTTGGTTTGGAATGGTCATGCGAGGTGTGATTCATTATTTGTTAGCGCTTAGGACGGAAAAAAGACGGTCGTCCGACATGCACATCTTCAACCACAATGGTCAATGGTTACATTGTACCAATGCAGGATCCGGGACACAATGAAGTTGTTCGTATATTTTACGACGAAGTTACTAGGCATCATTTTTGAAAGGCAAAGGAGATGAAAACTAATATTTGCAATAAATAAGCCAACCTTAAGATAACGTTGCACCATCTACTTTGGTATGCACAATTGGCCTGAGGGCTCCGAAAACTTCTTGGTTCTGGGAAGTCTTGATAACGATGTCCTAGAGTCATTTTTCACACATATGTGCCCCATTCGAAACCCACGCACACTATCATAAATAGCTCCAACGAGTTTCACCATCAAAACTTTACTTTGTCCGTGGGCGAGGTCCGAGATTGAGAGGCCATTGTTACATGCACTCCACTCGGAGGCCAACGAAAGGATACGACTAACTCTTCGTTAAGGAATCCGTGGCTTTCGGCTGCAACGTCCGCTGTCTTTCTACTCTATTTGCTACTGACAAGAATACACCTTTTCTTCAGGAACGGTATTGCAAGCACCGGGAAGAAACTCTATAGAATACTAAGCACCAACAACATTGTTTCACATCCTTGGACATTGCATTGAACGCGACCAGATCAGGCCACATAGTATATATTGCAACGTTAGAAAATAATTGCGGATTGCGGATCATGCGACCTTTGGAACTCTTCCATTGCCGGATCAGACTCTAATCTTCCTACAAATATCAACATTGATTCAACCAACCAGAGCAACAGCAATCAAAGGGCATGATTTCGAAACAATAATAGTATAAAATATAAAATTATTGTTCCCAGGCGATAAAAGTTTGTTATCTACAGCGTAATAAATTTTACGATTTTCCTTGTCTGTAACATATTTTTGCATAGCAGACCTTAGTAGACTAGATGCTCCTGTGGTGAAATTCCAAAAGTGCCATTACATTTCGGAATATTATTTTCCTTTGACCCATCATCATCCCATCCCACAATATGCAACCAGTTTAAGGGGTGGTGTACATTGGGAGCCATGGTCATAAAACATATGAATATTCACGTACTTCATACGTAGTATTTCTACTATTTCTTTTGTCTAACTATCCAATGATTGCACAGGTATACAACGCGGCGATTGCTACGCAGAACTGTAGCAGAGCATAGTTACGGAGCATTGGCAAGGAAAGTATAGTCGAAATTAGTATGATTATAAAGTTAATTGGATAATAATTATTTATTGTTCTAATTAACGGCGAAATAAACTAATTTACGCTTGACTCGCGGCAAATGGACGGTTCGAGCAGCCCTTGGATTTCACTGATTGCCGATTACATAAGCAACACCACATGGACTCAACCAAAGTTTCTTCTATACAGTTTTGCAAATAGACGAACATTTCAATTATGTCTACCATTGAACAATGATAGCGCCCATAATGTCATGAAATTAGGGCCGCCGGCAAACGTCTGTCCCGAAGTTGCTAAGCACGAATTCGCAGTGAATGGAACTATAATTTGTTCGAAGTTGTACAACCCCAAGGTGAACCACTTATAGGTGTGCTCTTTGATGAGTGAGGTGCCACATGCCGTTGATTTCGTTTACACGATTTTGGTTCGACAAGATTATGCAATAAAGGACCCTAAAGTCCGATCTGAATGGCATCCGGGAAAGAAACCCTATGGACCGGTAACGGCAAACGACATTACTTACGCGGAACGAATCCAAATTTATGAAGGCAATTATTTCATCTAATTTAATGAAATGTGATCAAATTCGACAGTTCTCCCCATTACAGTAGTGCTTGATAAACGTTTCGGAAGGCAAATACATTTGCAAATGATACTAAAAAAGGAAACCCGAAAATGTTAACGCGCCCCATTAGTCATGATGGCAACAAGCAAAATATGGTGGAGAAAGTGTTCTAATATTGCATTTCTTGTTTCCCACTTCTTTTCTGGCTATGCGCATATGTTGGCCGATGGGCAGATTGATGAACCGGATGGATCCCGTCGAAGGTTTAGGCTCATAATGACTATGCAAACGAACATTCGCCCATAAATCCCACATATAAAAGTGAAAAATCTATTTGATTTCTTCTCTAAGGGACTCTAAGTGAAGTGCAGACCCTGGTTTGATGATTAATGCTTTGAACCAACAAGGTACATATAACGAAATATTGGGAGTTCCTACAAAAGGGGAGAAAATTATTCTCTTATAAAGTGCAACAGTTGCGGTGTTAGTGTTTTGCTTGGGAGCTGTAAAAGTAAAAGTTGATTGCCCAAAGTGATATTTGGATTATGTCATTATTGGCTATTATGCTATTGGTTCACATTTAGTTTCATGAGAAGAAATCTCAAATCTCTGCTTTTCTAGTCACATTGAATTTATTATTTTAGTTAATTTGGGCATATGTTGAGGTGTCACTGAAAGTGATCTTTTATTAGCATCGAATTGAATGATAAGAATTTCTATAGTTGGAGTGCTTTCAATCCTTCAATCCTCAATGATTGTATTTCAATAAAATTAGTTGTTTTTTTCTTTTTGCGTTATGTTCTGTTAATATAGTAGTTTCTAGTTGTCTTGCAAACCCGCCAGAGGCAACGATTTCCAAATACTAACCAATCGAAATTCATTCCAATATCTGTGTTCATATTCTAATCGAGAGTGAAGCTATCGAAGGTCTCAAAGCGTGACCAAAGCAGTCGTTCGGAAACTCTTGAGCCGGGATAGATGACTTCACTCGATTATCCTTATTTTGCTTTCGTTCACGCACGTTCCATGTTCCACATCCGTCGGTGTTGATAGACTGTATAAATAATACCATTAAAAATGATTATATACAGCTTATAACGTTAACGGTGGCGTCGCGCTCAATAGCATACCGTTTGGTTGTGTATATTTTATGGTGTTGCTCGCGAGCGAAAAATCTGGAGGGAATGGTGACATAAAACGCGTCTTCTTACTTTCCAACACTCTTTGCGTAGCGTACAAAAAAAGCTTTCTCCCCAATCAATGCGTTCTGTAACGTATGTTGACAATTCGTGACCAATTTTGGAGGATGCCATCTCACGCACAGTTGGGACCTAATTTGGCGTAACCCAAGCAAGGGTTTGACGCTATGTCTGCAAATTAGTCTGTAACTGAGGGTGTAAATTGATTAATCGCTGCGCTCGTATGCCAATCCACTTATGGGTCAATGCGGAACACACATCAGGGCATAGAAAAAAACATGCAAGTAAAAAACAAGTTCAAATGGCTGCACCGTTTAATTATATTGATTGAAGCGAATATATCGATCGGTACACTTTGGTTAGCAGCAATTCGAAACAGCGAAATGTCTACCGAATATCATAGTTCACATTTGAGTTTTATTTTAAGAGCTCTGGGAAGAAATATTCTACTGCTGACTTCGTGCTGAGCGATACTTTGAAATAAAAATGAAATTCTTCCCTCATTGTCGTGCTGTGGTCATAATATTTTTGTGCTGCTACGAAACATGCTACGAAAAATTCTTTCGCATTTGTTTTGCAATTGAGTTTAACGGAAAACTTTAAATAAAATAACAGATGTAAATCTATCACCATATTTTTTAATGCCCTCAAAAGAAGCACTCATAGCATCACGTTTGTATTTTTGATTGATTGTGCTTTCGACACGATTTCACTCTTCTTATGGTTCAATTGACCGTACGGCTGTAACGAAACCGAAAATAGCTTGATTGTCAACATAACCGTGATTGAATTCGGCATGAGGAATTTTATGTATTTAGTGTTGGACACGAGCACTGCTCAAGAAAAAGAAGTTCGTGAAGGTAAATCCGGGGATTTTCCGTGATAGGCACACAACGGGCGACGGATCGTCGGTTCTTTACAAAAGTGATTCTTCAATCCGAGGATTCGTGTCGACTTCTCATCAATCATGTTGTCGCCTCGTACGGGGTTTATAAAATGAAGATGGTCGCCCGACAATACGTGCAACAATTCAATGAATCATCCATCTATTTAACGCCTACACTTTAACTTTGGCCAGATGAATGACAAAGCAATAATAAAAACGACAGCACGCCATAGAAGAAAAAGCTCTACAATGATACACAATGATTTCAACATTTCGACAGGTTGCTCTATAGCTGTGCGTTTGTGATGTTTAGTGAGTTGATTTGAAATTGATAAACCACCTGTTGTTTATACTATATTTATGTTCTTTGAATGTAGTTAAGCATTACTATCACATTTCTAGCTAGCAAATTGCTGCAGTTTCTATTCTGCAGTTGTAATAATGTCTAAATTCATACAACAAATAACATCGGGAACACATACCTCTTTTTCGTTTTTATCAACAAAGCTGTTTAAATTAAATCGAACCGTTCTTGAAGCTAAACTGCCAACTACTAAATCGTTTACCTCGCTCCGGTAACATTGCAGAGACACGTACATTACGCAAACAGCACCATGCTGTAAATCGTAAGTTAACACCGGAGTTAGAGACGTAGAAAATCGTGCCAAGCCAATTGAAGATGGCACGAAACATCAACCAACCGTTACCGATTGCAACAAACCTTTCGATTCCTTTCAAACATTGTATTACCACTCAATGGAAAGTTAGACAGTTTATTCTACATACTTTTATAAGAATGTAGCCGTTCGCTTAGCTACGTATTGTCGTACGATTGATACAGTTGGTCATGTGTCGCTGATCTAGCCTCTTCGTCTGATGGAAAGGACCTGAAGGAAGCAATCCGGTGGTCTTATCCTTTTTGTCATGTTACATGAATATGCGTTCGGAAAACCGTCTACGGTAAAGCATGCGTACTAAAAGAAGTTGTTAAAGGGCGTCGTTTTTTATGCTCACCAAGTTTGGATTTGAAACGAGGAACTGGTGGAGTTGGCATCGGTATGCTCGAGCAGAAGACACTCTGAATCGTGAATTGTTACGGGTAAACGATCGACTCATCCAGTTGAGAATCCGGTGATGCGAGAAATTGTTGCGACAGTGATGCGAGCCTCTTTGACTATTTCCATCCCATGCATGACGTGTAGATCGGTTTCGTGGACTATAAACCATTGATAAAAGAGCAGGATCGTAAAAACATCCCATAGGTGAATCGTACATAAAAAAGCACGGGTTTCTTATCTAGCGAAAGTTATTCATAAGCTAGAGGTTCTCCTCTTTTCTTTATTACAATGTCTAAGGAATGTTGTAAAACAATGATGTTTATTAAACTGAAACATCGTAAAATTTCGAACAGATATGATAAATATGACTAGCACCACTTAAACCGACAGATTTTCCGTATTTTTTTTTCGGTATTCGATATTATGTGTCTTTTTCATTCAAAACTACCATACTACGCTATTGACTGTTAAGAATCAAGAAAAAATGAAAGGGCTTAATCGTAATCCCAGACGTTGTTGAGATTAAAGAAATCTTAAGGAAAAAACATGCTTTTCAAAATGATGTTTTGTTTGTACGGTAAAAACAGTAATTGTAACACCGGAATTGTAACAGTAAACACCAATTGATGACGTAGTTCTGATGATCAAGCAGTTCCTAACGAAATCAATCAAACCCCTCTCGAATGTTTTCCTATCGCAAAGTAGAAATTGATACATTCAGTTGATTCATATCGTTTCAACGTTATATAAACAGTTCATTTATACCGATTTGCGTTTCTTGGTGATGCTTTTCGAAACAACAATTTTGAAAAAGGTGTGTGACATGCTTTTTGAAATATTGTAAAACTACTATCTTTATACGCTGTCCAAAACAATTAAGCTCATTTTGCTTCTACTAGATATTTATTTGGTCAACATTTATATTTTGTAGGCAATTTGTTTGCGGCAGCAAGCAAGGTTCAATATTTTTAAAACAGTTACATGCTTTCATATATACAAATTGGATGTTGAATGATCAATAAATGCGTGGCGGAAGTAAAAGTAGCTAAGATAGTTGATCGTTTTTGGGGTAAAAACAGGTAGAAATTGATTAAAAAAGAAGTTTTGAAACATGTTTGGGTGGGTTAATGATTCTCTGGGCAGTTGTTTACTCGTCTCAGTTATTCAATCAAATCCCGAAATCTATTAGACACTCGGCCGCCTAACAGTGAAGTAGTACATGGGAGAAATCTTAGGCTTAGGCAGCAAACAATCGAAACGGTAACATATGACAATGGCCGAAACGTGAGCGCTTCGAGTGTTGTTAGGAAGGGATTGCTCCGCACTGCGTTGGGATAATGACTAAATGGGTTAATCTGCTCATCTAGTGATTGTTACTAGCATCGTTCCGATGGACCCATGCAGCCATGAACAAATGGAGAATTCGAAGGTGTAAATGGCAATGACAATGGAAAGGTATTCGACAAGGAAGCGCGGATGTGAAGAAAACGGTCACCTGGTCAATGGTTGTTGACGTAACGGCGTCCGTCTGTTACTTTTACGCCTACTTCATGTTTTTATAACCAAAATGCTATCGTTCAACAATGTAATCCCGCACCGAGTAGAGAAACTTACTATGCACGCGCGGCTTTTCGCGTGTTTACGTGGATCATGAGCGGTTTCGCGGTAATGTTTGTTAAGCGAACAGAGGAATGTGGCGTCGATTTCATACTGACGGAGCAGATCCACCTAGAAACGTAAACATCGTTAGATGTTTAGCCTGGAGGACACACATCCGATGGCATAATCGGCGGTGGACTGTGTGTCGTTTCTCAAATTCGGTTGCTCAGCGTTAGTCAAGCGAGCAGTTGTTGGATCGGTCAAATAGCCAGAACCACATAATGGCAACATTTTGGCAACGGTCGAAAATAAATTTGCATCACAAATGCGGTTGCCTTCCTACGTGTCCATTACCAATTGCATTTCCGGCTGTCTGATGCATCGAGCGCATGGGCGTTGTTTATGAGAAAATGTAATGGAATTTACAGTAAAAAATAGCTTAAACAATCTACCCCATGACA
>NC_071286.1:46963186-47010136 GCF_943735745.2 Anopheles bellator
AGCTTTCGTGAAATGCTGACGGTCACGTGACAAGAACGCAACGATTAACCAACCTGAATGTTCAGCCTGACATTATGATTAGCCTGACCTGACATTTCAACCTGACATTAACCCAAAGGGCGAACATTTTACCAACGCTGTTGTATCGATAATTATTCCAATGTTTGAAAAAGTCGTCGGCGCTCCCACGTTTTTCTAATATTCATGGTACACCCCAAAGGCGCACAAAGCTTCCAAAAAATTCGACTGAATTCGGTTGAAACTCAAGGTAAAAAGAGTTATTAAAACACTGATAAATAATGCAAATGCATTGTGAATCGCATGATTGCATGGGAGGAATAATTGACCCATTTACTCAATTTGGCTTTAAAATATTGAATTAACAAAGCAGATCTTCATCGTTTTTTGAGTCGATCGATAACGACCATTCTTTTGTTCGATATTCATCTTACATCATGAATAAAACAAATGTGTAAACATTGTGAAAACCAAGTCAACTCATTTGTTCTAACGACCGTTTCTTGTTATTCTAAAAACATAATTTTGGCCGATACTAAAATTGCAGAGTCTACTCGGTGGAGCGGGGGAATGACTGTTAAACAAAATTAAAACATATAATATTGTATTATGTGGTTTGTTAAATAAAAATGTTATAGATAATCTAATCTAATATAGGTAACGTAACAAACGTCAAGATTTTAACATACTTAACATGTGTAACGAATTGGTAAAGAATAACGAATATTTCTGTTAAAATTGAAAGAACTTCTGTTTGAATCTTTGTATGCAATCTGATATTTTGTTCATTAATTTGTATTTCATTAATTCGTTTTCAAATAAATATTTTATATTCGTATTTTTCATCTTCTCAACTTCATATTTTTCAACCGAAATTTCCGATGACGATCATTCACATGGCCAGACCGCCAGAAAGCGACACGGCATCCAAATCAGAACTACAATTGCAAATACCAAAACAAGTACCAAGAACATGCGTGGCCAAAAGTTTTTGAATTACATACAATCCACATCCTGCGATAAGCTCATTCAATGGATAATTTATAACTACTCATTAGCCATTTAATAACACTTATTTAAAAATTACATCTATTCTGCACACATTTATTACCTCAAACTTTCTTTCGTGCCAGACGAAAAAGTGTTGAAAATGAGTATTTAAAACTGAAATAATTTGCTTCAAGAAAGTTTGTTCGGGTCTTTATCCGTTCATGGTAATTTTAGCGATTTCAGAAATACTCCTGATATTAAATCGAAGAAAAGGAATTCTAAAGCAATAATTTAGTATTCATACACTCCACAGGCTGCCGGCACATCTGGTATGTGGTGTGGCAAAATATTGTCAATGTATTCAATCCTTTCCCTTCCCTTCTCTTCAGCAATAGAACAGGTGCCACTTAGGGTTGCGCCGGACCATTACGGTCGTGGTGGACTGTACGGCGGGTCACAACTGCAAGGCAGCATAACCGCCACCACAATCACCACCGTGCCTTAATATACGTGACAGAAACCACGGATGGCATCTTCGCCACTGAACTGAGAAAAGCTTACGACAGACTTGGTTGAACCGCATGGTCGTGTGCTACACCTTATGTGCTTTATGAATGCTTTTTAAAATATTCAGAATTTGCTCGGATACCATAAGTGATTAAACTCTCTGCTTCAGGCCCCTGTAGACTATTATAACGTTTCTCCCACCCGATCAAAAAAAATATGCTGAAACCTGTGCGGTAAACCACTACAGGTTGCGACATGCAACTTGTCGTCTTAAGCTATCCTGCAGACAGAATCTGTGCAGTACTCTAAAAAGCGACCATTGTAGGACGGGCTACTTGCCGTTATAAGGTACGCGCTATCCTGAAGAAAGTGGGAAAATTAATTTGCTTCCGGTCAAGACTGGCATCACTCCTGCGGTCTTATTATTATCCGGGTGCTAGAATAAATAAAACTATCACCTGGCAAGGAGAGATAATGTGAAACCTCAGCAGAAGAAGATGCTTTTATTGAAAGAACCTTAGAAAAGAGGATTTGCAAACATTTCTATGGAATGTTCTTTACCCAGTTTATTCATAATTCAATTCAAACATCATAAATTTAAAGACATCAAAAAAGGGTAACAATAAGTTTGAAAATTTCTGGAGTTTGAAATTCTAAGTGACTAGTACAAAAACAATCTAAAATTAAAAAAAACAATCTAAAAAATCAAAACAAAAAAATTATACGCATAAACAAGGAAAGAAAATAACAAAGCAAAACGATCATCGGTACAAACACCGCAACACCTGAATAGGCTTGAGCGCAACTCTCCTACACTAATTAACACGCTCACCTCATGTGTGTTTTTACAACCTACGAGTACAATGGTAAGGTCGAACCTTGTGTGCCTGCGTTCCATGTTTCCAGCACTATGTCAAAGAGGTGAAGGAAAATGAAAAAAAATTCATGTGTCCCCGGAGCCACGAATGGCTCGAGCAAAAATTCCAACATTATAAAAAATGGATTCACGGTAAACTTCAAACTTGTTCCAAACCGATCGATAAACAGCTTCAAATTTTCCATGTGCAAGAGCAGTGTAATAAATTCTTAAGCCCTTGCATGTTTTGTAAAAATTGTATTCGGAATGTAAGACAACTTTAATCAGCAGACAATTGTAGCACATTACACTGGAAGAAACTTTTAATTACGCAATAGTGTTGTGTTTCATTGAAATCAAATGTCACCATTCATTCTTTTAAAACTCGGAATGTTCGATCCCTATTCTCTAGGTATTGAAAACTACACGCTTACGTTACACTCTGCTGTACATTTACATTCGATATTCGCACTTTAAATTCACTTGGCTCCAGATGAAATTCGATGCCACGGTGCTACAGTGCCTTGTTTAATACACGCGACGTAATACGCACAGCAAGGTGGGTCAGTTTTCAAGTGGAATGGTTTCAGGTTTTGAGCTCAAAATCATTTGTGAGACAAACGTGATGTTAATTAAATTTAAAGTGAGCACTCGAACACCAGCTGAATGGCCTCGTTAATAGCAACTCCAATCACCTCACTGTACCGCTGTCGGTAATAGAATGTAGGCTGGAACCTACCAACCACCATGAAGTTCCGGATTCCTAGCGAGAGAAAAATGCTCTTCGACCAGAAAAACGTGACACGATGCTCTAGTTACAGTTCTTTCGATTCCGCGGAACACGGCGTATCGAAAACAAGAGGAGCAAAACATGACACATTTCAATTAGTTACACTTGTAGGTTGGGTTTATTCAAAACAGATCCAGGCTTCCGTCAGTAGCGACCGTTCCACTATCATTCGTTGCCATTGGTGAGTCTTTTTCGTTAGTCACTCGTAGCCTGAAAAGCTAGAAGTAAAAAAGTAAAAGTAGTACATGAAAATGTGTTGCAAAATATAGAGTAGCGCTCTACGCTCTATTTTCAGAAGCTGTTCCGAATGCGGTTTGAGCGTTGAGGCAATGTCCAACAAGAAAGACAAAATTAAAAGTGTTGAGGTCTCGATGACGATGACGAGAGACTATCATCTCGGTGACCATATCCGGAATCGCAACCAACCGAGTCATATGCTTGAAATGAAACATCTCGTCCTTTGCAGCAGGGTTTGTATCACGTTTTATTGCGTACTAAGGAGATGGATGATTTGTTTTCCCGAAGGTTGGAAGCACAAAGAAAATTTCTTCAAAATCAACTTATTTAGCTATTAGCTATCATTACATCAGATATTGAATTGTCTTGTGATATGCAAGAATATGAAACCATGAATCTAGTAAATGAAATGGTGGTAATACATGTGATATCCGGAGAGAGACAGGTGCAAGACCTAACAACTATCTACCGACTAACTACTAACTTTTCAAGTGATGCAAATTTGTTTTAAAAACTTTTGCATAGCCCACACGTGGAATGAAAAATCTCTTTACCATGAAAAGGTCAATCGGTTGAATGGCGCAGATTCACATTAAAAAGGGCACCCATCCGGTTACCACCTTGCACGAGCACCATGTGACAGAACGAGGTCAAATAAAAAGTTCAACGGATATTAATATTTTCTCAGCTGGCAGTTTCTTCGCACCATCAAAGAAGTTCTCTCAGATACGGTGTGCAGAAAAGATTTGAAAAGGAAATTATACCATTTGCGTAGGAAACTGATAGCAGAAATGCTGTGCTTGTTTTTAAATTGTGCGACCAAGCGTCTCACAACCTCGTGGTGTATGTATTTTGTCAATCGCAATTTCTAACATACACCTGAACCGTGTTGGTTTAACATTAAAGATAATTTTAATTGCCTCTGTGAATGGTGTCATTACAATGCGATTTTAAGCCAATAAACAGTATTCTGAAATATTATCATAAATAACTTATCTCAGTTTTTTATGCCCAGCAGTACATTCAGGAATATTCCTTTCTCGAACGTTCCCGCTTGCACTCACTAAAGGTTCAAAATTATTCGTGTTAGTTTAAGTGTTGTTTTTTGTTTATTAAAGAACAGATCGAATTTTTAAATGTTAGGTGTACTGCGAAAGTATTCAAAACTTAATGATACGAGTTCAGTGGGCTACAGAACTATAGATGCACTAGCTATAATAATCAATTTTATCAATCTTACGCGAGAAAGCATGGTCGTACCCTTTCTAGACTTACACTGTATAGTGCACCGATAATAAAAATTGCCAGCAGTAACTGGACGTTTGTCGAGATGTCTCTTTTAAGGTTGGTTCCGAAACTAACCGAAAACTTTAGGTGAAAAGAGGAAGTTCACCGTGAACCACGTCAAACAGTCCACAGCAGGACACCGAGAAGTCAACTTCCACATGGAAAGAACCAACTTTTCCAAGAAAGTTGTCTTTTCTAATGACTTGAAAATTGTTAAATTATTCGCTCTTTTACATTTACGTTGTCTTCGCTGTAGCTACGTTACGAACGTTTCGGAAGAAGCCATCTTTAAAAATTTCACGTTTTCATATTTCGATGGTAAGAAATATCATCAGATAGGAAGATACTATAGGTCAGCATGAGGATAGGGGAACTCAAATGCAAAATTAATGTTGTCAAACTATTGTTACATCGCTATAACTATAACAGTATAAGATTTCACTTTTTTATTCATAATTACTCAAAATTTCAAGTGATTCAACTGCCCGAAACAACATTTTACGCAAATCATTTTGTAATGTTTGTAATGTTAATGTAAAAACTATATTGTTTGATAAGATTCTGAGATACAATATTATCTTTCTACAACCGGTAATTTTTCTGTAAGATTAAATAATAATTTTTCATACAAAAAGCACATCGTAGTTCTCTTCAACTCTATCGAAATACATAAATAAATAAACGGGCATTCATTTCCCGGCGCCGAGGGGTTCTCGAACTAATCTCGGAGCAAAGTATATGCAATCAAATATCACCATGTAACACTTTATCACCCAAAACGGATGAAGCAACAACTTCAATCGTGCCATATAAAAAAAACTAGAAGAGGATGGAATTATCTGGCAAGCTAGCAGATATTCAATAAATCTTTCTTAGCGATATCTTCCAGGAAGGCTGCAGCGTTGACCAACGGGTCCAAGCAGATCAGATAGAACTAAAATGACCCAAAAAAGGCAAACCGAAGCAAAAAGCCTTAAGTCCACGGATTACTTCTTGTCACTTCACTGACGGATAAGAAATAAATTGCCCCAGTTATGGACTGGCCGACAGGCATCGTTCTATGTGTCCATTTGGGATACATTAAAAATAAATCAGTATCCTTTCTGCCGTCTGTAGAACGCACGAAGGAAGATCAAAGTCAGGCGATTTTGAAGCACAATAAAAAATCGCAACATTTTTCTGTCCGAAAAGACATTCCTGTGAACCTCTAACAAAATCGTATTGCTATAAGTTGCGCTATGCACAATTGTGGAACTAAGGTAACTTCAAACTTCTTAGGTAAGCATTACCAGACAGTTGGAACTTGGAAAAAGGTGACATATAATCGAACAGAAGGTTGAAATTATTTTAAAATTTTTCTTAAAAATTGAGCTTGAAAATGTTAAAAATGTTGAAATGTTAAATTAGCTTGAAAGCTTAATTAGAATTAGCTTAAAAATTGTTGAATTAGCTACAACATGTCTTTAAAAATAATTTTTGTCAAGGTCTGTGATTTATCACGTTTCAGAACTAAGGATGTTTGTACTTGTTTCGCGTGTTACAAACATCATTATTGTGACTCGAAAAACTTTAAAAAATGTAACGAACATCAATTTTGGTCGCTTGATTAAATTTTGTCCCAAGTTTTTTTTAAATGTGTCGAGGAATATAATTCAATGAAATTTAAAACAAGTAGTTGTAAATTGAGAGTGCTGGACAAGAAAAGTGATTAATCTAAATATATATCGATTAATCGATGGTACATGTGCCACAAATAACCACTTGTTTTAAAACTGAAAAAAAAGCTTTTATGAATAACTCAAATTCGCGATACGGTGCCAGCAGTCAACCAAAAGCCAGCGGCTATTGGTGGACGAAGGCGATTGATTGCCAGCGGTGGAGGTGTCCTTTTCCAGGCCAGAACTGCTCAGCTTCAGATGAGGATCCGGCTTCAGGTGAGAAATATTTAAAATTTCAGTACCATTTTAAGAAAACAAAATACCTTACGTTGTATGACTAAAGCTTCTAACTCTGTCTTACCAATCAACCCATTGGAGGCAGTTCATTAATGAAGAACTTTTGTATTTGTTCTGTTGAAAAGAAACTCGAACGGTTGCCTCAAACATACGATATAAACGATGAACGATACGACATACGATACGATGAACATACTTACTGTAGGCTTACAGTGCCTTTCGTTTTCGAAGCAATAATGAAACTAAATCGTACCTGTGCGATTATTCAAATTACTTCCAGCGTTTGGCTATCACAACCACATGCTAGCTCTTTTCAATGTCATTGCTGTGACCAGATATGTCCCTAAACATATCACACGTTGTTCGAAAGTATGCAGACTGCGTGCTTGCTTCGGAACTTTCGCCCCGAAGCTCCTTCAATTTGCGAATGATTTGCCACTGCACAAAGGTAAACGGATGTGGAGGTTACAGCGTTCAGTTTTGTTTTCGTTAGGGTGCAGTTTGCATCAGAAAATGGTACAGATCCCAAAGCACAAATGTACGTGCTTTTGTAAAACTCACAGAAATCTAAAATCAGTCAAAGCTAGTCGCCCAACTCACTGGGAGGCCCACGTGCCATGTTCGCTCACCCAATCATTCCGTTTACCAGCGTAACCGTTTCAACCGAATAAAGGGATCATCAGGCCCCTCGGTGTCCACTTCGCCCAAAGCCCAATCTTCCGGCACCGACCGGCACCGACTAGTAAATAAATCACACTTATTGTTATTCGCCTGATAAAGTTCAATAAAAATCGTGAAACTATCGTTTCCACAAACCATCGACCAACTGGCCCACACCATCCGTGGGCACTCCGACTGATCACGCCTATTGCCCACATTGCCACTTTCTATTGCGTGGCAGAGATGGCAGAGATCTCCCCACGGGCACAAACCGTAGAAAGGATCGATGGCGAACACCTCGAAGCGGTGGAATTTGCACCGAGCATCAGCAAGCACCGATTGGTTTTCGGTGCCTACGGGATATCTGCGAAATTGCATGTTCATTTGGGCTCCACGTAGAGCAATAAGCGACATTTTGAATTTGAAATCCTGCCTCGGAGTCCCAAACCGGAAGAATTTCGTTCGACTCGGTGGCGCCAGCACGGATGCATTAAGCCACTGAGTGGCATCTGGTTAGTGTAGCCGGTCGATGTGCGCAGTATCTCATGCGCTGGTGTGCCAAAGCCGTAAATTGCGCTGCGTGTGCGGAAGGATGTTCCCAAGACAATGCACTGCGTCCACTTGCAGAATGCGAGTACGTACGGGAGGTCCCGCGGCGGAATGTGCGATTTCCGACGCGTAACGAACGCATTTTCCGGTCACATTTTCTACGACCAGGGTGCGACCGCAGTAACAGAGCACAGCACTCTACGGGACGCCTGGAAGCGATGTGCCAGTTACAGTTACGGTGCACCGTCTCTATCGTGGTTACTTCTTGCGCCATTTCCAGGATTATTATGATACCCGCATTGCCGGAAGCCTTATTGAATAAATAACGAGTACACTTTCAGCCACGGCCGTCAATTCACAGGACCAAGCACAGGCGTGACACAGTGGTGCGTTAGGCGCACATAGCGGAAATGGACTGTGCGTATTTCTACACGCCCTTTGTGTCGATTGATTCGTCGCGAAGTCTATCGCTTTGCGACATCCGTAGTACGTTTTGCACTGCTTTCTACGCTGGCCGTTTATGGAGCTTCGCTTAAGCAAATAAAAACCATTTGAACGCGGATTTCGAACGGTGTTTGAGGAGTGTAATTGACGATTGAAATTTTAATGACCGTAGCTTGTCACTAAACTTCTGCTTACTCACTACGTCCTCGCTACAATTGTCTTCGACTATGCACTCAACAATACATCGCAAAGAGCAACATTTGCGACCCTAATGAGTGTTATTTCTTTATCGTGATCCAGTGACTAGCGTACCGATCGAGCGTGAATTGGCTAAAGTTTTAAAAGGGTGAATTGCATTAAGATGTTGTAGGCGTCGAAGAGCACCTATGAACAAGGTTGATTGTTCTGCCAGCGTAACAAATCACGTTTACTTAAGACCACGCAGCACTACTTTTTGTGTTTGTGGTGGAAGCCTTATAAAAATCACGACTCATCGTCAACTAATAATAAAAAAACGATTCTTTTCAAGTGCCCTTTCTCGTCGACCTCTCAAGATTCGTCCCATTACTCTGTGGCAGTCCTTGTGTATGAGTAACACTATTAACAATAGTATTGATATTGTAGTCATTTTGAAGAAGTGTTTAAATCCGCACAAAAGCATTCCAACAGGATACAACCATTTGTCACATTAAACGGTGAAATCGGTGGCTATATCGAGTTTTTAAATTGTAGAAAACGTATTTCAGCGGTAAATGGCCTAATAACACTCAAAGCCACAGTACCGGCGGGGCACCTTCTGGAGCGGGCAATTGACCCCGTGATTAATCAACTAAATTGAAGAGTTAATTAACGAACACGGTGGTACAGCTTGGGTTTTTCAGAAGCCAAAGTTTATGGCACTACTATGAACGCGTTTTTCAAGGTGGTGTCGGTGCTTTCCACTTTCGCAAGGACTTCCAGGATAAAAACAGGAGCCCATGTCAGAACCCCTCATGAATGGTTCCTAAATTCTTTTCCAATTGTGACATACAGAATTTCCGTCGTCGTGGGCGTGCGGTTCGTTGCATTAAGAGGGAGTCATACTGAAACAAAAGTCAAACCGGAGAAAAACAGGTAGAAAGGTGAGTTTCAAAAAGCCGAGGAGCGAAGTATAAATATTTGCCTTAAACATGCAAATGGTTCATAAACATGAAATTGTGGCATAAATTTGTTGGCCGCAACACAGTGACAGCGGTGGCCAGCGCTGAATGCTGCACGACGTACTGCAGAACGCCACAGAATGTCTGTGGCCAGGCGCACACCAGGCTCCGATGCAGCTACGTAGCAAACCCAGCGAAAGCAACCGACCTTACTGAGCCCGTCCCCTTTTCGGAACATTCGAAGCATTCCGCCGCATGGGGCCGCTAACCAGGAAGGAGAGTTTGAAGATCTTGAAAAACACTGGTCCGTGGAACTACGTTGTACGACTGCTAAGGTACTGGCTGAAAAACGGAAACACCAACAAGCAGGGCGTTCTGCGAACGAGGCTCGGTTTGCGGTCTGCGGTCCTTCGATCGCGCCTGTGTTAAATCATAATGAACCTTGATTCATTACGCCATAGTAAAATATGATGATCATGGAGCGTATGAGTCCGTGCTTTGGTGAGGGCGACCTACAGAAGAAAACATTACGTAGCGGCAATTAAGCACTGCGTAGGGGCAAATAATGCATCAACACATGCACCCGTGCAGTCAGTGCTTTCGTTAGCAAACTTCGCGCATTGCAGTTTACCAAACATTTCAATTATTAAAATGGCTTCTTCGCTACAGCTCTAAATACCGGCAACCGTACGGAGCCAGCTTCTTCCATACGAAACCTTTCCTTCAATCATGCGAAGCTCTAGTTTTTTTCATAGTTGGTGTAACATTTTTTCAGCACAAAGATACGCGAACTTCCTGCTTGAAACAAGCAAAACAGAACCCAAGAAGTAAGTGACGTCTCGGGTCAGATGCATGATGTGATGTAATCGCCGAATGATGAATGTTCTTGATGTTTCAGCATACTTAACTTCTTAACCACGCATTACTACTCTTCGGCGCGTAACAGAACAAACAACACTTAGCACCACCACCACCGGGAATGCTCTTATGCTTACACTTCATACTCACTTCGAAGAGCGCTACTGAATCATAAATCATTGCAACTTTGGGATCGTGTGATTCTGTTGTTTTGTGTCACATTTTTTGCTGCGAACTGGCTGAAATGATAATTTAACTTCTTGCGTGGTAAGTGAGCCGTGTAGCTGTTTTTCTCTACCACAAGAGAGACACATTGTGAGCACGGTTTTTTGGACACCTTCGTAAAACTCTTCCCTGCGGTGCTGGCTAAACTAGTCCTAAAAACTGATGTTATCGCTTGGGATTGATGTGATTGATCGTAAAAATATGATTGCCATATCTTTTCAAGTATCATAAACAAGGGCATTGACCAAAGTTCTTCGCTTTTAACATTTAATTGACATTCCCTGTCCTAATTATGAAGCAAACGTATACATTATAATACTAATGGCGAAAAGGTTTTGAAATGAATATTTCAATTATTGAGATGTTGGGTAAATTCATATGATTTAAGTGCGGCTGCTTGATAAAATACCATAAACTAATATTTAAATTTTCTTTGAGGCTTGGCTAAATTAATGAATAAATAATTTTTTTTTACATTATTTTACGCCTAAATCTCTATGTTTGTTAAGTTAAAGTAATTCAAGTTTTACCTGCCCAGATACTAATGCCTAGATGTCTCAATCGCAATGGAATCTCCATCAAATTTGATTTACCTAATAGACCTCTGTAAAAATTTACATGATAGGTTGTTGGTATTGATTATTTGACTAAACAAAAGAATAACAATACGCTATGTAGTATTTGCTAAAATATTGTCAACTACTCATTATATTATCCTTAAATACGGAATGCACTTAATTTTCTCATATTAGGCAACACTAATATGATAATATTTCTTCTTGAAATTCTTTCTTCATATCTGATGACCTACCATTGCTTACTTTGTACGCCAAGACTGATGTTCCAGCTACCATCGGATCCAATATCGGAATTTTCAGTAGCGAATTGAGCGAAAACCAGGAAAGTCGGAAGACTACATAATACTGGTTTCTCGTTCTTGTCAATATGATGTTGATAATGTCAAGAATGAGATGAAATTTCATGAAACTGCATACATGGCGGTTTCGAAATCTCTTCGCATCCAGCTCTTGTGTGCAAATGTCGTCACAAGCTCACGCCGTTGCGTCGGACAAGTAGTGACACCAAGAAGATGGAATCAAGCGATCCATTCCCTCTCGCTTTCTCGCTCCCTAATTCTATTTCTGTTTCTCTTTTCTTCGCAATCTGCCTTCTCTGTCCGGTACAAAATATAATAAATATACAAAATTACATCAAATTTTTCCACTAGAATGAATCAATCAGAGTTGAGCTACAGGACGCTGGTAGCGAGTATCAACGCCAAACTACGACTTTACACGAGAAGCCACACATTTGAAGGGTTCCGACTACGAGGACAAAAAAGACGTCGACCATGATGATGAAGTAGACGCGATAAGGGGTCCCATTTTCCAGTCGAGATGTGTACTGCACAATCATGAAAGGGTGGTTCCAATGTTGCAGTATGTAAGCCAGCATTAACATGCCTTGGCCAAATCGAATGACTAGGTTGCAAGACTGTTTGTTAGATTTACTCTACATAATCAAC
The DNA here is from genome assembly GCF_943735745.2 of Anopheles bellator. Lineage (NCBI taxonomy): Eukaryota > Metazoa > Arthropoda > Insecta > Diptera > Culicidae > Anopheles > Anopheles bellator. The sequence continues at coordinate 46,975,227 of NC_071286.1, forward strand.
ATCCAATATCTATGTGACGGTGATCGATGATTCAATTGTAAAATGATTTTCAGAAAATGCTTTAATTGTGCATAATCGAAATGGTTACATTAACATCATATTAGATTATATTAAAAAAATTCTGAAATCACAAAGCACTGATTGGCAGACAGTAGAATGATTCAAAAGGGAAACTTTTATTCATTGTTGTTCTACGATAATTGTTCGATGATTGCGTTTAGTAGTTGTTCGTCTTTTTAGTTTCTTTACAGCTGAGATTTACGTGACTGTTGACCATCTACAACCGTTTGCGTAGTTTGCAAATATTCATTGTAGTACATTTTACAAAATGTTATACACAAATATACACTTTATTGCTTTAACGTGTGCACTTTCTCCTATAAGATACAAAAAAGCTATCCTACAAATTGTTTCAATTGATTTCATTTCACTATCCTTTCATTAAATGAATGAAGAAGATGTTTTATTGTTCTCTAAAATACACTGATTTTGAACAAAGCCTTATAAGCAATAAATTATGTAAAATTGTCACTTGATGGCGGCTCTCAGTTTGTTGTAGATCTGTGTAGGCTTTAGTTATGATATCATGAAAATAAGATTAAATAAGACCATGAATTCCACTAAAGACTGCCTTGATAGCACAGTCGTTTACGCTCGTTGTTGTCACACAGCTGACCATGGGTTCGATTCTCGATACTGGCGTGATAACTAAGCCCGTAAAAACACACCGTTACATAAAGCAACAGAGATTAACATTGGTGCAGGCCAAAACCATCAGTTGTGGCCGAATAAGGAGATGCAGAAGAAAAAGAACTGTTTTGATTTCCGGTTGGCCTACCATTTAATGGCCATTGATTGTGGTTTTAATTTCCTTTATCAAACATCGACTCTTCAAAATTGCCTTGGCATGCCAATCTTCATTCCATACTCGCTTTCATTTTAGGGAGTGGCAACAACCATTCCGCTTTCCAACCAATCATGTACTACGATTTTCAGCACTTCAGGTGGCCTGGGCGCATGTGAAAAATACATAAATTCAATGCAAACAGGTGGAGCGAGACAGGCGAGAACCACTCGGCGGATGTAGTACCAGATAAGTAAGAAAGAATACGAAAAGTAAATAAATTGACACAAATTATCACCGAAGCCAGATTCGGTTCGTATTTCAAACTCATCAATCTTCATTTAACCGATGATTGCAAATTGAAAATGTTCCTGGTTTTGCAGGCATTTGCACGTTCTCTCCTCTCTCGAAGAACCCGAGTGTTTGATGTTCCTCGGCGAAATATGCAAAATTCGGGAAAATTTCAACAAAGTGGAATTCTTTTTTTCTAAATCTTGTACTGTTTTCGATTCGTGTGTGATATTTCATTTGCCTTCTAATAATCGATTAGGAGCATTTAGGTACTGAACTTTTTATTGCGCCTCTTTAACGCTATCATTTATTTTTGGTTTCACGCAATGCGATTGACTTGTGTTTTCACTTTCAATTTCTTGCCAATATCATTCTTAGATGTCAGCAACTTATCTAGTCTAGATAAGAAGAAAGAGAAGAAAGTCATTTGGAAAATCAAAATGATCTCATTATACCTTGTTATATTTTCACCACCACTCAGACCTCATTAATTTCGTGTTAAATTAGACATGGCGAAATTATAATGTTTTAATTATGTTTTACTTTAAGCGTTATTGCTTTTCTTCTTTAGCAACATCGCTTCTAGTCCAGTGGTTTCAAACGTACCGTTTCAAACTGATATTCATAACATTGCTTCATGATTGTCCCGCGGATATCGAAATTGTCTTTCTATCATTTTGGGTTTACATATCAATATCCTATAAAAAATGCTAATGGTGTTGTATTGCTTAACTGTTACACACAATATGGGCAATACCAAGGAGGTATGACGAAAAAATCACCAATTGAACAATAAACAATATACACTCCAAATTTCCTGTTGTAGTTGTGTTTCATAATTTTTTCACGATTTAAAAAAGAAAAGCCCTGCATCTTGAAACTCAAGGCAACAAGAACGAGTGAAGTCCTGAGCACATACCATGTTCCATTTTTGCCCAAAATGAACAATGAACGATTCTTTTTCCGAATGTTTTTATGATGTTCAGTGGCATCAAGCCTCTGCGGTTTATTTTTGCTTTTATCGTCTTATGCCAACATTGGCTTCTGTCGTGATGGCTCCGTTTATGTGCGAAATGTGGATAACTGGTATTCACAGAATCAAACAAAACCTACTGGTTTAAGTGGTAAAAAGATATCATTCGGCCTCCAGACCTCCTACCACCTCATTCTTTATCTTTCTTTGCAATACCAGAATTTACATTGCATAAGCCTAATGAGCTCATTTTATCGTGGTACCAAATTGGCACGTTTTGAGGTTTATTCATTGAAGGTTTTGATTATGTTGGTTGGAGTTTGTTATAGGAGATCTTTAAATTCTTGTTTGCCCTTCTTGGAACCATTTTCAAATTGAAGTCGTTTTATCTCTTTGGAATGTTTCCAGGAAAAAAACCTCAGTTTTTTTGAACACGATTTAAAAACCAAATTCCTGACCCGCATTTTGTTTCCCTTAACAGCTGAACCTTTTTTTTGGGTTTTCATAATATAAAAGCTTTTTACAAGCAGATCTCATATTGTACGGCGCTCATGTATAAATGCGTTACGACCGCAGATTGAATTAAACATTCGTGTTATATTAATTTAAGTATAGGAATATATTAGTATTATATTGGGTATAAAATTAGAATATATGTTTCATGTGTATTAAAAATGTGTATATGTGGAGTACACACTATAATCAGAAATGGTTTGCAAAAACTTTTTTTTTATTTCTGAAAATTCTAAACTGCAATTGCACCAATCATATTGCAAAACAGTAATCTCAAAAAGTAGTAATTTTTGTCAAATGTAGTCAAATGACTATGGGCCGATTGTACCCAGTGGTAAAACATTCTGGTAACATTCTCGAATAGTATTTTGATTGAGCTGAAAGTTTTGAAGTAATTAAAATAGTTGAGAATTTTGACATAATAAGGTCTAATTAAAAAATGGAAACTGTTTTAGTTTTAAGAAATTTCAAGCTTAGTTGGATTTATAATAACATCTTTATAATTATTGACATTTGAAATTATCGAAAAACTTCATAAATGTTATTGTTATCTGATCTTATATCTTAGTATTTTACAAATATTCTTAAACAAAAGTTAACGTCGAATCAGACAATCATGGTAATAACTAAGATTTTGTATTCAAATTACCTTGCAACGAAACGGTGTATGCCGATACCTTAATCCTGGAATAACATTAGCTATTCGCTTCTTTTTATTTTGTCCGACATTCGCCGTGCAGCGCATCACTCGTTACATTATTAGCACTTTTGCTTTGGGAGAGAAGAATCCACAATGCACCAGCCGCTGGAGATTTCAAGTTTGTTGAGCATAGTTTACCGTGTGGTTGATATGAGAAGCCTCCGCGTGCGGTTGATATATGTATTAAACTCTGTATAATTCTTGAGTAACACCTCGAAAGCGATGCTAGGAACAAGGTAGGGATCGTAAGAAAGATTTCAATTTAGATAAGCCGCATTGACACCACTGCCGAGTCCCATTCCACCACAGTTTGGAACCTTCGAGTCGATAGGCGGGAATGCGGGAAAAAGAAGAGCGAGAAATAATAGGAAAAACCGCGCCTCAGCATAAACTGCACCTCACCCTGGCACCGGAAGCAAACTAAGAATTGTGAGCATGTCAAGAGCTTTTCCAGCGATGCTTTCATTTTATTCTTAATGCAAACTGAAAGCTTGCAACCTTCCGGCCATGCCTTCGAAGCGTTTGAAGGTACAGTGTTTCGGACCACCAAACCCCCATTGCAGGCGATTCTTCCATATGTTGCTTACTTTCAATCACGATATGCAAAATGCCGCTGCGTCGGAAAAAGGACCACCAATTTTCGTTTTTAGTCCTGAGTACGCTTCTCCTAGCATTCGCTAAGTTATGGAAATCGCTCGTATATCAGGACGGTGGCATTTACTTTTTTTGTTTTTCGTCCGCTTTAAATAAAATCCCCGGGACATCCGGTGACTACGATTGTTCAGGAAAGATATTGTGCAAGGAGTACTAGGGGCAGGCGTGCACACGGCACTCCCGACAAGCAACGAAGACTTTGGAACTGTACTGCTGTTAGTCCGTCACCTTCGCTTCACCTTCACGATACCGACGCACGGTACCCCCTGTGTACCAGTGTGCTCTTTCGTGTGGTGATTCTGGTTCCGTTTCGACGACAACCAGCTTATCTTAATTGGGCTCTTACCATTTTGCACACTTCGGGCCATACTTTCCAGCCTTCAACCTCCAAAAGGCTCTCCCCAGCGATGTATGCTTGAATTGCATTTTTCCGTGTGAATCGTTGCAAATTGTTTAACAGTTTCCCGGCGCTAACATTTGCATACGTTACGCGACTCCTGGCGTGAGCTGACGGTCATACTCAAGTCGCGAGAAGATAGGCTCCGAAGGTTTCTGCCGAGCCTCACGTGCAGCGGCGTTCGGCGTGGTACGTGTTAACTTTCAGCCACCTGGCCCAGGATGTTTGGCAGCATAATTCATTTGACTTCAGTTTTTATTCCAAGCGTATTACAATAAAGCAGCGGTAAAATGCATTTTCCAGAAATGTGTTCGTCGCATTTCCGAAGATGACAGGAGTTTGAGATAATTTTAATTAGATTCATGACAAAAGGAAACAGCTTGACGACTTATAAAAATACTTTACTCTGAACGTGGTTCCGTAATTGTGTCTGGCGTATTAGCTTAGGCTTCTTATATTACATTATGCTCATCTCTTAGTGATGTTAAAAGAGGAAAAGAACGTATATATCTTAATCAAATAGGACAAAGAGTGGTATGTTAAGTATTTGATATGTGTTTTTGAATGTTTCATGTAGATTGCGGTTACGGATAAATTAAACAAAATCTGAAATAAAAAAATATCTCCACGGTGTACATTACCACCGCATTATTATTATCCATCGTGAAATCCTTAAGAATCCGGGAACCAGAAGTAATAGAGCATGCCGTGCAAAAGCTTACAGCTGTTCAAATCACGGTTCATTATCCAATTCAACCTCAACTGCAGCCTCTTCCGGGCCGTGGCGTTGTTCGATTGGAGAGGAAAGTTTTTCAATTAGAAATCCTGTTGTTGCGTATTACGAACAATATCGTGTTTCAGTTCTACCTCCGAGAGTCCGCGCCCGAGAGCTGGGATTGGAGGCAATGCTCCAGCATAGGAGGAAGCATCATGACAGGCTAATGGGAATCAAAACTTCCTCCCTGCCCTAGGATGCATCCTCTACAAGATTCGCTTCCACTTCAGGCTTACCGCGCATTTACGCTGGTGTTTTATTTAAGAAACTCGGTTTTTTTCTCTGCCGCCATGCGAACTCACCGAGCAGCTGAGAAAGCTGGACAAACTTCTTGGGTGTGTGAATAGGCAACATGGAGAACGATGGTGATTGTGAAAAATTGCGCAATTTTACCCGACAGAACGGAATCAGGACAGAACCTTCGCGTGCGAGAGACGCATCGCTGTACGAGGCTGAGTTGTTAAAGTTAATAAACTAATTTAAATTGAGGAAAAACTTTCCCTCACCATCGTGGGGATGCATCTATCAGCTATCGCGTTTTTGTTGTAGTGGCGGAAAAGAACGAATTAGTTTTCGCAGCTGGTGCTAAAACCGACGGCAAAGTTCAACCGCACCAGGGACGCTGTGACGATAAATTATGCGTCCCATTTTTTTATACAACAAAAAGCTTCACGGCGTATCACTCCGGCACGATCATCGTACGGAAGCAGCACGGCGGCCACTAGTGTTGGAATGATTTCCATCGGCGAATGTGATTTAATATTTTCCAAGCCAACCGCATCGTTCAATTAACGTCGACACGCACCAACTCGAGTGTCTTCGTCGATCTGCTGTGGAAATCAATACTACGAAATAGTTTTGGGGAAAGAAATTGTTTAATAAATCCAACGTAGGTTAAAAATTGAAAGCAATAATATATATTAAAAATCTTGAATTTTTGTTTCATACCCTAAAAGAATATCTGCACAAATTCATATTAGCCAACAAGGCTTATACAATACAAGACTAACGCCGCTGGCAAACATTTTCCTATCACTTCCATGGCCACGGGTGGTTCTGCATGTTAACAGTGTCATTCATTTCACAATCTTTTCATTCAAGAAAATGGTTTTATATTATTTATTGATTTGGTTAATTGTATTGCTACGTTACAAACGTACGAAAGATATTATGTAATTTGAAGGTTCAGATGTAAAAAGTTCCCAAGTTAATTTTGAAATAATGTTAGTAATAATGCTAGCCGCTGTTAAGATAGTGAAAGACATTTTCTGCAGCAAACATACATGGTATATGCATACTTTCTACTGCTGGGCAATGTGTCACAAGCTTCAATCATTTCTCGATTGATTGGCATAAATTGATCAGATGATGGATGTGTTCTCTATGATACACTAAAGCTGTCGTTAGTTGTACTGTACTGCAATCGCATGTGATGGAAATACGTTTTTGGGAAGGATGTCAACATCACTTGGGATACTCAAGGACACTTTAAATATGCCCCAACACAGAAAAGTACAAAACAAACCGAAAATACATGACTGACTTATTTTAAGAATTAAAACGTGTTTCTGATTGCTCCTTGTGGTAGTTGGTTGCAATTACACTATGATCATTACTATTCAGCACCTTTTTAAAAATCATACGTTAATTGTGGAATTTTTGAGCTGTCAGTGTGATTAGAAAGAATAGTAGAAAATAGACATTTCATTTTTCTGGTGGGCGTAAGGATCACAGGAGAACATTGGCTGTTCTGGATAACTGGATGATTCCTGGATTTATCCAAATTGCTTTCTTTACAGAGCTTCTACCTTCCATAAGTAATATTTACGAAACATCTGCACAAAGTTCTCACAACACTTAATTGATTTTATGCAATAGTGTTGTGCTCGAATTCATTGCTTGTTTAAAGCTTGCCGAACATCTCGTACAATGATTTCACAAAAACACAGCTTTGCATTTCGATTTTATTTTCATCGTTTCGTTTGCGAATCCTTCTTAATACCACCCAACGAAGAATCGACAACTTTTAAAGAGCCAACACAGCAAATGCCAAGAGCTTTGATAATATACTTCTAATCATAATTAAATTCCAAAACATCTTTCGCATCCGGGCTAGAAAAAGTTTAAATCGTCTCTTTTTGTTGTTCATTAGCGCACTCGTTTCCTTTATCTGTCCATGTCGCTTCTTGAAACAACAGGTTTTAAGCTTGACGAACCTTACGAAGAACTTTGACTCAAAGTCTTACAAAATATTTATCTACCCTTGCAATTGTATTTCAACATATAGTGTACGCTGTGTAGAATTACTTTCGACTTTCTTATCTAATTCCGACAGAACAATTTGTGTTTTGTTGAACACACCTGGGATATCAATACCAAAACCAGCTTGAAAGTGTATTTTAATTTTAAGTTGCGCTTGATAACGATAACATACAAACCGGCAGATTAATTTTATATGGAAATCGTAAAGTACTGAAATGAACGACAGCATAGACATTGTCATATTATCGAATTTTGTTTTAGTTACCTTCAGTGCCGTATATTATCAGATCATCATATAGTGGACCCCACTAACTGGGTGAAAATTCGGTTCATTGTGTGTCTATGCTTAGTTTTCCGCCGATGGCAATGCTTCAAATAACAACCCAACACATAAAACATAAAGAACTCGTCATTAATTGACAGCGCAACACCTGTGCTGCTCGAAAATTGCATTACGGAGTCCGGAAAAAACTCACCATCGCCGTTCATAGGACTCTCTATCAAGTCTCCAGTGTCATACATCAAACGTAGCATAAGGCAAGACACAGAGGAGCGTGTCAAATATTAACCTCCAAATGTGAGCTTCGTGTGTTCCAAAAAGTGTTCTAAGCGGCGTTGGCATAAATTTTCTTCAAAACCAAATCTCATTTCCGCACACAGCATAACAATCCATCACAGCTCCATCTACCGCGATGATAATCAACTGTGCCTGAGGGTGAGCCGAGCAGTTTCAATTCCGCCTCGGATCTCGCTCTACGGTGGTTGTCTTGATTCTTATAAAAAGTAGAATAAAAACACAAGAGACCTTCCACAGTGGAAAATTTTTATTTCCACATGACAGCAATTATTTCACATTTATGCCACTATTTTCCACACAGTCGCACGTGCACAACGCATATCGAGGCCCGTACTAAATCTGGTTCTGATTTATGAGTGTTTCATATCCCAACCCATTTCACCGACCTTTGCATGGAGACATCCTTCTCGTATTTCTTTCTCTCTCACTCCGTCTGTGTCAGTATCTATCTCTGGTGTTGGGTATACGCATTTACGGTTGATAAATAACGAAACAGACGGTGTTCAGCCAAGAGTCTTTATGAGCTTCTTTTACGTTCCTGCTTCTTGAGTACCATTTTCAGTCGGGAGATAAAATCTTCGAATTACGTTGACTTTCACCCACGTGTGCATCGGCCTATGAATGCACGAACCTGATTTATCGTCAAAATGTTACAAACGTGTGTAGAAACCTATGCAGAATAGAGCAATGATTCTAGATCGTACGACCTACAGTTCAGGTCGCGATTTCTACCAAGAAAAAAGCCACATTTAATTAAGCTCGGAAGTATACGATTACCTTGAAGTGGAAAGGATGTTAATGAAAGAACCTGCTGATCCGAAGTGCAGTCATAACAAAATTTCTAAACGATCACAAATCACCAACTCAGGTGTGTGATTTGAGATACACATCACGATGCGTAATATGGTAAAACATATTAACCGTTTATCGCCCCGTTTCCTGCAACCGCTTATCGTTCTTGCCCTATTCGTCTGCTAGCGAAACTTAACTTGTCATATCGTGGTGCGAAATCACTCAACCATCAGCATAATGTCCATCTGCCAACTCAATTCTCGAGTGCTGGTGTAGAAGTATAATTCTGTACCTATTACTATAAAAATAACATCGTATAACAATTCCAACAATTTCACTATATTCGGTGGATACCAAAAAAAATTATAACGTAATTGACTTAGCGCGCTTAAGAAACACCCTGGCTGCAGTAATGGTAGGTAATGTTTAACAGAAGCTACTCACCAGCCATGCCAAGAGCATACCATTTTCGGGCGTGTGCTCGAGAATTCGGTTCTCAACAACCTGCTGTCACGACACGCCAACACGCTTGGCGTGGCTCCACCTAAGCGCTAAGGTCAGACCGACCGCATCGTCCTGCAGCGGATCCGAGTAAAACACCACATTCTGAGATTCTTTTAGAGCTTGTCCTGCTATCGAAACATCACATGCGCCGAAGTTTTTGGAATCGGCATAATGTGCCACGATCGTTCCACGCCCCTGAACGTAAGATATGAAATAAAGTGCTTTGAACTGGTCACCATAATTATACCAGCGCTGGCCCCACCCGGCTCGTGCGCTAATATTAATCGAACACGATCTAGCACCTTTGCGTCAGCTAAGTAGCATTCCTTCATCGCGAAAGGTTCTCGGCACCGGACGCACCAGGGCTCGACATAATGGCTCGACATAAATTCGGTTAGTCCTGGGCCTGGGTTCAAGGGGTGAACATGAGAAAAAAAAACAAGAATTATTAACCGTGGCACGCTGATTTATTCAATCACGATAAGGTGGATAATCAACTTCCTACGGGAAAGAAATCCCTTACGTGAAACCGGAGGGCAGACGCGTTTTCTGCACACTTCCAACGTACAGAAGCGTGAGCACTACATCCGAACGACCGCTGGGGTCGGCATGTAAATCACGGAAACCCAATCAGGTGGACGTGTCGATTTTGTCGTACATGCGAAGCACTTGGACCTGGGAAACCTGAGGACAATGTAATTTTCTAGGACCTCCTGCAGAGGCCCAAGAGCTCACCCCTCGGTGTGGCTAGCCAACCGATATAATTCACCTTTTATGGCATCCTCAAAGAGACCGCCAGCGACTGAACAGTGCTTGCCATGATTACGGCACGGAATGAAAGAAAAACTGTGACTCCTGGCGTTTGAAAAAAAGTTGGCTTTCTCGCGCACTATCATCATTCGGTTACCCTTGAAACACCCGACCCGAAGTCGGTCAGTCTTTTCCTACTTTTCTGGCGCATCGCCAGTGGAATCGTGTACGAAACATGTTTCGCTCGTGAATCCTCAAAACGCAAGCATTGGTGTATGTTTTCAACAGGGTTGTCCCCGGCGGGGAATGACTTTCGCTCAAGGGCCAAACCGAAAGACTCAAAATCAGAGGGCTAAATTATAATCCATTTGAACTACCGCCAGTAGCAAGCTTCCCATAACCAGAGCCTTTGGCGTTGTTTACGGAGCGAGGGAGAAATTCTTTCGCGATGTTTATGCTTACGCTATGCGGAGAGCAGTACATGCTAATTACCGAATGGCGTGATTTAGGAATATTACCTGTTCAACACTCTTAGCGGGAGGAGTTTCAACGCCTACATGAGTGGGAGCAAGTCTCACACATTAACAGAGGTAAAAGTACTTCTTTCTAATGCTCCGAACCGTGTACTATCTCGCAAGGACCATCATACGAAATTGCATGACACGAATGAAACTTTCAATATTGTAATTTTACTTTCAATAAATATTTTCGACAATATTTTTTTTGTCGTTGAACAGTTACAATTTAACAACGCCCAATGCGCTTTTACGTTCTTAATGCGCACAAGAATTGTGTAGAGCACTAGCATGGGTCGCTGGCCTCTTGTCATTGAGGTCTGTCCATTGCGAATAATATTTTAAATGAAAGAGTTTTGTCAATGTTGTAGCTGCTGCCATTGGTGGATCGTTTCGGTAATTCTAAATACTCCCGGAAGATTAAATTACACCAACGTACTCATTCGTTGCATTTGATAACAAAGTATTTGATTTTAAAGATATTTAAATGAAAGAAAACCATCCTTTTATGGTGATTTTTGTTATCCAAAATAACACAAACAATCCAGAAAGTTTATTGAAAGAAAGGCGATAATGGAGGCGAATTGTTTTTTTATTTTGTTTATTTAAACAAAGGTGAAACGTTGAGTAATAAAGTTTATATTGAAATGATCTACTTACTATTTAATTTATAAATTACTGGCAAATTTGGTTACACCCGAAATTGTTTGGTGTGTATAGCACCGCCGTTACTTCTAGATTGATTGAAGAGCTTACAGCTTATGTAGTTCAGTTCAGTTTAGTTCCACGTGCAGTTTGAAGCGAAAAGTCAACGCAGCGCGAACTGGATCAACATGATATAACGCTGGTTTATGTCTGACATTTGGTAAAGTGTAAATGTACAGATAACAGTACATTAAATTACGAAAGTGAACAAGTTTGGACTGTTTCGTTTAACATCCTCCTGCCAAGCACGGTTGAATCACTCACTCATATTTACCTAATTGACACTCATATGATTATCTTCAATCACTTAACTTCGTTAAGCGCGAGAAAGGTTTCTATTGGCTCCAGAAACTGCCTAACTTTCTCCACTTTCCAAAACAGTCAGTGCCATTGCAACTGCTAGATAATTGTTTTTCTTCGGCTTCGAAAGGCCCACTAATTCCAACCACAGTTTTCACGCTTTGCCAGCACTTCTAATGCTTGGCGTGTGATTTGGCAGTAATTTAGATTGGCTTGCCGATGTTGGGATCATAATCTGACCGTTGTTAAAACTTCATTAACTAACCCATTTGATGAACTTTGCGTTGGCAACCGAGTGGAACGCAAAGTGATTTGGTGTTTGCTTTGCGCCCACTTGATGACGCCCGGCTTTTTTGAGTTCGGTGGCAGTGTGTAGCGGTCGGTTTTACCGCCTTAATGCACCGAACTTCCGGTAGTATCCATGAGTTGGCAACCCTTGCAGCCGCAACCGATCTCGGGCATGCTTCGCTAATGGTATTCATGCTTCAGTAGGTTGAATCGCGAAACCTTTCGAAGAAATTAGCTTTTCAGATGGCGGGAACGGAAATCCTTAGGGGTAATCCATTAAATTAATCATTTTGTACCCTAAAATGCCGTGGGAACGGATCATTGACGATCACCACCGAGCGCCCAGTAACAACGACCAGCGTTGGAAGGTACAATAGAGTCGACAAAGGTTGAAGTTGAGGTTCTTCGAGCCTCATCGGTTTTCCATTAATTGAAATCGAAACCGTGCCCGTCGACCGAAGCCTGGTTCTGCTATTGAACTTCACATTCTTAACATCAATATCTTCGTTAAGCCTTTCCAACGCAACGTTCGTATGCGCTCGGTTCCGCTTCATGGACTTTGCCCCATTAACAGTGCAGGTTCAGGGTTTTTGAAGGTCAGTAAAATCGCGCCTAGAAGACACGCTTCGTCATCTCCACCACTTAGTGAGATTAATGAATCCCTGCTAGGTTCAGTGCTTGTTGTTGTCGGCGTTACACGTGCTGTATTTTGCTGCCTTGAATTTAGTTTACAGGATTACGGGTTTCCATTTTGGGTTTTAGTTTATTCTGGCGCTTTCCATGATACGCACATATCAATACTTTCCAGTTCCCGGAGGAAAAAAGAAAATGCACTTAGTGAAGAAGAACTCATATTGATAATACTGATTTTAATTTATTTTGATCCACGATGCCCACCGCCCACAAAAGCCTTACCAGCCGCTAATATCGAATAATTATGACGAATATCAACTTTGCAGGATACTTTGCGAACATCAGCTTCGAGCACCGCTGGACGCCATTTACTTGTGGTCAAGGTTATGCGGGTGTTAAAATATTCAGCGCCCGTTTCATTAGTGGCACGACAGGACAAGCATTGGGTCTGGTGCTAATTAACAGCTCTCCGTGTCTTGCAGACATAATCAAAAACACAACGAATCGGTCTAAGCCGTTTCTCATATTTGCGTGGCGAACGGAGGAAGTTTTGTCGTTCGATAAACCTCTTCAATGCGAAAAACAGTCCAGTTTTACAATCGAATTAAGCGCAGTGTGGACACATTACTTGTTTAAATCTTTTCCAAAATGTTCGTTAAGTACAAAACTAACATCTGTGGTTTATTGTTTGTTTTTACATTTATCGATGTCAAAGTTAAACATCAATAATTTACACGTTGACGATATACTGACTTAAAAACAATGAACGTTCAGTTTACAAAACGAATACAATAAATACTTGCTAAGCTGAATTAACATTGAAAGTATTCACAGCATGTTGGAAAAGGTGACATCTGACTATAACTATCACCATACACTCCAATGTCGAACGAATGGAAACAATGATTCATGACGTTTCATTTCTATAGTTTGATCTCTGGTTTTTCAGGATCTAGGGTCGGTGTCGACAAGTTTATGACTTTTTGACAAAAACTAGAAAAAGTCACAGCTTTATTAACCCACCCGCGAATCAATGACATTCAATACAGTTTATTCAATTTCTGAATCCGTGGCCATCAACCAGTAAAGTTGCAACCTATTCATCTTTACTGCTTACGAACGGAGCATCGTTGCGTTTTTACACATCCTAAGCTGAGTTGGGAATCCTAAGCTGAATTGAACGAATTGGGCCATTGCACTAGTTGTATAAAAAAGAAAGAAAACGCGACAACTAATAAAAGGGATTTCATCCGCATATTCAGAACGATAACTTTTAGTTGTTTTGTACTAACTCTGTGGTTGATTTGGTGGTAATGTTATCTATTTGTGTAACCTGTTAAAAATTAGCAACCAATTATTGTTTTCGCCTCTTATTAGCGTACAATGTACTGTGTATTGTTGGCCTTTTTGTCATCTTACAGGAAGCATACGAATCGATGTGCTACACTGTTTAATTACCGCGAATTATATATTTCCACAGAATCGGGAAACATTTGCATACGAGCTATCGGCACAGAGGCAGCAAGAATCCACATTGACGAAAGGAATTGGAAAACTAATCGTCGCCGTAACATTGCAACAAAAAGCCCTGTGTACGAGTCATTCATAATTCATACTGTAGATTCAAACAAACTGCTACTGTCAGAAGGTAGTCAATTTAGTGTGTGTCTCATGGCCGTTCAGTTTACTATTTCCGGTTCATAACATCCGGATCGTCGCCTCATAGCTATGTTATGTGTCATTCATAGTTCGTAATTGCTGATTTTATTAATTGTTCAGAAGTTCTCTTAAGGTTGTCAAACATATCAGAGAAGTTAGTGTGATAACATGATGTCCGTGTTCCTGTGTAACTCGACAGTGATAGGTGGACATGGCGCTTTAACTCTAGCTTCCAGGTGAATGTGAGCGAAATGGTGTTTTCACAAAATTCCCAGTACTCCCGGCACGTCTACCTTCAGACTCCCGGGGCTCCCTTCAGGCCCTTCAGGAAGCTTCGTTCCGCTTACAATATGTGTTCGTGTCAGACGATGGTTCTGTTTTGATTCCAATTAGTCAACTTTCAGTAATCCCCGGAAGTTCAATGAAACGGAAAACTGCCAAAAACTTTTCTCTGTCATTCTCCTTCTCTCAGTCATCGTTTTCTCCGTTATGTTGAAGTTAACAACGTTTCTAGGATAACAAGGATAATTTTCGACAAGTAAGCACACACCCTTAGCGAGTGGAGGACGACTCTTCCGTGGCGCCTCTTTATTCTGAAATTGCGTTCTGAAGTAGTATACACTGAACGGCATTCTGCTGGGGTCAATAAACCAACGATCCGGTGGTATTAGTTTGTTTGCTTAAGGAGGTAACCGACTGAACTCGATGGAAAGAAAATCAGGACTAAATGTCACACTCTTCGAAATGTTACTTTATGTCAGCTCCCGTTGTCAGTTGCTTGAATTGTCGATTGGCATGAGAAATTATCGACCCTTTTTTGGAAAGTGATAGCCACGGAAAAGGCGTAGATCGAATATATATATAATAACATGAGCAACTAAAATAATCTCGCAAAAATTCTTTACCGCAGCATTCACGCAACTTTACCAGTTGATTGTCGATGTTAGCCCGAGTGGTTAAACGACAGCATTTTTGACATTTCTGAGGTTAATGTGTTACAATATAACGTGAAAATTAAAAATGTTGCACCGCGTAACACTGCTGAAGCTATATTTTTTTAATTGTGTGTATACTTCCTTTAAGGAAAGAGCTTCTACCCACTCCGGACAGCCGTTCCGAGGTAGTATTTGTGACGTTTTAAAGTAAACCGATGCTTTAAGGCTCTAACATAATCTGTTTGTGCGAGTCTCGGCATCAGGGCCTTCGTCAGTTACGTAGTGCGGGGCTTTATGTAGGGCAAGGTTTGACAACGAGTAAAATTGATGCTTGAAACGATACAGGAAACAGACACAGTACTACTACCGAACGGTAGAATAGAAGTGCTCTTAGGGTTTCTCTCGTTCTCAGCTAAACTGCTTGACTTCTTTTAATTCACTTCCTTTCTTTTGTCACCAGTCCACCCAGCCGGCACCCGACCTAAACGATCCTTGTGAGTGTCATTTTGCTTCTTGGGTCGAAGCACGTGTACGAGTGTCCTTCGGCGATAGCAACCTTTTTGTATTATTTCACACGCTTAGCTTCCTTTATAGGATCCTTCCAACCCACACGATACTTCTGACCGTTTTTCGAAAGAAATCAATCACCAACAATCATTTGAACTATTTGTCCCAGTAGCGGATGCTGCTCAGACATTTCTTCTTGGCCATGATAACGTCCGTCTTGTTATTTTTGATTCCGAAATTATCCTATGGCTCTCGAATTTTGCCCATCCCTTTAAGTGCTTCCTACCACTAGTCACCTTATTTGCAAGCTGTGCCCGATATTCTGTGCATAAATCTGCTCAAAATTCCTTCTATGGTCGGTTGACCGATGTAACTGCCAAGCAATCAAATGCTACCGTGCTAAACCTTTGGAACGCGTAAGTTCTTGCAGTCGCCCTTGGATATTTGTCACTATCGGGCGTATGCACTACTGGAAAAGAACTTCAGCGATTTTTTTAAACAATTTTTTGTATGGAACAGTGTACGAACGAATTCTACTAGGAGCTCTACAAACGCTTCCATTGAATAGCATACTATTTTTAGGAAACAAATAACGTCGATGTGGTTCGATAATTTAAGGAAACCGATTAGTTTCATGTATTGTAATAATGATCCAATCTGCAGTCTTCTGCGATTGCATCTATTTTTTCCATCAGAGCAATGAGATTTAAATCCCAATTCGCCAACAATGCCAATCAACTGCCAACTACCAACTCATCCTATTGTTATAAAAGGGGTTTGGCTTGGCAAAAATGTCGCCAAATTTTAAGATATCTTTCGGTCGACAATCTTTACACATTCGGCCAATCGCAGTCGGAGCATACCATAACAGTTCTCGTTATTATTATTTATTATTTTTAAAACGGCTAGAGCCATAATGAGCAACAACTTAGGGTTTGGCACCCAAATAGATGCACTTCAAATAGATGCAGATGTTCTGCCTGAAGCATTAGCTATGCCTTTATTGGCCAATCGCCGGTTGTCGTGAGTGTATGCCTGTAAGGTGGCCAGAATAATGGTTTCTTCTTTCTATTGTGCACTAATGCACAGCGAAAACGAAACCACACAGTCACGAATCTAAGCCCGCCAAAAGCTGTCTGCTGCAATCATGCTGCGACACCACGCAGCATGGATATTTCTCCAAGGCACGGGTACAGAGTCAAAAACTTTCTCTTCAGCCAAACGATGGCGAATAGACCGTTGCTGTCGGGGGCTCATTTCTTATCTCTGCATTATCACAACTATCAACCGAATGTGCAAAAATATAATGACGTTTCAAGTGTCATTTTCAAACCCCTTCCTTCTGCGTTGATGCCTGGGGCGGTTCACATTAAATCATTTTCTGGCGAAACATTTGCCTACAAAGGCAGCCAAATGTCCAAAACAGAGGACCGATTTATTCGCCTTATATGCGTGCCTACACATCAGCCGGCAGTAGTACTGACAGTTGTGTGATATCCTGTGATTTCTGCATTGCTTGGAGCCTTTGCCCTTTTCCTGGTAGTTGCCGTCATTTTTCGGTCGTACCTTGTGTTGGCGCCATCGTTGCATACTGTCACAGGAAATGCTGCTGCAGCTCGTCATGTGTGCCATCGCGCTGTGGTGTGATTAATGATCTCCATTGCTGGAAGGAATGCTAGACGATGCACTAATTTGACGGTTTTTGTTTTTCCAATTTAATTTTAGATTTCCGACCACAAGACAATAGATAAACAGCGTTGACAATCCTGCCACAGTGTCAAAAGACAGGGTTTATCCCACTCTAGATTGGTTGGCCATTTTTGTTTACCACAACTGAAAAACGAATGAAGCTTGTTTAATTTTATGACGCTAGCTAAATCTGATTTTGCTCATTTTATCCGCTATTTGCGCTAAAATATGACAACTCTTTTTAATTATGTTGATTGATTATTTTTTGTTTCCAGCAAAGTAAGTGGGGAGCAAGTAACGGAGAAGCTGTATTCCATCAAGTGGTGCAATGACCACGAACAGTTATTGGCAATGGCGGTCCATCCACTGCATCCGTAAACTCATAATTCCTCAAGTCATGTTCAGTAGCTATTCCTCTCTGTCATTTGTCATTATAATATAAGACCCTATCATGAACACAATCGATCAACATGGCTGTTTTGGAACTTTTCTGAGAAATATTTAATTTTGTTAGGAGTTTTCGTGATTAGCAAAAGTATATGCTTTGCAATTGAAGTTCTAGTTGCAAAATTAATTTATTAAATCTGTTTTTTTCTGAGTATAAATATTTATCCAAAAGTATTTCCTAATACCTTTATTTATAAAAAATGTAAGAAATAATGTATGTGATTTCGTTTGAGTGAAAATTTTCATTATAAAACTTGGGGTAATTTGTTGGCAAACCCTCGTTCAGCGTTTAAGGTTATTCACAATTTCAGTGCTGTGAATAGTATGGTTTGCTCGAGTTTTGATGTGGAACGAGGTCAAAATTGAAATAACAAAGTAAAAAAATAACCACAACTCTTCCTTGGAAAAAGCCAATAACATCCGCTGCGGGCGACGATTACCTTCGCAAGACTCCAGTTCATGGGGTTTTCCATCGAGCCAATTATGCTTTCAATAAACCGGCGGTGTTGGTGGTGGCATGCTGTGCGCCCGCTGTGGTTGCAGTGTCCTTTTTTCTGATTCGATTGAAACAAACGCTGGGCCGTGTATTTATATTCCATAAAGTCATCGTGAACATTTGCCACACCCCGGACGGAAAGAGACGATGCGAACGATGGTAGCAAGATTTCCTTTTTTCCCAAGACATTTTTGATTCGACCAATATTGCTCTGCTCGTGTAACCGTCCCATCCTCTTGGGTTTGTTGTTTCTCGGTCGGCGTTTGCGAATTTCGTGCCTAGAAGTTGCACGGTTAGAAATACGGCAGCAATCGATTTGCTGAATACTGGGCTTGCAGTGGTTGTATAAAAATGTTGATGGTCGTCTGCAAACTCCTTCGACCCACCCTAGTCAGTGAATTGACAGGATCAGATGTATACAATGGATTTCAACGCCGAATTGAATGAAAACAATCACTTTGCAATTCTAATCGTACCCGCCAGGCGAACCAACGAAGCCTAGCTGTAGTGCGTGGTATTGCTGAGCTGGTTTTGGGTTCGACTCTTCTGGGCGACAAGCCAGCCCCGTGGGCTGGCAAACGTATTACATAAAACATAAGTATCAAACACAAAGCACGTCAAGAACTATCTGAGAGGTGTTTGTAATGGTAGCATAACAGCATTGCATAACATTTTTATGGTTTATTATTGTTGGATGATGCTCAGTGCAAATGTCGCATCTGGATGAAGATGCTAATTTGCTAGGGCGTAAATATTTTCCCTATGCCTTTCCATCTCTTTTACAGATCACATCACATCACTTCTGTGACTGATTATGCTGCATTAAATTGTCTTTTCTTGTCAATGAATTGAGCGAAAGTATGAGTCTTTTAAGTACGGCTTTATCAGCTTTCTCTAATTCAATTTGAAAAGCTCGGCAAAGTTTGTGTATTTACTAAAGTGGGAAGCGAAAAAATTAACCATTGCTCATTCCGGTCTCAAAGGCGCCACAAACCACAAAACATTGTTGTTATATCGGGAATTATTCAAGTTTGTGTTTTTTACGTTTTTTTTTTCTTCCGTATGAGGAACAAACCCGGAAACAATATTTTTCATCGAGAGACGGCTTCAAAACGAAAGCTGTATATTTTTTGGATGAATTTCTAAAATTCTATGAAATATCTATCACATCGGAATTTAATAACAGAGTCAACATTTTAGATTTCATATTTAAATGCAGCAAATTTTAATTTTTATAATCTTCATACACATTACACTGAATGTAAAGTATGGAGGTTATTATTTAACATTATGCGAATAATAGAACAAAAACAGATACTTTGCTTTTGATGTTTCTGGTAATATTTTCAGAAGTAGATGATTTTTGGTAGAATCCTAAAAGAAACTCAAGAGCAAAATGGGTTGGAGTGGTGAGTTTTGGGCAGCAGCGCGTGTAAGAAGTGCGTGTGCGTGTGGGTGTGTTCTGGAATCTATTCTGTAAGTTCTGTTAATTAAAACACTCGTGTTTATTACTGTTGTTTGCTTATTAAAACAGTAAAATAGTTTATGCAAGGAGAGAAACATTTATTTATTAAAATGGTTGGCAGGAAATTGCCTTTAATACTTGGTCGGCTTCCAACGTCAACTTAAATTCAATAACGACATTATCCCACGTAACCACGTAATGATTTCACCGATAAAGTCAATAAAGTTAGTAGGTTACGTGAAGATTATAGAACACCTGATTTGTTCAGAACATTTCATTACATCAATTTGCGTCATTTTGCATCCACAGCACAATCTCTACTTCAATGAAACCTGAATCTGGTAGGACTCTTATTTTCTTTATCTGCCCATTCTGATTGCGTGGCTTCAATCAAGCCACGCGTATGTTAATAGTATTGTTGATTTATCTCATTTGAAACCCTGTGAAGATTGATTTAATTTTGTAAATGTGAAATTGTGCGTTAAAATTTGCTCGTGAGCAGAATGTTGTCCAATAGTTAATCTTTAGTAGATCGTTGGATGAAAAATAAACCAGTTAACTATATCGCATTTATTTCAAATTATACTCATGATGTGCTCCATTTTTCGAAGGATTTTGGCATGAAGGCCTTAGTCTCCTCCATTTTGCTCGTTATCTAGTGGAAATCGAAAATCTCCTTATTGCCCACTAGTCACCCCTATTTTGGGATATGTTAGCATGGTACCAGGTATATGTTTACCCTGTTGCATGTTTACACGACGTAGACAGTCCCGGATTAAGGCACGAGATAGCTACGTTTAGGACTTAATACAATTAAAAAAACGACATATTACAGAACGTTCTCTTATTTAAAAGTTTAATCATTTTCACCTAGCGGAGATGCCACAATTTTTGTGTTTGTTGTACATGACAAACGAAGGTTCAAATAAATCTAAGGGATGGCAGTTGGTAGTTTCCTGGTTGGTAATTGTACTTGTTACCCAACAAGTAATTGTACTTGTTGGGAATATCATCATCTTGATTTTTGATGAATATTGTTGCGTTTGAATCCAAGTCTCTTTCGTGTTATTGTGGAAAACAATCGCCAAAACGTTTAGAAAAGTAAGAAAATTGAGTACATCTATAAAGCTGCCAGATAGATTCACTGGATGACGTTTACTGATACGCATGATGATGGTAATTTGTCAATGACAATGTCAGAGAAGAAAATGTACTAATGTAAGTTCGTTTTTGGCGTGAGATTCGCTTATAAAGGAACATTTTGAATTTAAAATGATTGAGATATTAATTTTCAACATTAAGAATTTAAAAATTACCAAATTTAACAACTAATTGATCTATACGACACATTACGTTACAACAAACGTGGTTGCAAAGTGATAAATGTTCCGTCACACAGCGTAAACTTTGTCTGAACATTTCCTAATATTTTATATTTGTTTGATAATAAAAAATTTCTTGATTCTTCAAATATTTTACTATAATGTTTGATGCACGAAAATCGAAAACCTGGCTATGGAAAAGGAACGTGGCTAATTTAATTTTTCATAACGCGGTCCCTTGAGGTCAAAGTACATTCTGGTCAAGTTTACGCCCGAACCATCCCGGCAGTACGTAGATGCTCTTTGATCTCTTTAAGCATAGAAGATTGGTCTGGCTTCGGTGTCAGCAGTGGCTGAGCCAAAGAAGAGGCCAAGATAAACAAACTTCTCGCCACAAAAGCCATACGCTTCCGGCTTTAAGTGGACGTTCCAGGGGGCGTATCAGGTTTGACCGATAGTTGTGTCCGGTTCTTGAGTCTCCGACTCCTCCAGTCGGCTGATCCATTTAAGCCACCGATTAACTTCCAATCGAAGTTTAAGCACTTTGAAAGCATAGAAAACTTTCCAACCATTTCCTCCTAAGGTGAGTCTGCGGTGGACAAGGATAAGTTGTGGGAAAAACATGCTACCGCCAAAGTGGTGTGACGATAGGAAAACAGAGAGAAAAAACATCGCAGCGCTATTGACGTTGAAGTTGTTTTAAAGCCAGGTCAGGTTGGTGCCAGGGCCACCTTGAGCGAAAGTAGGCGAACTTGTGTTATGAAACCGTGGGAATTTTCGCTGAACTGCGTGTGTGCGCTTAACAGACGGAAGTCAGGTTTGGTTCTCTGAACGAACTAGTAGAAAAAGTTTGTACAACCTGGGGCACGAAGGTTAGAAAATTGAAACAGAAAAATCTCGCGGAAACCACCAGTTGGTGGTTTTTCGCCGAGGCAAGAAAGGAAGTTTCGTGCGATGCTTAGGGTAACGCCATTGTTCTTCGCTGATTTTCTGTGGCGGCTGCTCTCTTCACTGTTTTTCTAGGTTAATTTTCTTGGGAGTAACCTGAAACAAAAACGGAAAAGTGAAAACAGTGAGATGATCAAACCATAATGAAGACCGTCCAAAATACCGGCTGTGTAGCTGGAGCGCAAAGTTCAATGAGTTGTTAGCAATTGAGAACATTGAATTGAGCAACGTGGGAAGAATGGAATAATCGTTTATTCGGGCTTAACAGTAAACGGTGATAAATGATAAAACTCTTGTTAACTTGTTGGCGAATTCCTATTATTCCAAACATTTTGTGCAGGTTCGATTACTTGATTCGTTGTGGCATGTTCTTTTGGCATTGGTTCAAAATGATTGATCTGAACTTGATCTGGTTTTTGTTGATCACGGCGGTCCTCCTTTTCTTTCGCCGGGCACTGAGCATAATTGGGCAAATGCGAAACTTTACGGGTCATTCATGTCCTTTGGACACATTTATTACCATTGATGACAATTTCATTTTGTTTCCACAATAGACAAGAATGTTTTTACGATTGCGTAATTGAGTATGGAGTATTTAGCTTGATTTTTCGCGGTAAAAATATGAGCCGAACTGCTCGATACGAGTTGCTGCTAATCATTAAACTGTCCATGCCTCCGTCACATTTCAATTCAGCAGCAAATTAATATCAACCGGGATGTGTTCAACATGAAAGACGTGGAAAAGAGTAGTAAGGAAGTGCAAAAAACTGATGGATGTGAATGGATGATTACGGTATGATTACCTTAGACATTTCGATTTTAATACCAGTAGTATTTTAGGAGTCTTAATACTAGGAGTATTACTAGGATTTTAGTACTAGGAATAAAGCATAATATAAATGACGTAAATACATCTCTGTATTTTCTAGCTTTCTGCTTTCTACTTCTACTTGTTTCTATGAAAATTGTCGCACTGTTCGTATTCTTAAACTGTTCGTATTCTTCTTCTTATTCGGCAACAACCGTTGAGCGGTCTTAACTTGCACCAGCGACAATGTTAATAACTGTTGCTCTCTGTAACGGTTACTATTCCTATTATCGGATGTTCAAATGTTTACGAAAAGCTTCTTGACATTTCAAATTATTGCTTATATGCGAAACATATAAAGTTTATCTGATAATTTACACAGCACTTTGAAACAAGTATCAACTAATGGTGTGTAAGTATGAAACCGAAATTTTGAACTTTGAGTAATAACAAATAAGATAAAGAATACACTGGCAAGCTAAAATTTTGTTGCTAGACAAACCAGCAATGTTTAGGCGTTCGAATAGCTGTGATACTGCGTTCGTAATAACGATAGAGTTTTTTTTAGGGACTTGATTGCAACATTTGTAATCAACAGTATAATGCTAATGACATTTTACCATTAGTCCAGTATCTCGTCAAACCGTTGCCGATCGTAGCAAAGAGTCAAACACTTTGAAGAAGTGAAATGAAATGATGCCAAAATAAAACCGCAGCCTCATTTGTTTCCCGAACCTTCGTTACGTCGCTATTTCGATCGCCAATTGGCGAATCGCGTAACATTGCTGATTTGCTGTGGGTATGCTCTCCTATAGATTCCCTGTGCTCCTGATGCTTTTGTCGGTTCGTGGAAAGGTTTTCCTAGTACGTCTCACGTCCGTTTCGTGTTTCAGGTTTTAATTTTATTTTCATTTGTATTTTGTATTGAGCAACACGATTCTCATCAGCAGCACATCCCCTCTTCAAGTGCGGTGCACTCGTACCCGAACAAAGTTAGGATCCTATCGTTGGTTAGATTTACAATTCAAATAACGGAATTCTCCATCTCCGAAGTGCATGAGATAAAAACAAAGGAGGTGGTTGCAGCACGATATGGAGGATCTGGCGAGAGTACCATGCACCATAGTACGGATCATTCCCAAGAAAAGCAGTTGAACACGGTCCCGGCGTATTCACAACCTAGCGAACTAGACCGATTACGATTTCCGAAATCATTCAAAATTGCTAACAAGTCGTTCCTTCCTGTATTTGACTCCCTACGCCAATGGGAAGTATATCGATGCTGGCTGTATAGAAACGAGTAGGGACATTTATTTTCAGTTTTCCAAGTTTGTCACACTCCAATACACTGCTCCGAGACTTCGAGCCCTCGCCTTTGAAGATTTTGTTTTTCTTATCTCTGTATTACGAGCCGGAATGTTTAAGATTCTTCACGCTTACTATCGCTTCTAAAGGTGAGAAGCTCTATTAACACGGAATCTAGGAGTTACCAGAAAGATTGGGGAAAGTAGTAGCTTATGACGGACAATACTTTCATTAAAGTAGTCATAGTAATTTTAGTTTTATTATTGTAGTTAGAACACAATTTTCGGTGAAAAATTCATTAATGAATTCAAAGTTCTAATGCAAGCGACGGCCATGAAAAAATCCTTATTCCTTATTGTTCCTTATTTGAATTGGTAGCCATGTCCGAGCTGCAACAAGGTCTAGGTTAGGTACGTGCATCAGACTTGGAACTATCATTGGTCACAACGTGTACTCTGCCTAGATAGTCTAGTATAGCCCGAAAATAGCCCGAAAATTATAGCCCGAATAGCATATAGATTGTGTAGTGGTTTCACTTTACAAGATGGATGAGTTAATTTCCTTATTATCTTTCGCCTAGAATCTCTTCGCTGCTTCATCCAGCATTTCTGTGCTTTCATTCCACTACACGTCCTTTTCTTGATTGCATGTACAAAGAACGAGAAATTTTGAACATATATCAGCATATCTATATTTTTCATTCATTGGCGTGAAGCTACACATTTTTACAGAATTGAAAACCGTCGCATTACGAGATTAAGTTTGCTATCAAAATCCTTTATGAAGTTTGTTCTTTTTGGTATTGAAAGTCATATCGAAAAAAACATTTTTAGTTGAAGCTAATGCTTTAATAATGCTGATGTTAAAGCTGTTGCTTATTAGAAATATTGCTTGTTAGAAAGCTGTTGCTATGAAAATATGAATAATTCACCAAATTTCAAAAGATCATACATTATTCGAGCGGTCTTAGTGAAGAGATTTTGTTGTGAAAATTTGTGTTTTTGTTAATCCAATTTAGTATGTGTTCCAACATAGAACGATGAGCTAGACTGGGCCCTTCAATCTCCACTGGTAATTTAAATCGAACTCTGGCATGCTTCCTCCTACCTATCATTTGTTACTGCCAGCGAGTGCAGAGTAAGGAAATCGAGGGTGTTCCTCAACACAGACTGAGAAGCACCGAAATGCGAAAGAGGAAGTTTACTGATCAGCTGCTAAACGACCGTGCATTAAACGATGATTTCAGGTAGTTTCTAAGAAATCCAATATTCGAAAGGTTTTTATCTTGTTCAAGGGCCGTGATTGGAAACGACTACGATGTATCCTCGAGCATCTTTGAATCGTTGAGTTTACGTCCGGGCAGCTCCTCGCATTCGTTGCGGTCGGATTAGTCATAGGTGTATTTTTTGATTTCCCGAATCTCTTTTGATTTGGACCATCTCTAGGAAACAAAATGTACCAAAACGCTGGGATGAATCGAAGAAAAGCTTCACGATGAAGTCACACTGGAAAATAAAATATTTTTCAAAGTGATAAGTATATTGTACACGTTGGAACTTTTCGTAGTTGGTGTTAAATGTTTACTTTTATGGTTTTTTGTCGTACTTATGGAAACTGATTATGGAAGTGATGTGAACAAAATATACAATAATTTATACTCCTAGGGTCATTCACAAGACGCGCTTCAGCGAGAATAATTATCGAATCAGTCATTCTTCTTTCGGTTGGAATTTGCAAGAATGACATTGATTCCCTGCATTATCGCTATCATTTATATTTTTATTGTAATTTTACTTATGCCAGTTTCACGCAATTACTGAGAACCATCCCCAAAAAACATGCATAGAAATTCGTTGCAGCTTAAAAGTTACATCAATTTTTGCAGCCAGCTAACAGATAGCTGCTTTTATCTGCGGATTATTTCATTGACCTCACTACTATCTGCTGTACCGGGATGATTGACATCGGATAATTTGATGGTAAAAGTTTTTAATTAAACATTTTTACCGGAAGAGGCAACAACGGTGGGCATTCGGACGGGTCAGCGATTGTGGATAGCGTAAGTAGTCTTATTAATGCACTCGAACCGAAGCCCCGTAATGCTGTGGACGTGGACGACAATTTGAGAGCTATGTCCGGAATAAAAGCACATCCGGATTGTATTCAGGTCGTAATGGTACACTCTCGGAACGGTGTGGTGAAGGTGGGCTAGCTCACCCACAAAAAGGGTCTGCGTATGATAGCCACATGGGTTCACGACCTTTACCGGGACAGCCGGCTACACGATTAATTGCTTCCGAGAGCAAATTACACCTTCGAAATCATTTGAACAAGATTGTCCTGTTCGGCGGTCCAAGGAATAGGGTCCGGTGTCTAGTTGAATCTATCTCCGGAGCACGGCAGCGAGCAAGTAATTAAAGTCCAACCCACGCTAACGTACGGTTCTGATAGATGCGAACATGACGGCCGGAACACACGGATATGTAAGTGTGCGACATTATGCTGCAGAAAGCGTTTCAAAACTTGAACTCCACAATGAGATAAAGTTTGCTCGAAGGACTGTTTATTTGCTTTGGCCATTGCATCCGACCGACAACTGACGGCGTACGAAAAGTTTTTGATATGCCTTTTTAATGACGATATCAAAACATCTCGTGACTCTGAAGGGTTTTCATGCGACGCAAAGAGAGTTCTATTTTTTAATAGGTTTTGCCTGCCGAAGGGACAATTTCTCCACGGGACTGAATTCGGAACATTCCATAATTGCGTGAAGGTTCATTAAATTCGGTGACAGTTGAAATAATTTAATTAAAAGCATTTTATTGGCCAGTGAGAAAGAGATATAATAAACACAAACACAATTAAAATGAAACCAAAAACCTTAAATCAACAGCCCATCATACTGCTGCTCCGTGGAACGGATGGAAATTATTCAGTACTGAGCAAATCAAACGTGCACCAGTTCAAGTGGCGCTAATAAAATGTCTCCCGTTTTGCTGTCAGGGAATCAATCGACACCATTTGTCTGGTCATTATCGGATTCACAAAACAACACGCGTATCACCAATGGCGTTGTGTAATCGGAGCACTTTGGCTATGTAAGTGAGCGCTTAATTGTCTGCAAAAAGGTAACAATTGCGGCGTTCGCTTTAGACACCAAACATTACTTTTCAACTAGCCAGTCCAGCTCGCAAATATTGTGAAACGAAACCAAAGGCACCGCCTGGGAGAGAGTAGCATGAAATAACAAACAACAGCGCGAGGCGAGTTTCGCTAATTAGACAAGTCGGCGCATGAGAAGATTGAAAAGATGAAAAGAGGACGCCTGGTGGGTGTTCGCTTTTGGCGCTAATCCGGAAACAAAAACATGGCACCGGAAATTCATCTAGGTTTCCATTTTCCTTTTCTGGCGAACACTCCCGCAGCTCCGGGCCAGCTCTCGAGGGGGCTTAGCACATTTTCATCACCTTCCGGGCCGGTTCGTTGGCTCGGGCTCGATTGCATGCTTGGAGTGATTTCTAGGGATTTTGTTTTGTGCTGATGGTTTCACCCTGCCCAGTTATGAGGATTTTTGTGTATTTTAATTTAATGGCCAGGCACGGAAGTAGCTTACCGATTGCCATAAGCTCCCTAAGAGTGTTGTTTTTGGGTGCGTTGATTTGTTATTTATACTCACCTTGCGTCGCCCCGTTTTGTTTCAAGTCGGTTAAGTTTAGCTTCGCCGTACTGAGCAACAAAATGTCTCTCATTGGACGAGGTATCATTAACCACATCCGAAAGTTTTTCCAAAAGTCCTCTCGAAAGCTTGTCAGAAATTATTTAAAAGTACATCAGATACCTAAGGAAAAAACGTGAAATGAATTGTAGAAAGAAAGATAGGTTAATATGAAATTGGCGAACCAATAAGACCTTGAGCGAGGTTTGTTAAAGATTTTCGCTAAAATGTGAAAAGAATTTCAATTAAACTAATTTTAATGAAAATCCTGGCCTATAATAAAGTTCTTATCGCACCAGCATAACTTAAAAGGCGAGCATGTTTGAGTATGAGGAATCGAAAAGTCTGTACCAGCTGGACAATTCTGAAACTTAATCCTTGAAATGGATTCTTGTCGAGACATACCCATCCACCACAGGAAGAAAACTGGTTGGCGAACCAGCTTGTTTTCCTTTCGTCGTCCGCAGGGTGTTGCTGATTTGAATGGTTTTCAGCTACTTATGGATCCAAGGGATTTCCGAAAGAGCGCAAACAGAATGTGGAACTGTGTTTATAATTCAATTACCGAACCAAAAGCCCGAAATCCGAGAAGTGGTTGCAAGGCAATTACCCGAGGGATTGCGCAAATTATTGTGAGACTTTTTACTCCGTTTCTTATCGTGAGAACAATCATAACAACGGGTCGCACAGTCGCATCGCTTGCATCTTGCATCATCAAGAAGAGAAGCACAGGCAGTGTCCTATCCGATGAACCAGCTCGTCCCAAAAGGCTGACCGAGAGCACACATTTTTTTTGTAGAAAAACATTCCATCAAGTTCCTTCATTAAGCGAACCCTGAATAGCCGCCGACATAGCCGGAAACCGGTAGCCGGCAGTTGATACCGATAGTGGAGACAGCAAACAATACTTTTCTGCTGACATCTATTGTTGGCAAGGCTGCGAAAGAACGCGAGATGATCGGCGATCCGTGAGCATAAAGTCAAAGCTGACCAGCACTGTGTGCCCAGCCACGAAGGACACCACTGAACAACTGCAAGTTCACCCATGCCATGGAAAAAAATGTTCTTTTTCCAAATTTGAGAAGCAAAAGCCTAGAATGTAGCTATTATACCTAATGTAAAGGTGGCGCACCTGAAGCATTCGTAGTACATAACTCCTCTCTTTGCTAGGATTTCGTCCGTTTAGTTGAATGTGAAACAGACCGTCCTCTGCAGGAAACAATTTCGAATGGTTTCCCTGGTGACACATTATTTAACGGGATAAAGAAAGAGCGATTAAAGCGCAAGCATATCGGACTAGGAATTGTGCACGTATCGACTCCCGTTGGGTTTCTTTCGGAAATCAAAATAAGAAGAAAAGCTGGGCAAACGAAGGTTTCGCTATTCTGGGTCCTTCCAGCGGTCACGTACTGTCAGCGAAAAACAGACCAAACAGACAGGATCCTTTCTTCGAAAACTGAAGAAGCGAGTTGGAAATATGATTGTCTGGCAGAAAAGCTTATGCAGTTTAGGAAATGCCCTCCCATTTCCTATAGCAGCCGGCACGAGCGACAGCTCCCGAAAAACTCCTGGTGAGTTGACCAACTTTTACCGTCGAAGTGTTTGTTTGAGTGTCGAAGTATTAGCAAAAAATCGAGTTCCACTATTGAAATTCGAACTTCCGAAGCTACTCGGATTTAGTTGTTTTTTCTTTACCTTCATCTGCGTCACGAAACTTACCGCCCTTCCCTAAGGGGTTAGTGCCGGAAGGGGCGGTAATATGGCTCTAAAAGAATCAATACAACTGAAAAATATGCTCCATGTGCTTTAAACTATCAAAAGAGATTCGGTAACGGCATGCGGTCAGAAACTCTACGTAGGATTATGTTTAAACAGAGAGTTTGAATTCTTTTAGTAGATGTTGGCACTACACAATTTTAATAGTTAATAGTTTTCAATTTATTATACTTATTTGATATTTTTAGTTTAAAAGTACATGCATTATTCATCAAAGTTTGGAAAAAGGAAACATATCAATTTTTATTTATACACAAAGTACTGATTGTTGTAGGTTTATTATCAACTCTAAAACCATCGTGTTAAACTTGCAGCTTAGAACATAAAAGAAATATAGGTATGTTGTTAAAAAACCTTTTTCTACACCTATAAAATGTTGAAGTAAACTCAAACTCGCATATTTAACATGGATGTTTCATTAGCTTTGGCAGAGAAGGAGAAACCGATAAACACCGTTTTGAATGGTCGACCAAAAGAGCATATTGATAAATTTGGCACCGAAGTTTTTTTGTTAAGTTATAGTTTTCTTCATCAGATACGTTGTTTAATTTTTTTTTAACAATTTTTCCTCGCGAATTCTCTTTCTGACCCTAAAATATGGAATGGAGTAACACCGATCGGAACTCACACATATTGTGGTGGATGCTTTTGGAAAGGGTGTGAAAAGAAAAGGTTTTTAGACCTTTCCTTAGACCAAAGTATAAATACTGTTTCAAACATTCAACAATATCCTAATCCTACTATCCTATCAAATTATTTTTTTTAATAAACAGGAAATTTTTGTCTATGACTCATCATTCCATTATTTGCGGTATGCCTCATAAAAATGCGGCACCGCAAACAAACAGAGGCATTAATGGAGATTTGACAAAAATTGTTTAAAACATAATTATCAAACGATTAGCAATTTGTTTCATAATCTTCACCATACTGTACCTTAATTAAAATTAATTGCAGAGCAGACCACTTTCGGAGAGTTACCCTGTCAGAAAAGAAAACCATAAATAAAATACATGAAACGTGATTCTCGAACCAGACATGAAGCACTTACCACATTGATATCCTTCGTTCCTGAAGGGCAAACTTTATGTATCGACCCCGAATACGGAATCGACCTTCAAATTACTTAAATTTAAATCCGCTACAACTCTAAAAGCTTCCGGAAATTGATCGAAATGATTAAAAACAGATCCGCTTGTTTAAAGAGGTTCCGGAAGCAAAGGAAGTTCCGTAAAGTAAGCCAAAGAAAATGGAAAACAATTAAACACCTAACGATCCTTGAGGAAACACGCGGTGTACCCAAGGGGTAGAGCGTAGTCGATCCTAATCAAAACTTTGCGAACAAACCGTTCGTAAAATGGCAAAACAGTGAATGAATAGATAAGATGATGATGATGATAACGATAAGAGGGTACGTTAGAGGAAGGTTTAATCGTCATTTAGGATGTTGAGCAGCGATTGAGGAAAAATCAATCATTCCTGGCCGCGAGCAGACAATTCGTTCCAGAATCATTCGACTTCATCAAGGGGTCCAATCCTTCACTCGATTCGTTGTTTACTTTTCCTTTGCTGGTTTCCTTGCTTGCCGCTGGATTCATTCATCTTTCGAATATTCGGGGGCCACGTTGTAGCTTTGGTGAAAGGCGACAAGTCAAATTGACTGTAAATTAATTTAACGTCACATAGGCACCTGTGGGTGCTTATAGGCTAATACGCCTTGTCGATGCCGTTTCGGGAGGAAAGTTTCAGGGTTGCTGGGTTCAACTTCTCATTAGTATGCACCGATAAACCCTAAATATCGGAACGAAAGCGTATCCTACAAAACCGTTCGTAGGTAAAAGGTACCTTGCGGATGTTTCTGTTCTGTCATAAGCTATTTACTTCCGACGATCATCGATTGGGGAGGTAGCCATTGTGGGCTGGTGGACATAAGCGCAACATGCTCTTATATACCATATACTCTCTTGTGTTATATAATATATCGGTGATCACTTTCACTTTTCGTTGACACAGTAGAGAAGCGCATAGTTAGTGGATGTTGATGGATCATCTGGGAAGAGGTTAAGATGGTTTGATACGTCGTTGAAATAACTGATTATTATCTTTCACTTGGCTAAACGAACATAGTGTTAGTGATTGATGGCGCGCCACAGCACTATTAGTTGATCTGATGGGTCTCTACGTCTTTTCCGCGAAGTCTACACCGCAGCAGGAGAATGTTGCATATCAAAACGCAATCAAGAAGTATTAGCAAAGGCCTCTCGACTCTCGATCTACTGAGTAGTAGTTGATGGAAAATTTCCCATAAACTATTTAAAAGACGATATTTAGATAATTTATAGGTAAACTACACAAATCGGTTAAGAGAAAACGTCATATAACACTGCCCACCGTTGTCATATTTTTGTTCCACTGTCGTGCCAGCGATCTGCAAAGAGAGTGGAATACTGCAATAAGTGGAAAGTGATGTTGCGAGCTAACCAATTGGTCCGAATACATAATTGCACTGAAAAAGGGTGATGATCAATCGCATTCCTGCCACTCTGGCCTTATCACAGAGACCAACGGTGGGGAGTGAACACCAGCAGGTTGTCGCGTATCGGGAGCCGTTATTGCTTTGACTTCGGAATGTGGAGAAATCACGACTCCAGCAACGAACATTCTGAAAATTGGCTTTTGAGGGCTTCAGCAACGTAAATCCGTCTGCAAGGGCATGTTAATATCGCACCGAGCTCCGATACTGGGCCACGATGTGCATCGTGGTGCCACGATTAGGGTATGATCGAAGCAAAATATTGGTTATTGAAAAAGTCTTGAACTACAGTCTTCTATCGAGCGATCGGAGATATTGCCTTAAGCACTGAGATTAATGTAAGCCGTATGCATATGGGATTCCGGATATTCGTGACCACATACCTTGGAAATAGATATATTCCACGCATATTCCTGATTGTTTTGGATTCAAGTACTTTGCATGCGCCCATCTGTCCGATATTTGGGAACCTTTTAGACACATGTCTTCATCTGATAGATGAGTCTTTGGTTAGCCTGTGGACTTTTGGATGGCAACTGGTTAAAAATTATCGATCTAAATCGAAAACGGATAACTTACATGGTTTCGTTTCGCAAGACAAATTGAAAAATTTAAATCATATTGGTCCGTTTTTCTAAGATAAAAAAAAAGATTTGTTTAATATGTTCTGATCAATATGTTTCGAACGCCGGTGTCCTGCAATGAAACCCATCTAAATCAGTTCATTATTTGATTTATTTGGAGTTCTGCGGCATGGTCATCGGTCTGTTATATTGTTGTGTTTTTTCTTCTATCTTCTTATGTCTCCAGTTCGGGTAATACAATATTT
Organism: Anopheles bellator; assembly: GCF_943735745.2. Lineage (NCBI taxonomy): Eukaryota > Metazoa > Arthropoda > Insecta > Diptera > Culicidae > Anopheles > Anopheles bellator. The sequence continues at coordinate 47,008,134 of NC_071286.1, forward strand.
GAACACAAACCGATTAGCTTGGCCGAGATGGATAATCACTGAAGGTGGCGGCCTACAAGAAGCAGCGTTTTTTGTAACTGACAGACGGAGTAGTAGCAAGTAAGCAGTAAGGAAGGAAGTGTATGAGAACAATTCAAAATGGTTTCAATAAAATTTAAAAAACAAGGTTTCATAAAGTTTGAAAAACTTAGTTTGCTTTATTTATAACTGTCAATTGCGATTGCGTTAAACTTGCATTAAAATTGCATTAAAGTTATAAATTGCTGCTTTAAATTTGCTGTAAAAATCTGCCTTGAATACAAAGATCAAAAGGCGAGTTATATAAAAACGCTGGTAAATGACTAAGCACTGCATATATGAAATATTTATCCTCCATTCTCTGGGCTTTAAACGGGAGTTTTCTCGTTTCCTGTGAGCTAAAAGTATGATTATTTAAATATTTTGTACTGCCTGCCTCCAGTCGTTGACGCGTGTCGTAGTGTTTCGATAAGGTTGGGGTATGTGTAATTAAGCTTTTATCCGCTTGTTAAACTATGCAGACTGACTTTTAAAAAAGCGATGAAAACGGCAAACAAAACCTAAAAAAGCAAAAACTAGTGCGAATGGAACCATCAGATCCAGCAACGATTCCAGTAGAATAATACCCGTATCTTGTAGCAATAGAAACCACCGGCTGGGCAATCCTTGAGGTGTGGGACGAATCATGCACGCAAAATCCCCTTTGTTTTATCAAACGGTGGACTGTTTGGTTAAGAGGTGGTTTCCAGGGTTTAGGAATGTATTATCAAAAAACGCTCATCATATCACTATGATACGATAACGATTCAAATTTTACCCTGAATGGCACTCTGGTTGCTGCCGTTGAGCATTTCGGTGAATGTGGCTACAGACGCCCGGTGCAAATGTTGGTAGAGTGTTAGGTATTTGACTGTTGGGTACTTGGCGTTGGCGTTTCCTGATTTGAAGCAACACAACACAGATGAGTCAAGTATTGGTTCTCACCAGTGTGTAGAAAATGCTTCTGAACTCTAACCAACGATGAATGTGAAACAAGTAAATGTTATCTAATTAAAATTTGCTTTTATCGATGAAGGATATTGAAACGAACACCAATGATCTATCCATTCCAATTATGTGAATGGGGTTGGCGCAATATCAATACATAGTTTCAATAGATAATTTCATGAAAACATATCGAGCAAGAACTGAATGCCGAATGCTGGAAGTTTATTTTTTTGGAAACTAACGATGTTCCGCTAGTATTGTATTGCTGCACAGATTCGTTAGAATCGTAAAACAAAAGAAAAATGTACAGAATTTCTACAAGCATGATGAGCGAGGACCGACGGTAGACTTCCACATTGGAAGTTAGTATTTTAGTATCCTTTCCTGCTGCATCATTTTCAGGGACTCAAGTTATGGACATTTTACAAAAATGTTACTATTGTTAGGACATTTCAGACATGACATTACTAGGACATGACACAGTTGAAACAAACTGGGGTCAGATGTCTATTCATGGTACAAGCAGAGTTACCATAATGTTAAAATATGTTTCGCCATTTTCCTTCGGGCAGCATGGAAGAAGGTACAATGCCGTGGCCATGATACACATAACAAGCTGTGAATAACAGTTAAGCTTTAGATCTGCAACAGAAAAAGGATGTGTGAAGGTAAGACATGAACTAGTGCCGCGGTCGAAGCGATCGATCAGGCACTGATTTGCGTTTAACTCCAGATACCGGTTTGTGCAAAAGCCAAATCACAAGGCTTTTAGAATGCCGGGCATGCCGGGCCGGCCTGGTATGCAAACATCTCCGCGGCTAGTAAAGACAAAGCCAAGTCCAAAGCTTTTGTACGTATAGCTCAACACCAGCTACTGGACCATCTATTGATCCAGTAGCGTGACACGTTCGGTTAGTCTTTTTCAGAACAGCGGTCTACAGAACAGCAAATTTCTAGCAGCCTTGTTTCCACCGACCACGGCTTGAAAAAGGATGCTA
>NC_071286.1:47010336-47017333 GCF_943735745.2 Anopheles bellator
GAACTAGCGTGTTTGAAAGTTTGAAACATGTGAACACATTATCTATACCCATTCGCCTGGAATTGACCAGTTGTATCGTAAATTTGACGCTGTGCGGCATGGTTGAATAAATCATATGTGGCCACAATTCGGTTGCCAATCGATACTTCGTAGCACTACTATTTTCGTGAGACATTGTGGTCTGCTGTTGACGCTACCACGAAACATCTGGTGAACTGGTGAACGCTCGAGGATAAACAGTTGCATGTAGCTGACCACTGTATGGATGTGGAAAGAAAGTGTTTTATGATCCATATGCTAAACACAGACCCAAAGTAAAATTGCAAAATACATCAAACACTATCAACCGAGAAAACGGTAATAAGAATGGTATTTACGTAAAAACTAAGATTCTGCTTAGTATCAAGATGCTGAAAAGATATAACAAGCTACGGTTAGTATTAGGTTTAGGAGTTAATTCGTGTGGTTTTTATTCGACATTTTTGATCTAACTACAACAACAAAACGTACGACTACCCTAATGAAAGTATTGTCCGTCGTTATCTACTACTTTCTGCCATCTTTTAGGTAGTTCCTCGATTCCGTGTCGATGAAACTTCTAATCTGTATCAGCGATCCCCTCAGAGCCCCTTTTTTCAATACGTTCCTAATAAGTGACCCGCTGTGCTGCCAAATCGTTACTCTTGTAACGGAACAAATACTAGTCCGAAAGAGCAACATCTGGTGAATACAGCGGGGAGATTCACAATTCCCATCCGACATTTTTGACATTGGTTTTGACCGGTTTTGTGATGTGGGGTAGAGTTTTGTCATTTTGAAAAAATCAGCTTATTCTGTCTTTTTTCCCATTCTCGTCGCTTTCTGGCCAAAGCTTTGCTTCAAATGCATTAAATGTTGTTGATGGGATTGTCCTTCAATAATTTCATAAGGTTCAGAAAGCTCATAGTGCACCACACTTTTCGTATTCCAGTATATGCACATCATAACCGTTGTAAAGTGAATATTTCGCATTGGTTGCGATGGACCCTGTTCACCAGGCCTTTTTGCATTTAGGATATTGGTGTTAACTCCTCTTTTCATCGCCAGTGACAATTTGGTACAAAAATCTCTTTTTTCTGCCGTGCAAGCAAAAATGAAAAAGTGCTCCCCGCAAAAACACTCGTCCAGCAACAAAACTTGACAAGATCAAATGCTTACAACAGGTGTTGTTTACACTTTGACCAAACAATCTATACTGCGTTAGGTGCGTAATGACAGTAGCTATCGAACACATATTTCATAAAAAAACATTTGTTATATTTAGTGAGTAACGCCATCCAATGTAAAACCGCACGAATTAACACCTAGACCTAATAAAATCATTTTACTTGTTGAGGTCGAGCAGTTCGCCCAGTAAGCTTTTAAGCAGAAGTCCTTAGTAAAGCTCATAAGATATAAATTCATCATTGTTTGATCCCTTTCAAATGAAAGGTCAGCTACTTTTGCTAACCTTGGGGTGGCTAAATGAAAAATTAACTTTTTTTGCGTCACAACGTGCCAACGCGAAAAACACTCACCCCAAAAACCACGCGTGAGTTAAAACAATCATCGAAATGCTGAAGGAAATATTACGGACTAACATCAGCTCAATAAAAAAGCCGCCTTCAGCAACGCTTGCTCATAAAACAATATAATCTTATAAGCTGCACCAGCACGAGCTCCGTAATGGCTGCGGCAGGAGCAGCGAACTGCTTGGTCGGCTTCCGAGTCACGCATTTTCCCAAAGCCGCCGCCGTGACAAGTGGTGGACGGTCATAAAACTATTGCATGACGATGGCGTCGTCAGCGCCACAAAACGATGATGGTAATAATGATGGCGCACCTGCTCCATGTGCCTACGGTGTTGTGGACGACGAGTAAGTTGGCTCTTGGTGTGCGTTTCTCGGGGGGGACTCCGTTTCCTGAGACCTTGAGAGAACCACAAACATGCAAAGCAATCCTTATTGAGCAATCAGCGAGGAGCCGGCAGAGCCATGTTCGAGGTGGTCCATTTTGGGGCACGCTTGAGGGTCGTTTACACGAGGCCCACTTTTAACCGCATCAACAATTGTGTGGCAAGGACCTCGGAGCGTGTGAGCCTCACTTTGCTCAAGACTGCAGGGGTTCCAGACACCCTTCGTTCTGCGTTCCTAGATCTTAGACCCTGCCCGAGTGCTAACATTTTGACTTATCGTATCGGCGTTTGTGATGTATTTGGCCAGTCGGAATCTTTGTGTGTATGGAGACGTGCCAGCTATAACTACGTGGTCACGTGAAAGCGACGTGAAAAACTTTATGCACGATAATACGATACTGTGCAATGCGGGCCGTAAAATTTGCGGTTTTATGATTGCGATTTATGTAAAGATATAAGGTGTTTTATAATAAATTTATGCTTAATTTTATTAGCACGACCAGGAGTTGCTGCGAACGGGTGCGAAAGACGTGGTCTACGGAAGTTTGGTCTGTGGCTTAACATAAATGCTCACGGCCAGTAAACAAGGGTGAATGGATGAAATTAGCTGTGTCTGGCTTTGATATGGTTCAGCGTTGCTGACTCCAACGAAGATGTAGAAGAGGCGCGAATTAATGTGTCAGGAGGCGTACAACTAGGAAGTTCTTCCTGGTGGCGTGTGGTCCGGAAATTTTTAACCCATGGCCGTACTATAAATTAATACCATCACGTTTCTTTGTGTACAGAAACCATGTGAAACTAAACGGTAGCCTCGAGCAGCTAATAGTAATGGCTTTATGCGGTTTCTCGTAAGCTTATTTGGGGCCGTCTTAGAAACCACAAAATGTTTCATACAGAGCTAAACATTTAGCTCTGTACAGAGCTTTACAAATTAACAGAGCTGTTTAGTTCAAATCTAAAAACTTGTCTTATAAGAAAATGAAATTAAAATTAATAAATAAATACCTAATGCTACCATAGCCCATATTAAAAATGTGATAGATACATTATTAACGGTCCTAGTAAATCAAATTTTGAATCGTTAATTACTACAGAACAGTTGGTGCTAAATTACCTCAAATGTTGCTAGTTGTTGTGTCCACATGAAAATTGGAGATTTGTAATCTTAACTTTTTTGGCAAATTCCAAAATTTAAAATCTCTCCTATAGTGAAACAGTCGTTAAATGAGAATATAAACTCACAAATACTCCTGGATTTTCAGATCACAGACACTGCCACGCTACGGAATACTTTGTGTCAGTTGTTTTCAAGATCTGATTTTGAATTCGCAAGGGCTGTTTCTTACTGCACCGTGTATTTGAGACGATACTACCGTAACGACACCTATTGTACTGAGCGAAAAACCCGCAATGTTAAGATACTCTGATCAGAAAAGATGTTTAGTATAGTAACAGAAGATTGCCGATTTGTGTTGATTCCTTGTTCGTTGAACGGACGATGTTCGAAAGGTAACCAACAATCTGTGAATACACTCGGAGTCGCCTTAATGCCTTGTTGTTGCCTTGATGTTAGTTTGCTCCGTTAAGTACTACGGGCGTATAATGGTTTTAATGTTTTGAACTTTACATAAATTAAGTTTTTGTTAAAATAGAAACAAATTACAAATTGCGATTCAATATCATAACGCAATTTTTCTAATACGAAACATAGAATATTATTGTTTCACAACACATTTGATGTTGTGTTTGGAATATTTCTTTATTTCTGATTCAGTCACACTTTTCGAAGTCGTTTTTTAGTGTCAAATTTGACTGAGTGTCGCTTAAAAAAATAATTTCAACCTACAGCATTTTTACTTGGGCAAATCATTTTTGATCCCTATCCGTACGTTTAGGTGCATTAAAAATGCAAAACCTATCTTCGTTACATAGCTGATGCAAAAGGAGAAAGAAGGCGTTTCACCCTCATTGTTGCCTTTTGGTAAGGTTTCAGGTTCATCAAAATCATCATTTGAATAATTCAGACGGGTAGCCTCAAGGTAGTTTTAAAGTGCACCTTTACTCTTGATTCGATATGGTCTGAAACCGGTCTGTCTCACAATATGGCTGAGAATTATGTGTAAAAGTAAAATCTGTTCAAAAATTTGTACCACTATATTTAGTTTCTAAATCGTCTGAAAACATTACATAGTGGAGGAAAAGGCATTTATATTGAGGCCACAAAGACGAAGACGAAGCTTCACTTATTACGGCAGTGGTGTCAACGTACACTCAAGATTTAGCCCAATGTGTTCATAGGTGTTGCAATAGATGCAGTGATTCATGTAAAGTAGCAAAAACATACCATTCTATTTAGTACGGGAAAACTCTTAAACCTGAAACATAGCAATAAGCACTTTGCTATAGTGCGTCTGTTGTTCACATGAACTCTACAGTTGCAGTTGAAAAAGGCTACTGTTTTCCCATAATTGCAACGAACTGGACTCACCACTTTTCGGTTCCCAAAAATTCATTCTTGATATATTGCTTTAGGAAATTGTTGCTAGCTCGTACTTCGTACTCCATGTACTTTATGGCTCATCGTATGGCTCATCCAATTGAACAAACCCTTTAGTTCTCTTTACCAGTTTCGGAAGCTATTGCATGTAGGAATTAGGGAAATACTTTGTTTACATATTATTCCATTTGCGGCAAATGGTGGTAAATGTATAGTAGCGACTAACTTTTGACATACACATGTTCGGTAGAATTTTATAACTGCACACAATCAATCTAGCCCAACGGTCTGAACCAACACTGCACCAACGGCAAGTTGATCTCAAACAACATTGTGTAATTGTGTAAACATTGTGTAAAATGTATAATGACTGTTTCTGAGTTTTAAACTTGAACGTGGTCGTACTAGCCTTCAAGACGATCCACGTCAAAAACGTCCAAAACCAGCAACAATACCTGTAACCGTAGAAAAAATACAGGATGTCGTATTGGAAAATCCTCCAGAGACTGAAAGAGATTTAATAGCATCGCTTTGGGCTAACTAGCGCATCGCTAACTAAGGTTGAGCCAAGTTTAACGTGACGTCTTGTCAATTATTTTCCTCTACATTTCTGTAGTCCAAATATATACGATGGCAACTCATGTCTGGGAAACGGTTAACGTTCATACAATATCTTTACTTGTTTCCATTATGTTATCGAAACACAAAGGTTTTTATAAAAATAGAACAATTGAATTTCATTTCTATGGAACAATTTAATACAATTTCTATATTTTGCAGTATTTGTGGATTGTTATTAAATCATTCGCTATACGCTCAATTGCGCTGCTATTCTTAATGTAATACACATTAACACAAGTATACTTAATCTACAACCTTACGCAGTATTCAATATTTTATTACTATTATTAGGTTCATTGAATTAATTTTAAAATACAATTCGTTATGATAATGACAACAAGTTGCTATTGATTACTATTGTTTGTTCAAGCGAGGCCGAGAGTGGAACGGTAATGTTTTGTACTGTTTGTACGCATATAAATTGAATTTCATACAATAAGAGTGGAACGATTCCAATGAAGGGTCTAAAGATGTCTGTGGTACCAAAGATAGAACGTTTCTTAGATGTACCCTAGAAATTCAAGGCTACGTGTAGTTTATTTTGGTTACCAGCCTGCGTCATCGACAGAGAAATTATCGAGAGAGGAGTAACGTATGGTTACTGGTAGAACTTCACGCATACTTTAGTAAATATCTCTCTATGTCGCGCTCGCCCTTTCTCGTCCTCGTCGCAGGCGAAGGGGTAGCTCGGGCACTCCATTCTGTTCACTAGGTACCTAAACACTTAAGGAAACGCACTTTATCCTTCGTCAGAACGTTTGACCGCCCTACAAAAAAGCATGAATCGCTAGCAACCGGTTGGATGCGTTTTACGGATATAATACAGGAAAAAGGCTCATTTTGAGATCGGGGGTCCTTTTTATGTGAAGTAGATTCTCCGTTTTCGTTTTATACGAAGTAGGAGTCCTTCGAGCCGAAAAAGAGACTTGCGTACGGTTTTATTTAATATTACTTGATCTAATTCAGAATCGTTTCAACTATCGTTTGTAATTGATGCGATAGATTAAAATTTAAAATGATTTTGAAATTCGGGCTTAATTAAGTACAAAGAGATTTCCAATCACATCGGTACATGTTAATACATAACATTTTTTCACCAAAGATAATATTTTTCTAGTCAAACTTTAACATATGATATACAAAAATATGAAGTAAATTTAGTCACTCGTGTTTCTTCAGTCATTAGTAATTACTTTTTCTTTGAATGAGTCAAAGAAAGTCGTGATTAAGCTGCATAAACATGCTTCTAGAGCCGGTTTAAAAGAATAATTTTTGCCCCATCATCTGACATGCCAATTATTGTTATTTTCGTCCATATTTTCTAGACTCGTAAATTTGCTCATTGTTGTAGCATCTCCAAAAGTCCATAAAAATCTACTTAAGGACTTTTTTGGCAACTATCGAGCACAACATCGAAAGCTCAACTGCGCGCTCGACTTTGAACTTTGTGCTTTCGTTCGAGGTTACATTTCGTTTTGAGGTGACTACAGTTCATGATTCGGTGACATAGCAGCAACAGTAATGTTTCGCAGCAACAGTACGTTACGCTTCGTCTACGCTTCGGCCTAAGCTGAAGAAAACAAATTATCATTACAGTACACAGTATAAAGCTGAATCATTTTTTTCCTATAATTTAAAACACAATTTCTCTGTTATGCGAACAAGTGCACACTCCAATGCAAAACTCCTAATCAAAATTAGCACCTCTATTATGTCAGAAAATTCGAGATTTGAGTTAGTCGCTAGTTGTGAAAATTGCAGTTATGATGCAGAGAGCTGCTGAGTTATGATACAGAGAGCTGACTTTTACCAATCAGCCGTATCCAAACCAGAACACTATACCTCCAAACACTTACAGTCGAAAGAGACTATCTGACAGCGATGTTTGCGAAAGTAAATTTTTGGCGAAATTTCGCTAAGGTTTCGGTCAGCAAAAGCGTTTGCTC
>NC_071286.1:47017533-47036121 GCF_943735745.2 Anopheles bellator
AAACTGGACAGGCACTATAAATATGGAAGAGACGTTGGGTAAATATCTGTCAGCCATCTGGGTGTTAAGAGTGCCGTTTCAAAGCCAGATCCGTCGGCGGTGGCTGTAAATATTCCGGTCCATTGTGGTGGCGTGTGCAGTGTTGCTACAGTGTCAATTCTCGCTGTCCGTCCGTCCGTTCGACCGTCCGGAAATAGTATGCAATGGTTGTTGGGACAACGAAGCTATCACGAATTGCATGGAATGTAGGTCTACGAGACCAGAGCTGGTGAGACTGAGACGGGAAAAGAGGCTAAAACGACCATTTCAACGCAGGTATCAGCACTTCGTGGATATTCGCTCCAAATTTATGGTACTCGAGATAAATCGTATTGTGAACTATACCTTTTTGGCAGCGATTCGCAACTTCGAAGCAGTTACAGCGAGTCTGTTTTTTCTTTCTCAAAATCGCGCAAAGTTTTGTTGTTGATTTCTGCCCTACATAAAATCAAGTTGAAGGAAATACTTCTTACTATCATCAAGACTCACAATGACCGACTACGTCTCTCACAAATCTCAACTTGTAGGCTCCTGTCATCCAATTATTGTTGCATTTTTTCCTTCTTGAGGATTTTATGCAATTTTTTCATATACGAGAATCCTCGTACCTTTCATAAATGAAATTTGACAGCGAGTGTGTAATTAGCATATATTTGGTAAATTATTAAATATTTTCGTATTTCAACTTTTCGGTGTTGAAGGACTTGTTCTGAATATGTTCAAGTTTCTTGAAAATCATCATGCTTAGTAGAGGTTACTGTAGAAATAACTTATATGGTCCTCGATAATGACACTGCATGAATCATTGTCATTATCTGATTAAACAAAAAAGCGAAAATCAAGAACGATGTGCAAACGATCGTGGAACTCAATGTTTCCTGTAGAGTATTATAAAAGATAAATATGCAAAAATGCAAAATACAACACTTTTTAACTCTTTGCTTATTCTGCGGTTGAACATATTGTCGTTTTCATGATATAGTTTATTTGTCTCATCAGCCACACCAAGTTAGGCTTTCTTTGTTTATTTGCTTGAATGTCCCTTATTGTAAGGTGTAAGTACTTTTGTTTCTCATACTGAACGGTAATCAACTGGGTTATTTATTGTCCTATTACAATTGACGAATGAATGCAAAACGAGAAACTTCTACAGCCAGGTTTGTATGATTCTCGTCTCAAGAAGTCACTAGCAAAAGAAAGTGTGAAACAAAGAATAAAACACCATGTGATCGTAGAACAAAGAACTTTCAAATGGAAACCAAATAACATTTCCATTGTCAGTTGTACATTGTTTGCTTTGCATTGCATGCACCGTTATAACAATTCCCACTTGAGTATACAATACCAAGCAATAATGAGTTGTTTGCAGTCGTGGCCATGCTTCGTACTGTAAGGAAATGTGCGAAGTGGTGCAGAATTAAAGGCTATAATTGCCGTTTTGTGATGGACACGAAACAGATAGATCTAGTCATTGATAATTTTCTTTAAATGACGATATATGAATAGCTTGGTAAATGAACGAGAGGAGCATCATGAATGTCTGCTGTTTAGTATACAAAAAGGACATTGCATGAATTTTGTAGAACAGTAACAAAACCGTTTTCTGTGTGCGCCGTGAACTGTATAACAATAAAAAGGATGTTAATGTTAATGTTATTTCATGCGTTTGCTGTTTGTGCAATTTCACGCATCACTGCATCAGTCAAGCCGATTGATGTATTGTCAACGGCCCGAAACGATTCGCTTGTGGGATTTTCCATGATATACACAAGAATACCTTGTGCAGTCATGTTTACCTGTAAAGGAAGGGAAAGACACTCACATCTTTCTTCGCAGCTGTTGTTGTTTTAAGCATATGAGAAAGTGTTCAATGGTTACAGCTGTTTCCTTGTTGATTAATGTATCTTTACTGCCATCAGTTTCCTGTTGCTGTAGTTCAAGAACTTTAACATTCAATATTTGTTCTTTGTTTTCAAGTATTACAAAGTATTACGTGTTACAATAATTTTTTTTAAATGGAAAAAAATAAGTATCGGGCAGTGATTTATTTTTTTTTTGCTTTAAGGCAGGTTTAAAAGCAAAGGAACTATATGATCGAATAATAAAAGCCTGTAACAGCCTGGTAGTTATGTAGTCATCACGTTATTAAACGTTTACAACAAGGAGCCAATTTGACAATTTATTTAACACCAACACAGTTTCTTGCTTTCTTCGATTACTTTCTTTTACGAATATTTAATTTTTCATAGTTTTGACAGTTATTCATCAAGCAGCATCTAGTTAAGCGTTTTGTCAAACAAAACCGAATCATCGAGTGATTCAACAAACAGAGCGAACCGGTTGGGCTGTACTATATATCATTCGATATGTATTTTATTATCACAAACAATTACACGAACCGAGTTCCATGTCACACACCACACATCCTCATTAAAGAAGTTATGAAGACTTTTCACATTGGCTGCCATCGCTAAAAACATTTCGCAATATAAGTTCGTTATTACCTCAGTGTTATACGCAGCTTGGGTGTAGGTGACTTTAATTGTAGCGACGTGCGTGAAATCTCAAGAGACAGCCTTTTATCGTTTTCTCCTCACGTCCTTCCCGCATTTATCAGATTTATTGCCAGTACTATCGTCTCTCTATCTCGAATCGCTGGGCCAAAGGTCTTGTTAGTTGCCACAAACACGCGCCAAGTTGTTTGAGATTTATTATGGTGTGTAGAAGCATAATTGATTAATGAAATTAGTTGCTTGATAATAATGGTTTCTTGGTTCCTTGGTTGCAGAAAAAAGCCTATTATGAAGATCTGTGAAGTAAGAAATAAATCTTCTATCTGAATGGTGCAGACTTAGAAATAAGGTCAAATCTAAAACTATATAACTTCTGATGTTAAACGTGAAATACCATAGACATTTCTGAAACTATGCAATAAGTGATTAAGATAGTTTAGCAATTCACATTTTCGCGTTCGTTTGAGCTATGTGCTTTCTATATCTTCACTCCACAGTCTTAACGGCTACAAATATTCATTATTTCCATTATGTTGAAGAAAAGTTACGATATTTGGATGAAAGAAATTTAACTAGTATTTATTACGTCTTGATTTTATATAGTTGTTTCATGTTTTACTGTAAACTAATTTGAGAAAGGTGTTGAATTTGATACTTTATACAGTTGCATCAAGTTACATTACTTAGTTTAGTAACAATAACATATGATATTTTTATATTTTAGTTTCCAATATTAATTGCTACTAGGTCTTGGATTATTCTACAAATAAAAAAGTTTTGAAGCAGTGTTGCTTTTTTTACAACGTGAGGAAATGCTTGCCCCACTGTCAATGATTTATGCAAATCAGAACCTAGGCTTCGAAAAGAGTGCCTAGTGTCTTTTCGCGTAGTTTTTGGATTCAAGATCATCTGATCGCTCGTAGTTAGGCACAGTGAGCATCACTGACTGTTGGTATACTCTACTTCCTTCTGCCAGTGTTCGTCCAGCAAAATCCTGTCCCTGACCTCTTTGTCAATCCGTACGTAGTCTCGGTGTGATGTGTTCCACGCTCGCATTCAATCCGACAAATCGACCCTCACATCCGTATATGCGTTGAACGATGTTGTCCACGCAGATCCCATCTTCATCCTCTAACCGCATGTTATTTCGGGTGTCGTTGAATTTGGTACACACGAAGAGTACATGTTCCGGTAGCTCCATTCTGCCCTCACAGGCTGGACACTGTGACAACGGAACATTCTCTATTCTGTGGAGATACTCCAGGAAGTATTCCCTTGCCCGGCCAGGAACTGGGTCAAGTAGGGGTTGATAACCCCCTGCTTCCGGTGTAGCTAGCATTCGAGGTCTCGGATTTGGCGGCTCGTTTCCAAATATCTGAGTAATTCGCGTAAGCAACGCTGCTACCGTTAAAAGCGACACGAAAACATGTATGGCACTTTAATGCAAGCAAAATCGGTAATAGAGTTCATTTTTAGTTTTAGTCAGGGTTTCAGGGTAATTAATATAATACAATGTATTAATATGGTAGCACTGATAAATTATGTATCATTTCATAGTTTGTGTTCATTTCTTGACCATGAAGTAAAATTTCAATACTGATTATTTAAAAGCTCATTTACCACTTAACTCCTTACCTTCTTAGTGGTTACAGAGTGAATTCATGAAGCTTCCATATTTGTAGCAATGTTTAAAGTGCTTTCTTATTGCCGGTATATTAGTCGTTCAACTGAATCAAAGACTGAAAGACTTGCATTGGATATGTCTCCGAACACTGTTAGATACCCTAAAGATCACGATTGGATTAGAGAATGTGCTGCCACAGTGATATTGCTGTTGAAATGGAAATCTTACAAATCAGTGGATTTTTTTTTTTGAAAAGAACCAATTGAACTAAAGTGCTGAGTTTGAATTTTCACTGTAAATGTCCACATTATTTGACTATCATTATCTGATTGCAATTTTAACTACACATTTACTTTTCGTCATAGCAATCAATACATCATTAGTCTAATCATTCTTACAGTCTATCTTTCTGTCATTGAAGACACTAATATAAAAGGACAGTTCTCCCGAAAGACTCTATTTTGCAACATCAACTTTCAACAACAACTAAACAACTTTTATTGCAACAGGTGAACGTCTTACTCTGTGAAAGCAAATTACGTCACATGTTTTGTGACAACAGCACTATATCTTTGACACGAAATTATTCATACACGGATTTATTTGCACAGATAGCGTAGGTGCTACGAGTAATTAGTCCTGTCCTACTGACAGTGACTAATGATGTTTACCATTCTAATGGCACAACACGAGTGTAGCTGTGTATGAGGAAAGCTTCAAAGCAAACCAACGACTTAATCGTATGGTCAAGAACCAATCTGGCACCCATACATGTTTTATTCTGCATACTCTATAGTTGGTGGGACAGCTATAGTTGGACTACGAATATTATGGGTTTGAGCGAAGAACGTTCGGGTTTGAGTTTACGTTTCGTTAACGATGCCTACGAGTCGGATTACGAACGAACGTTTGAGTGAATGAATAAATCATGTTTATCCTTACTTATTGCTATTGGATTACCTGTCCGGAAAGCATCCGAATTCTTAACTTTCTTATGCGGAACAATCGATGCGCCTGGATCCAGTAACTCCTATTGACACTTGGTGTAAGTATTTGACAGAGGTGCAAATAGAGAAAGGTCGTGAAATTATTGCGAGTGCACCATACACAGAGCAAAACCGCAGTGAATCCACCTTTTGAGGGAACTTGTATCTGTATACACAGTTTAACATCCATAGTCTCAGTTTTACAGTACACGCAAGCTCATGTTCCTCCCCTGCCATGTTTTCTAAGGATGCGTTCCTCATATCATGGGGATCTTGTTAGTCATATTCCCTTTAGTTCAATTGGCAGGAGATTAAAGGGCCTAAATTAAAACAGTATCCTTGAAAACGATTGCTAACTAATAGACAATGTTACGATTCTCGATCTCGATCACGAAGTTCACTCAACTCAAGTTTTGCTATCGTGGCAGTCGTCGAGTTTCTGCAACGGGAGCTTTCAACTGGATGAACTTCCTTTGTCGAACGATCTACTAGTCACTGTATTATGGTTTTCAAACGGATACTCGAATTTGACAAACCGGCTTCGGTGAACTTTTTGCTACGGAAAGAGCCGTTCTGTTAGGATGTCTTTGATTTTATCAATTAGTTTGTGTTGTTTATGCTGCGCCGTGCAAAGATAATGATAATTTCCAAGATAGTTTATATTTTGGTGATGAAAAATTCAATTTGTCAAATTTACATCGCAATATTTTGCGATGAATCTTTGTACTTTCAGTTCCTTCCTTCAATCATCAGAAACGCGGAAATCTTTGAAAAATTTCAGAAATATAATAGCAAGAATCGTACGCACATCTGAATTGCTATCTGTGTATGTGTATCTGTGTGTGCAATGTTCACAAAAATCCAGCAAAATGACAGTTCGTACTCAACGAGCTTGACAAGCTTTCACATTTAAGCTTTTTAGCCCATTTTAGCACATTTAGCACTTGAAGCTTCTCTAATTGAAAACCGTGATCCCGGCAAACGAGTTCGACAATCGGGAACGAGAACTTCACTCAATTCGACTGTACGAGTTTGATAATAGGGGGGAATGTAAGCGATCAAATTACGCTTATGATTTCTCATGTTCTCTGCTAGGAAAGTAACTAAACGGACATTTACGCATCTTTGTTCTACAGAACCGTTAGATATTTCAGCTTATGCGTAACATGATATTTGGTATTAATGCAGTCTCACGTAACAACGTGTTAGTGATACGATAATTGCACGTTGTCGTTGCGCAAAGCGCGAGCAGTCTAGGTTAACGTCGCATTGAAGTCCACGAATACTTTTTTTGCAAAAAATCATGCAAAAATTGAACAAAAATCCCACAAAAGTAGTATTGGAATGTTTGAGTGGCGCTGGAATGATCGTGTGGCTCTTGATGGAGATGATGTTGATGAACAAAGATAATTTTGAAAAAAAAAGTTTTCTACCTTAGACTCGGGACTTTTCAGCCCATGTGATATTTCTCTATAGACTTAAACGCAATTAATTCCAACGTCACACCTAGATCGCTAATTACTTCTACTCTCGGGATAACCTCTGAGCCAACGCTATAACTAAACATGATCGGAATCAGAATTTCGCCAACCTGTTTTTCCATGCAGTTGCAAAAACATTTTCAATAGTTTTCTAGCCTTTGTCATTCAGACGTTTGAAGCTAAATGAAGTAGTGGGCGATAACTAGCACTTATTAACAGTCATTTCCTGTCATTCTCGAAAGTGTAATTATTTTAATAGACGATAATTAGGCAAAACTCATCACCATTAAAATTGGTCAAATTTTCAGTGATTGCTGTTTAATTATGTGAAAAATAATTCGGAGAACTGACAGAGAAAACTTCAAAACATCATTGCGAGTGCTTTTTTAAGCTAAGTCAGCTCCAGGCATTCATTCGAAAGTTGTTCTTCCTAGAAAACATAATGACAATATTGAGCAAGTGGCATTTTAAGTTTCAATAAATTGTTCACGGGGTTCAGAAGATTTGACAAGTAATGTTTCCAAATGTTTTCCAAACGTAATGAACGTTTGCTTTTATATCTTCAAATCAACTTGAATCAGCGTGGTTTGTATTACGAACAATTTTTTTTTTTATTACTCAAGTGCAATTAAATTTTGAAATAGCGATTTTTTTTCTTATCATCTTATTTTCTTTTTCATAAGATGGTTGGAAAATTAATTCAAACACCCCAAACAAATGAAACTAACACAAAAGGAAATTGTAACTCCAAGTATACAAAATTCAATATTTACTTTGGCGAACGAGACCAAATTCCTGATCCAGGTTAGTGCTGGATGTCGTTAGAATAGGCAAGTTTATCCTACTCCAGAAAGTCAGAAAGGAAGGAAGTTCAAATCAAGCATGCCACCCTTCTGAACACACACCAGGGTGTAGCAAGGTTACATAAAAAATTGACCTTTGGGATTGTTGCTTACAGATTTTCATGCCTGTGCAAATATACCGCAAACGCGGAACCTTGACCAAAGCAAGGATCAAATGCTGCAGGTGCTTTGTGTGCCACATAGCGTGTTTGTTTGGGTTTGGGCAAACGGATGTGGTTGTTGGGCTCCCAACCCAGTTTTGGACATTTGTTGTGGTTGTGTTAGAAATTTAGGTTCCAATTTAAAAACTCGTATTTCGGAGACCTTAAGGTCTAAAGACAAAGCCCATTTGAACACATGTGTATGATATGTGAAAGCTGAATATATTTAGTTTAGGGTGATAGTTTGAAGCTAATGGAATTACAACAATTTTTTGTTTCTGTGAAATGAAATAGGTTTGCTTAACACTGTGAGCTTCTGTTAAAACTGTGACACAGTGACCTCACATGTTCATCAAAAAAGTCTATTGGCATATTGCTGCACCATAAATTTATTTGAAGATTACTATGTTCAGCGATACATTGAAATAATCATAGAGTTACAATGATAAGAATTTTGAAATTGACACTCCATCGACCATAAGTTTGGTTCCAAAAGGCAGAAAAGCTTTGGATCTCCACTTCGTTTCTTTCTTTACTAAGTCATGCCTTTCCAGTGGTGTCGTCGCCATTCAATTTTCTCCGACAACCGATTTCTGACAAGTCTACGACAGTGTCTTCTGGCTGTTTAACGTTTTATTACGTATTGCTGTTGGAATCGCAGTTCCATTTTACTGTATATTATTTACCAAAAAGAAAAAAAAGCACACAAAGGAATGAAAAAAGGACTTTCTACCAGAAAATGTGCCCATCCAGCTGAACTGAAATAATTCATTATAACTTTTATATTTTGCCTGAAGCTGTCAATTTGATTTTAACTTCTAATCATCAAATAAGAAAACAAACTTCTATAATGTTAGAAAGATGCCAAATAAAATGTTATCATACAAAAATACCGAAGATCTACATGTTCAATTCCTTCAATTCTCTCTACTCTGCTTGGTTTTATAGTGTCTTCAAAAACAAAACTGGTAGTAAACTTTTTCACTGGTTTAAGCCTCTTAGGCCAATTTTAGCCTAAGTAGTATCACACTTGAATGCTTACTTTGTACATTACTTAAGATATGTTATGCACTTATTCAAACTTGATTTTACTGTGCTTTTCTATTCAGACTTCATGTATTTATACGAAATTCACTCTGCATATTATTTTGTAAATTTTCTTCGTGTAATCAATAATCTTTGTATCTAGCTAACAACTTTCCTATTGCACATAGCTTTTAGGAATTGGCTCTTTCATCGGAAAGGCCCAATCCTTGGCTGGGTAACAGAGCATAGATAATTACATTTATCATGTAAGCATTTTGTGGTTTTTGGATTCAATGGATTGGCTCATATCTGCTCTATATTGACCAGCCGCTGAAAATTGTAACTTCATACCATTTTGGAACGCTTGGTAGTTGGTCGCATATGACAAAGTTGCTAGTGGAGGGCCGTTTTTAGTACAAACGAGATGAAAACTAATATTAGTAATAAATAAGCCAAACGAAGGACGATGTAGTGTTTTCCGCCATCCTATTCGCTGTCATCCCTTGAGACTCTGCAAACTTCGTGCTTCTCGAATGTTTTGATAACGATGTCCTAGAGTCATTTTTCACACATATGCGCCACAATGAAGACCTTTCTCGGGAGAGTTTCAACAACAAAACTTTACTTACTCGGCTCGTCGGTCGGGGAATGAGTGGCCATTGTGCTTGGCACTCCAATCGAGGGCTAACTACGAAATACGACTAACTCTTCGTTACGGGAACCATGGCCTTCGGGTGCAGTGTCCACTACTCTTCCACCTCATTTGCTATCGAACGGGATATACTTTTCCTTCCTGAACAGCTTTGTGTGCGAGTAGAACAGCGGAAACGCGGGGATGCGAAGTGCCGACATCAGTGTTCCACGGCGGCTTCGAAATTCTGGACCACAGCCGGCACTGGAAACGCAGTAGACACTGTAATGTAGCGAACCACAGCCGGATGTTACCGCGCTTGAGCAGGCGCTACTTTTCCGACAAAAATCAACATTGAACCACATGCAGCACCCAGAGCCAGCATAGCAGCAACAACAACCGAGAGACATCATTGCGGAACAATAAAAGCATAAAATTTAAATTTATTGCACTCGGGCGATAAAAGTTTGTTATCTACCGAGCAATAAATTTTACACTTTTCTATTTCCTGTAACTCATTTTTGTGTAGCTGCCACCGCAATCTGGATGAGTCCAAGGTCCTGTCGCTGGTACTGGCACGCCAGAAATGCCATCGCACTTCAGGGGTTTATTTTTTTGTAGTCCATTCGTTCCTCGCATTAGATGAACAACGCAATCACAAGCTGAACCAAAATAATTTGCGTTTAAGTTGTGTACGCAGCCAGCAATAACCTAACCCTCCTTGACATGTTCATAGAACGAATAAAAAAACACTGTACCTCTCATTGGCACTATATAATATTTGAATTACTTATATTTCAACATCTATTGGTGTGTTCATGCAATATTTCTTATGCAATAAAATTTTCTCCCATCTTTATCATACGTCTAAGTGAACGCGCATAAAATGACAAAACTGTCGTGTTCCATGATTCTGTACTGCATTGTACTGCCCACTGATTAGACTAGCCAACATCATTCTTCTTGGTACAATAAACAGCTGAGGCGAAACTGTCCCAAAGGTGTTATGCCTATGCTGAGGAACATATCATAGCGTCGATTTCAATCATGCTGATCATTAAATATTGACAGTGCCCATATTGCATAAAACGGTATGCATTCGCATTGGACGCCATGTTTTTTTCGAAACGATTGTTTCTAAAATCTCTTTTGATCTGAATTCATAAAAAAATACTATGATTCGGTAACGGTATTCGGCCGAAAGGCATTTCGTTGCGTTTTGTTTGAGCAACGGGATCGGATTTTTGGTCATAGTTGTTTCATCTAATTTACCGAAGGTGTGAAAAATCGACAGTTTTCCTCATTAAGGCAGTGTTTGAGGAACGTGTCGGAAACCAAACGGTTATTGCAAATTATCGTATGCACGTTCGTTGGCGTTGCAATGAACGCGTGCGAAAAAATGAAGCCTAGACACGCAAACGCAGTCCGTGATAAATGTCCGTGAGGGAAATATTGCATGGAACAAAATAATTCTAATATTTTCTGTTTCCAGCTTCTTGTTCATTTTGGATCAAGATCTTGGTAGTTTGTACTATGATATACATAAATTTAAAAAAACTCTATTACTAAGGTGACCAACAGATTTTAACGTTTGTGTCGGCCAAAAAGTAAAATATTTCAATAAATAGAAATCGTAACATGATTAAACATTCTTTTTATAATGCACGTTTTATTGATTGAAGAACCAAAACCTTCTGGATGCTTTCAATATTTATTACGTTTATTGATAATTATCTAAAAATATGTACTGTATGTTAGGCTGAAAATATCATAATACTAACACCGCAGAGTATAAATATTATACATTATCACAATAACATAAATATTACAAACATACAAATAAATTGAACAACAATTTAAAAATCTATTCTATTCTTTCGCACATATGATAGCTACGCTACCATAGTTCTCCACCAGTACGCTCCAGCGTTCCAGCTCCAGCACAGATCATCCATCCACGAGTGTTTCATATGAGATGACGCCGCCCAGATGCATCATGTTCATTTGCCAGGGGATGATTTTTGACGTTAATTGATAAAGTGATTGATGGTTTTGCCCAACAGCTGCATTAACATGCCAATCGAGAAAATCAGTTCCATGTTTCTCAAATGCAAATAAGTGAGGAAGAACTGCGACCAATGAGTGTGAACATTTTTGAAATAGCGTACTGAAATCAAATGATAAAAAATGGTCCAAATTTGTGCGCTCAACGCATCGTATGGTTTCGAGGAGGGCAAGGGTAATAGTTTTCCAAAACGAGACATTACGATTCATACCTTGTTTTATGTAGAAGCACTGTCAAAAGTGCTAGAGGCATGAATAAGATTTTTGTTTGTTGGTAGAAATTATAAAAAATTATGCATGTTGGCCGATAACAAATAAAACTCATACATTCTGCATGGGACTACATTCATCATAGATTGGTACCGATTGAGCGATTATTGAACCATTGGTTGGGCCTTTTTCTTAAGGCGTATTACAACATTTAATAATAATTTTATCGTGCGTCTAGACAAAAGCATTAGAGAAAGGAATTCACCAATCGGTTGAAACTTACCGAAATTTTTTAAAAAATAACAAAATACAGTACGAGATATTAATTCTGTCCGTTGGGGACGTGATGTAAGAAACATAAAGAATTCACCACCTTTGAAAAATACAACCTGTACGTATATAAAAGCTATGAACTTCTGCGTATAATCGGATTGTCGTTTTAAGTTTTATTCAAACAGTTATTGGTTTTTCAATACTGTGAAGGTAATATTTGTAAACGAGTAATGTGGTCGATTGAATGAATGCTATGTAATGTACTGCACAATGGGGAAATACATTGTACCTAAATACTGTAATTAAAAACTACTAACATTTATTACAAAATAATTTAGCCAATTATCGTATACAAATCACTAGTCAAAAGATCTCTCGATTCTAGTCTCTCAGGCCGCATCTTACGTGAATGTTCCCAATCGGTAGAGCACCTGGTAAGGTGCTGTCGAAATAGCTCCTCTTTACTGAATATTGATTGTTACAACAACTGCAACCATCGCCCAAAGCGGTTGAATGTTAAATGTCTCATGACTAACGGTGCGCTTACAGTACACTGCTTTGCACGTACTACAACTTCGAAAACTATCGGACATGATTAAAATCATCCATTTGTTCAAAAATGAGCATCACAGCTAATGCAACACAGTGAGAAACAGATTGTGCTAGGTTACACCTAATAGTAAGTGAGGAAACCATCGTAACACGTACATTCTACGAACACAACCGTGACAACAGACAACCTCTAAGAGTTACTTCACAGTCATTGCCCGCTTGCTTCAATGGCAACAGTTTTCAATATGCTATAGTACCTGTCCAACTTACCTTCCGGTAAGTAACTAGACCGCAATACGATGCACGCTGTTGATGAGAGTCTCGCAAGGAAAGACTGAGACCGACCTCGAAGTACAGCACTCTTCCCTGTAGACACTGATCGCACAGTTAATGAAATGGTACTGATGCTGAAGGTAATTTCTGCCCATAGATAGTGATCAGGTGCACGCTTGTCGAAGAAAAGCGCTTTCTGCTGTTGTGAACAACATCGATGCTAATGAAGGACGACAGCGAAATGGCAGAACAGTTATTGCCACTTTATCAAGCGTTGTCTTAAGTCATGGCTCCACACCAATAGTTGTTATAGTAAAATGGCTGAAATTGTGATTGAATTCCCTTTTATTCTGGAACATTTCACCAGATATCTGTTTTCGAAACGCAACGTGTTACTAAAAAAATAACTATTTTCTAAACACCATTATAAACTTATTATTGTTCAGTTTAAACATTGAAATCATCGTTAATAAGATTCTTATAATAACTTTACTTGTGCAGTTCTATAATAGTAAGTTCATTACTCTTGTAAAGCTACCCACTCTTAACTCCATCTTACTACACACACGCGCAGAGTTTCCATATGTTTGGAGAAGTTGGCATCGTAAATCATGATGTAATATGAACAATAATTGCTGCTGAAAGCCAAAACGGATGATACGGACATTGGCAGTGTGGTATACTTTAACTTGGGCGCTGTGAATACATCACACGACGGCCTGCAAATCCTTCCGAGGAAGTTGTGCTGGAGAACCGCCCTATACTGGTGTTCATCTGTGGCTTAGAGAAGTAATTACCGCATAGTTGGGAATTAATTGATACCTTTCTGCACAACAGATGTACCGTACCGGATCTGCCAGGCTTTTGGTGGAACAATAACAATATCGCAATCTTCCTCGGTTACGGAGCATATGAAGCGTCCTTTCCCGTCTCTTCCACTGCGAATGATTTATAAACTTTGGCTGTCAGCGTAGCCAGTGTGCACTCCGCAACTCTAACATTGTTGCTGAAACCAAAAGGACATTTTGGTGCTGATGTCTGTCGTCACCTACGGCTAGTGAGAAATATGTAATCAAAGCGACAGTTACGTTCTAATCAGTTTGTCTTGCTACCAGTATGTTAGTATTCGGTAGTAGATTGAACATAGTTGCTAACAAGGCTTACGTCCACAAAGCCATTGAATGTCCGGTGCGGAATCACTGTACTTGATATTTTTCATTGTAAAAAAAATCCAGTCACACATCGATCTCAAATGGCTTGTAAGCAAAGAACGAATTGACAGGTTGCAATAAAACTTCAAATACGTTTATATGAAGAGTGTACCAACAGAACGCAAAAAAAATTAGGCTAGTAGCGGTACGTTCTGACATTGAACCACAACACTTATTGAACACCGCATTAACTTTGTTCCTGAAAAGAAAGAAATAGTCTATGTGAATGCATATAATTTTATACAATTGAGGAACGGAAAGCAATTAATTTGAGTTATGCTCGCTTCTCGCAAGTAGATTATAGAAGCATGGAGCGTTGACTATTTGCCTGTTGTTTAGGATCACCCTTTTCTTTACACGTTAACGAATCTTTATACAACACAATGCATTTCAATCGACTTTCTGTCGCTCTCACGTGATGACGAAGGCTGGCGCATCTCTGGTGAGCTGCCCAGCGCATTCAACTCACACGGACATTCTGGGTCCTGATTGAATAATGGAATAATTAGGTTCTATCCAATTATGTAATTGCCGAGTGTCCGCCAGATGAGCGAGCGGTCCTATTAGACACCCTTGACTACTCAGCTGTCGAACGAGCTGGTTAAACGAGAAGCCGAAACCAGATCAAATCCTTCCAACGTTGCAGCGCTGCGGTCACGAATCTAGTTTGTTGAAAGCACATGGGCTGCGAAGCACGTGGGCTGCGAAGAACGGAGCGTCAACCGTAACTTCGTTTGCTTATCAGCCAACCAATTACGAGCATTATATCGTCCGCAAATAAATGGTCAAAGGACAGAAGCAAAGATTGTGCATTGTGGTACGCTAAAATCTGTTAAAAGAGTTTAGCGAAAAAACAAACGCATGGAATGTAGTGGTAACTCGAAACGTTCGTTTACCGTGAGTATGCACTAATAAACGAAAAGTTCACCATTGAGGTGAGCAAACTGAGCTAAGCTCAGAAAAAGGCTCACGAAAACTAATGCATTTTAATAGGAAATGATTCGTAACCCCGCATTTGAAGAAAGGCTCGTGGTAATAACACTAGACAGGACGTTAATAAAATTTTCTTTGACATTAGCTTCCAAAAGGTGAAGAAGAATGAATGGAAAAAAAATAAAAGTTTTATTAACTCCTTTTCGTACAGTTTACACGATGTGTATCACATTCTAAACTGAGTTTGTATCTAGTTTCGTACATCTGATTGCACGTTCAGATATTAACTTTGTATTCTGACTTACGGAAGTATGAAAATGTAAAAAATATGGCTAAGGGTTGATTGAAAGTACTTTTGACACCAATATATTACTCTTACCTATCAACGTCTACATTGAAACGAAAAATAGCATAATTATCAGCGTATGATTGAAAGCGACTTTAACCATTGTCACGAGTAAGGTTTAAAAAGAGATCGAGGATTGATTTCCAATGATTGGCAAAAAGTAGCGAACATTATGAATGAGTGCATGCAAACTTTTCAATAATCATATTATGGCTACGGACTAGTTCATGAAATGGTGATGATCACCGGTCAATTTATCAAATGCAATAAACGAAAAAAAAAAAAAATTTCCTATGTAAGGTCATCAATTAAAAACGCTCGAAAGTAATCAAATCAAGCTCTTTCCATCAACCGATTCAATTCAATTTATTTCTTATTCCATTATTTGTTTCAAACGCTGAGACAAGACATACTGTATGTTGTGCCCGTGACGATGCTTTCCCGACACAAATGTTCACAAATGTAGTAGTTTACTTGCTAAAGGTATAATAAATGGCAAAAGCTGTTGAAGATAGTGGTATGAAAATAGATTCTAATCAAATAATGAGTTACTTGTAGTAATTCACCCATTTTCGAACAATACCAAATTACCCAACTGTACAGTCACATGGTCACAGGCGACATGGAAGTGGAATCGGTTATCTGGTCACTGATGCAATGACGCCCGTCCTTTTGACTCCTGCTGTATGTTTTGCAACCAAAAACGCCATCATTCAAACACTTCATTCACAAAATAGAGGGACCCACTATACACATACGGTTTTTCGCGTGTTTACGTAACGGCGTAACGCATGTGCGGTATCACGGTAATATTTGTTGAGCGAACAGAGGGGCATGGAGTCTATTTAATGCTTACCAACGGGCGATCGAGCAATTCCGTTCGAAAACGTAATCATCATTAGGTGTTTAGCCAGGAGGACATGTATCCAACGGCATAATCAGCGGTGAGCTACGGACCATTTCTCAAATTCGGTTGACCAACGCGGACTCGGTCGGTCAGGAAGTTGGTGGATCGGTCAAATAGCCAGAATCAGGTAACGGACAGTTTTTGTTGCAATGGTCGAAAACACAATTGCATCACAAATTACGGCAAGGGCGAAATGTGGTTGTCGTGAGGATCGCGCATTGCAATGTTTAGCTATCGAGAGTAGGGAACTTACTTGTTATACTCTGTATTCTAATATACTATACCAACCAATGCAGTAACCCTAAAATTCTCTACAAAACCACTAAGCGTTTTAGTTTTCAGCACACTGTGCGACACGCTGAATTTGTTTTTTTTTACTTGTTGCTTTATGCTTTTTGTGTCATTCTTAATTTGTAGAAATCCTTTCAGTTATACGCAGCTTCGGATATGTCAAGCACATGAAAAGCTACGAAATATAATGCCTGTTCTATGTATGAGTATTATTCAATTCTATTTTATTCAGCATAAATCAAGAAAGTTCTATCCGGAGACAAATTAAATGTTTTTTCAATTTCTCAACATACTAAACCAAAGCGTTAAGTGCATAAATTCACAGCACTACCCCTACATTTTATTAACAAACTTTTTATGTTTGCAGAAATATACCAACAAAGGAGAAATAATTTGTGCAAACCTTTCAATATTAATGGGCCTTTTTTCGAAAAATGTTTTGTGCTTTAACTTATAAAATTTAGAGGAACCATTGAAAAGAAAACTTAGCGAAAATATAGTAATGATGGCGCAAAATGGCAGAAAAATGAAACAATTATTCTATGGCTTGAATCGTAGATTTTTTATTTGTGTTAGCAAAAAACCTCAAATTTTATTCTTATTATATTTTGGTGGATTATATACTGCAAACAAAAATATTGACACAAATATTAAAGTATGATTGTGTCACAATGAGTAAATTGGTAAAATGCAAATGCCAAACGAATTGCGAAAAGCTGAATTACGCGAAAGTAATTGGAAACGATTTCAATATTCCAAATGAACAGGTAACAGAACGCAAATAAATCAATTTCAATTGATGTTTGATATCAATCCCTATAATTATGTTTTTACAGTAAATTTTGGGTTTTTTTTAGCATGATGCGTGGGGACAATCAGCTGAAGGCGAGAAAGTTAAACGATAAAATGTAAATAATTGATATGCTCAATAAGGCATCGTTTATGAGACATGTTTTCGTGCCCGGGTGTTGTTGTTGTGTTATTATAGAGACTTTATTTTCGTGCCCTGTAACAGAGACAAATAACAATGGTGCTGCACTTTCGGGACGAATTATTGTTGAGCTCTATTTGTCCTCCACATGTTACATCGATTTTGGCACTACTGCTTTTATTATAAAAAAGTAGTAGTGATTACTGTTATATAGTATTTCATGGCGCTTGAAGTTGCTGGTCTTGGAAGACTTGGTTGATCTAGGTGCGTCCATTTGAGCGAAAACACTATCCATGTTTTGCATATTTTATATCTTGTGTTGATTAAAGAGAACGAGTAAAACTGTATTATTTTATCATATCCATTACAACATAAATTCTTATAAAGAACACTTAACCGAGAGCACTTTCTATTCTTCACAAAATGGCATTTTAAGTTTGATGAACTCGATTTGATTAAATCTAGTCCCACTTTGGCATGATACATATTTTACAAAAATCATGATCATAATTTCGGTAATTTCACCAGAACACGTCCGATTCATTTTCGTAAATAAAACACTGCTAGAAGAGTTCAAAAATAAACTTAAAAAACTGTAAGCCAGTGTTAAATCAGTGACGAAACGTCGCATCAGAAACATTAAAAGCACTGTTTAGAAAACCAAAGGTAGATAGGTAGAAAGAAAAATGCAAACGATAACTGATATAGGCAACCATTCAATCTCGAGTAGAGAGCAACCGCTATCAAAAGCCTTTGTTCTTATTTCATGGATAAACGGCTTAGTTGTGGTATTTTTTTGTATGTTGTTGGTAGCGATTACTTCAGACTAGGCTTATCAAAAGTGCCGCTTCTGCTTACATACACCGATTTCAGCACCCCAAATGCTGCGATTTCACGACTGCAGCAAGCAGAGATTGCGCTACTTTTGGAATATCCAGTTATCTCGTGATTCTACACGATTACCACTATTGCATGTACTTCACCCTTGAATGTACCTCTTATTCTTGGTGCACTCGCCATTTGCATAACTGGCATATTATACTTGCCTACCGGCGTCATGTTCAACACAGCTTAGTGTAACTGTCGTATCATTTCCTGCACAGTTATGGCTTAAGGGTGTGCTACGTGCCTCCTTCATCTTTAGACCCTAACGTCGGGCACCTGGTACACAACTTCTCATTTGAATATCCTGCTCTCGAACTAATCGAACGTCCTGCAGCGTCTGGCGTCCTACAGCAGCAAGATTTTTTATTTATTTATTTATTTATTTATTTATTTATTTATTTATTTATTT
>NC_071286.1:47041121-47113213 GCF_943735745.2 Anopheles bellator
ACAGTTATTTGATGACATTTGTGCCTTCTATCCAACAGTAGCGCCCCCTATATGTAAACGATAAATTTCAACGCATACACCTAATACTAAATGTTTCCCGAAATTAAATACTGTTGAGGAACCATTCATATGTCTATCATTGGCCCTATCATTGAGCCTCTCTTGTCGTCGAAAGTTGATAAACACATAAAGATTTTATAAGTGTGTATAAATTTTTCAATTTCCACTGAAAAAAAAGATCTTGATGGCTTTTGACGCGTGCATCGAATTTTCTGTAGCCATACCTTATTTTTTTATGGGACTGAAAATTGTCTCGCTGAAAGAAAATAGCTTAGTTTAATATGTTTTACGCACGATAAGCTTCTGATTTTTTTCTTCCACAATCAGAACTTTGTTTGACTGCGTAATGGTGCTTACAGAAATTCTATGTTTTTCGAAAGTGTATATCGGTTCTACGGCCTATATTACAAAATCGACTGGGGAACATGAGACCGTAGTGCCTATCAGCTCAGTCGACGCGGAATGCACTCAGTGGCGACAGCTGGGGAAAGTGAAGCTCAAGTTTTCTATTCCATCAGAAACTTTTCCGAATGCAATATAGGCGCCGAATAATATTCTAGCAAAAACGTCATATTTAAAGAAGTTGGTCTTTATAACGACGAAGACGGACGGAGCGTACAACAGGTTTACAGAACAAATATAGTACATCCAAGAAAAGAAGAGAATGAATAAGTATAGAATTAATTATACATAAAAATTGTACATCATTAAAAATTCCGTTTAGTGATTCAAGTTTTCTTCACGAAAGAGTTACGGGCATCCATAAAGGCTTATTTCCATCGAAACTTTGCAATATCGTACTGACAAATTTCCTGTCCCTGACTGAAAAACGCTCTTATTCCTTTAACATTACGCGTTGTAAGGACGATGATGGGTAGTCGTCTCGGCGACCATATTACGGGTGCCATCAACCACGTTTCATGGTTCAAATGAAAACTTTTACGTATGTAGCCTCGTTCTACTTTGCAGCCTGTGTCGGAATTTGGTCGGCCGATTGCTACAACGCCATAGACGAGAATGTTGGTTAAGTTGCAACTACCTTTCGCCGTTCATTAATTGCAGGAGCTCAATTGATGACATTAAAATCATTCACCATTACAGTATGAACGGCAAGATTTATTCTCCTAACGAATTTCGTCATAGCCATTCTATAAAGCAACTCGTTTCTCATTTATTCTCATTCGGTGTTGAAGTGTCTTGTGATCTGCCAGGTGATTAAGTCAGGTGACTCCTCTCCGATGAAAGTGTATGGTGAAAACATTTGCGAAACTTGGTAAGAATGCCATTTACAGAAAATATTCGGAGGAGTGACTTTTAAAGCAATGCAAATATGCTGCGAAAATGCTGTTTAAAGTAGATGTAAAGACAGCACAATGCAGGCCAGGACAGCTCAGTAGTTGTAACTGGCGGAGGAGCCGAAAAGAAAAAATCACGTATGAGATGAAATTCCATTGTAGGTTTCATATTAAAAACCATCGCTTCCATATAGAAAACCAACTCTTTCATATTCGAATTCAATAGTTCCATATAAAAAACCAACGCTTCCAACCAAAACTGTGCAACGGTACGCGTTTGGTGGTAAGAAAATTTATTACCAATGTTATCGTTGAAATACTATTTTTTATCCTACTCCTAATCTCTATCTATTTTATCTATTTATCTTAAACTTAATAAAAATGAACTAGATAAAATCCAAAATTTGTTAACTCATTGTTCATTGGTAAATCTGTTAACTAACTAAGTTCAAGTTCAGATCTACTTGACTTGAGTGAAAGTGTTTGTGACCTAAAAATACGAAATTTCGAATTTCTGTTACGCATTTTTGCACGCTTCGCAGCTAATGATGTCTAAATTGTAATTGCATTCCTTTATGGTTTTCAAATTTTACTTTCAATCCGTTGGATTTCCGTTCTGTTCCGTTTGAAAAATTCTCCACAATAGATGATCTTCGAAGCATCTCTTATTGTTTTGGTCAAGGCTTTTGTATCTTTAGTCAAGATTGTATCTGTTGTGCGTTGTTCCGTCTGTGTAATAAATTAATGAAATTATAACACAAAGATAAATATTTCGATAGTTGTTTTATTACAAGCAATAAACGAAAGCACTAGGAAGCAGGTAGCTATAAGACAGGACAGGAAGTAGAGGGCGTCGTCATCGGTACCTGTCAAGCTCCCCACCGAGCCGACAGGTACTCGCTTGGACGGCCATTGAGGTTTGGTGGCAACATATAACTGTCCTCGGGGGAGAGTTGACTCTTGTTCTCACTTGGGTGCCACAGGTCTTTTTGATATCTCCGATAAAACCTCAACAAACTCAGAGAAATTGAGCTAAAGTAAAAAGTGTTTAAAGAACTACAACTACGACACCAACTATCTATAGCAATTATGAATGGAGGCATACACGGAAAAATGAAAACAGTTGGAATGTTTCGGTTAGGTACGGTTTGGTTGTGCGATGAAAGAATGGAGGTTAAAATAGTTTCATTGCTCCCTTAACCCATGCTTATTCTTGTGTCGAATTTCGCCATGAGCAGTTGAAACATTCGAAACATGCTCTGGACTACACCGCTTCGGAAATTCTTTGCGTCAGAAGCGTGCACTGCCCTGAGTCGACCATAATAGTTATAGCCGATAGCGTGACAAAAAGATGCTCATAACGGCGCCCTGCTATTGAAAGGGTAGCACCAATTGCCAACGCTTACCACCGTTCAATTGCCACCAATTTAACGAACGCTTTCATACAATACCTACACCATGCATCTTTACTTTGATCGGTTATGGTCATATTTTTTGTAGCATTTTCTGACGTAGCAACAGTCCTGTAGTACGTTTGAGTTTGTTGCAAAAAGTTCGACTGCATCCACAGCAATAAGTTTCATTTTTTTTCTGACCTCTGACGTATGAGTATTGAAACCTCTTCAGTTTCCTGATTCTTTTATGGCGTCAGTTTTGAGCTGTTTACGAATTACGATCTTTGTATAACTCTTAGCAAACTTTATTTTTGTGTCACATTTGCGCTTATTCTTCATAAACTTCAATTGTATAGTTCTTGTTTGTGCCATCAATACTAATCAATGTATACTAGCCAATGCATTCCTCAGCTTGATTAGAATGTTGCCAATGAACCAAAGCCATAACGCATTCGGACATTCCTTTCGCTGTCTCCGCGTAGTTCTATGGTATGATTTATGCTCTTCAGCATTCCGAAACGAATGAAAATCCTTTGTTTTTGAGGCATGAAGGCATCCTTTGGAGAACTGAAATGCCCCATACATAACAAAACATACAGGCTGCCGTGAATTTAAAAAAAGTGTAACCTTATAAGCCGAATGATTTATTCAAACCCACGAGAAAACGGTATAATTATTGCTACATTAGTAAGGCCTCGCATGCTGTGAACCTGTGGTTGCGGTAGTTTCGTAATTGTTACCTTCTGTGATTTATGGCAAAATTATCTACTGAAGCATGGCCTAACGATGCCACACTGCGTAAGTTTCCTCAAAGCATTTTTTCATTCCTTTGTGCACTACTCTCTATCATTTTCTAGTGACAGTTATGGAGATAATTCAACATAAAAAGGAACTTTTAACGAGCTCATTGGTGGATTCCTACGAGCACCCTCTTAATCATCGTTATGGTCTCAATAATCGAATATTATTCCTAACGGGCCAGCCATTTTGTGTTCTGTATGTCGTTTTCGTTCGTTATTAAATCACAATGATTGTTAAAATTTTCACTCACATTGCTCACGCCCCGCAACAGTTCACGAGGTGAGTAACAAAGTTTTCACTTTGCACACCCATACGAAAATGTGATTAGATAGGTAATTTTAATTTGCACCTTTACAACCTATCACAGTTGTTACAGAATTTGTTTTTACTGAATTCCACTTTATGAGCGCGTCCCAGCGCGGCAGTCTGTTTATGCAAATCCTCAAAATCCACCAAACTGTTAGAAACAATGCTGTTTCAATACCAACATTTGTTCGGCATGGGTTTGCAAATCGCAAGATAAGCTACCATTGATAGATGGTGTAAAGGTGCGTATACTTTAAGTGGTTTTTACTGTTTTCTTTGTATTAAAATTTAATGGCAGTTTTTGTGAGAAATTGACATATGTAAATAATTCGGGATCGCATAAAATATACATAAACCCTTTAACAATTTGTCAATTAGCTTTGCCGAGTTTTCTGGTGTGATTAAATCGATACTCATCATTGAGGATCCTTTTTTTTCTTGAAAAATCGAGTAAAGTTTTGTATGGAGAATTTGAATAGAATACTATGAATATTTGAAGAGAATACTATAGCTTGCGCTTCATCCTTCAGGTGTTTTCGAGGTAACAATAAAACTGAAATATCTTTCCTACGATGTATTGTCAAAAGTGGCCCAATAGCCAGAGCAAGCTAACCCTTTTCAATTCAATTGTTCTTACCCAAGCACACACCACGACGTTCGGAAGTGTGCAGTGTGCATCTTTTGTTTCATGGTTGCTTGAATTTGTAAATTATTTAGCGCTTCATGCAACTAAATGATAGGCAGTTTTTCCTGGATCCAATAGCTTCTGGTCACCAGAAGAAGCCTTAGATTGCCCCATAAAGATCAATACGTGTCCCACAAATGTACGTGTTTTTGTAAAGCTAACCAGAAACCCAACAAGCCACGTCACCGAAGTACTATGCTACACGTTCGCTAACGTACTCAAAAATTCCTAGGAATTCAAAACGTGGTAACAAGTTAATATTCCAGTTAACAAATTGATTAACATAATCATATTCCGGCTCCTCCCTTGTCTAAAACCTATCAAAGCGATCAAACGACCCGTAAGTGAAATGTATTTATCGAAAATTTGCTGATAAAGTTCAATAAGGAAGGCAGTAATTCAATAACAAAAATACTAATCGCGGCAAGATGACCGTTACCGATAAGGAAATGGTAAATTATCTGTTAACGTGTACTTTACGAAGTAATGATCATTTTGCTCCCAGCTCGAATTTATTTGCTAGTTTTATAGAGTGAACATGTCATAGGGAAGGGATTAACGGGTGGAGTTGACAATTTCTACGGGCAAAGTAGCTGAAAATGTAAACCTTATCGTACTCTTTCTTTTCTTTGCTTATAGTACTCTGAAAGAACTTTCTGAATCTGAAAGAAGAAGAAGAAAGAAAGAAGAGAAGAAGAAGGAACTTTATTCGCTGTATCCAATTTGCTGTACTGTATTCAAATTTAGCATCCACTCCGTTTATCCATATAACCCAAAACGTTACCTAATAGCAAATCAACATTCTTGGCTGCCGATGTCCGTTCCTAAACACAACTAAGTTTAAGAGCAAAAGGTAGAAAAGTTATCTTCAAAGCGCCGAGTAACGGAGTATGAATATTTGATTCAAGCTTAACATAATTCATAAGCATGAAAGTGGAACAAGTACAAAATGCCACAAAATATCGATGTTCAAACGAACACAGCGATCTGATGATTTGTGACAACCCTGCGAAAGAAAACCACCGAACCCAGCTCGCTCCCTTTTTCCAAACATTCCGATTATTTTGCAACAGACTGCATTGTTCGTAGTTCTTCAAAAAGCCTTTGTGTAGAGGCCCTTTAGCCGATTACTATGTAGTTTTAAAAATAAAACACTAAAATGATCTTGCGCCTAAATCAAACGGTAATCGACCACTGACCACTATAACAGAAAAAAACCACTACACTAGAATGAGCACTTAAAGTACATATGCTTCATATTTATTCCGAAAAGTACTGTTGCGTATAAATTCGTGCTATTTTGTGTGCAACCGTTACTGTTTATTCATGCATTATTTTTTGCTGCAAACTCGAAGACATAAATTAACTCGCGGCAGCAGTGGTTCATGCAGTTGTTTTTCTCCACCGACAAGAGCTCAATTGTAAGTGCGGTTTCTTAGCTGAACGTCTCAAAACACTTTTTCCTACTATAACTGAGTTGACGTAATTTATCATTAAAAA
This sequence comes from Anopheles bellator, assembly GCF_943735745.2. NCBI lineage: Eukaryota > Metazoa > Arthropoda > Insecta > Diptera > Culicidae > Anopheles > Anopheles bellator. The sequence continues at coordinate 47,047,163 of NC_071286.1, forward strand.
ATTATTACATAGCATTCTACGCGTTGGCAGCAGAACCATCGTCATGAGTTTGTGAAGTACCTCTAGCATGAGAAACAGCAACCATGACGTTCTGTCATTTTAGTGTTCTCTCATTGTAACAAAGCAAAGAACATCACATTATTATTTATTTATTTTTATAAGAACGAGTAGAGCTATATCAAGAACTCACTTAAAGTTTTGGACTCAAGTTACAACACTGTCAGGGCTCGACATGACGCCATTCGCTTACAAATCGATTAATCGAGACAGCGAGACGAATGATCTACGGACATGCCACATACACAATTATACACATTATGGCATTAAATATCCAACACTAAATCACAGATATTTTAGACCACTACTGGAATGTTCAAAAGGTCTTGCCGTTGAGAGGGCACTGCGATATTTTTTTGCATAAGTATATTCAAGGCAATAAACACACGATTTTCATGTACATATCGCGTAACACTTATCCGAAAAGAAGTGTAAGATCACCCTTTTAATTGTTGCATCTTACGGTCAAAACCAAGACACAAGGACGTTTCGACTGAAAAATTGTCATATAACCAACATATCGTGTATGATATCTCTAATTGTGATAACTCTAAGTTGTTGCAACTACACTGGCCACTCCAAACCACGAGAATTTTTATAATGCCCGAAAGTCATGTGGTCTTAAGGGAATTCCACCAAACTGTGGAAACAGAAAATTCCCTGATAACTGGTACAAGGTTTCCTCATGCTTTGCTCTACTGATACTCCATTCCGATTTATATGGCGTTTCGTGGCGATTATTCGCGTGACATTCTTCACTTTTCGGCTGCCAAATACTGAAGTCGAACTTGGCTCAGCTGCTCTAGAGCACTGTGGAGCATTTAAATTCCTTATAATTTTTAAGGGAGCGTAAAATGAGCATGCTAAAAGTAAGAAGTATACAGGAGCACAACTTAGTTCATCGAAGTAAAATATCTTTCTTCAGCGATACTTTATAAAACATAATAATGGTATCATTTAGTTTAAACATCTTCTATTAAAATTTGCAATTCAAATTGTAGTCGCATCATATTAGATCAAAGAGTAAGTGCAGCAATCAAATAGGAAACCCGGCAAACCATCTGAATACACAAGCATACAATGCCAAACCACTGGCGTCACAAGCAAACGGAATTCGCATTTGATATCTAGCAGAATTGGAAATCGTTCGTGTTCTCCAGTTGTTGCAACTGGCAAAAGACAGGAAGATTCAACCCGACTGTGATATCCGAATCATAAAAGACCTGGATTCGTTTCCGGGTGATTTGGGATGACCGTCACTAGACAACTGTCATCCGGTAGATACTTCCTGAGGAACTTTTCTGCTGTGGTCAATTTTGCTGGAGAAACCATTTCAACGGACAACGGTGATCAGGAGCATTTCTTGAACGTGCACATAATAATGCACTCTGGTCACGTTATTTATTTTGCAGAGTTATTTTTCATTCCTATTCCTGTTCCTAAAACTTCTTGCAACACACAAATGCGTCATACCAGAATGTCATCTCTCAATCGGAAGCACGATGCTCGATAGGAATGCAGGTTTTGTTTTATCGTTGTATCGTGGAGTAGAAGTAGAAGCATGTGCTATGAAAAATAAGGATGCTTCATTGATTTTTGACATCAGGAAGTAATTTTCTGTGTGCCAGCAACCTTTTGACTTCTTGTCCCTTGTTTTTAAGGCTGAATGTGAATGCACTACTGTTTGGGATTTGTATGCAATATTTGCCAAAGCTAACCGAATAAAAACAAAAAAATATATTATAAGTGGGTTACATTTTTGGATCTGTCAGTTGATAGTTAAGAAAGCTAACCAGTCGGCTTTCCTCTCGAAAGTAAACACCTTTTTTTGTTTTAATATGGTTTCGTTATTACGCTTACGCTTATTGGTTCTATCAATTGTTTCTACGGTCTCACATAGAAAACATGGAACTGTTGAATTAAAGACCAAATTTTATGACTAAATGTTTTCTAATCGTACCCATGCTTAATTTCTAAACTACGGTTATTCTAGAGCTCATGTCGATTGCAAAAATCAATTCAAATGTCCAATATGAAGGTTCAAATTTTCTACTCAAATCCGCAGCTAAAGTTATCAGCATATATTCAATAAGGAATAAAACTGCAATAGCACAAGGATGGAATGATAGAAAAGTGCACAACACAATTATAGAACGAGGAACACAAACGAGGATCACACATTTGACAGGTAGCCGCCTCTACCATTACAATGTGTGATCTGATAACTTGCCTTACTTCATTAACGTCGATACTTTTGTAAACTATGTAATACTTAATGCATAATTCATTTAGGTATTATTCAAAAACGATACATTTTTATTAAATTTATTCAATTAATTTTAAAAAGCTGGTAATTACCTTGAATCTGCCAAACAAAACTAGCTTTTCTCATGTTGGCTTGTAGGCTTATTACTGATGACTAGCGGCTAATCTTACAACGCTTATTTGTATTTACCTGCATAGCTTAACTCAGTCCATTAAACTAAAGAATAGCAGAAAAACGACCTTAAAATAAGACGTACCATTTCTGGAGAACATAATGCCAATAATCTCATTTAGTCGTTACCGATCAGAAACGTTAAGGCTTTTCGGTGTTTCCGAACAGGGTACGATTCGACGACTGTCGACTGGCGTTGTAATTTCCTTTAATCAAGCCATCGAATCTATAGCATCGCCCCGTCACGCCAATCTTCATCCATTTGCCGCTTTTCGCATTGCATAATAATGAACTACACCCCATTTCACCAGTCACCAAGCCCTTCAGCCATTTATATAATCAGGCCTCCAGTACTACGGATGATTTGGGTGCAAGTGAAAAATAAATAAATTGAATGTAAAAGAACTTTCCTCAAATTATCTGCAAATCCAGATTCGGTTCGCATTTCAAACTCATCAATCTTCATTTAACCGATGATTGCAAATTGAAAATCTTTGTGGTTTCGCAGTCGCATGAGAATTCATTCGTTTCGAAAGCGACGACGACTCTGAATGCAAGTGTTTGTCTTTCAAACCCTCAAATCAGGCACGGAGGAAAATTTGGAGAAAAAATCAACGAAGTGAAAATTCTTCAACAGTATTTTCGCTGCTTTCCCCCCTTTATGATGATGTTATTTTTTCAAACTTCGGTAATCTTTTAAACAAAGAAATGGGTTGGCGAGCCGACGAACGGATTGTGAATTTATTAGTTTGTCATTTCGACATTCTCGTTTATTCTTATTTGTGTGCGATATGCTGTTACGATTGTTTCGAGTCTTTATTAGTGTTTCATTGCAAATGTCTTCCTATCGCTTTCTAAAGTCCGTTTAACTGATGTTGGGAGTTTTAATTTTATGAGGGAATCTTGTTATGTTGTATTATGTGATCTTGGTATGTTGTTATTTTTTGTAAAAAATTTTAAAGCAAAATATTTCATTATTGATTTAATAAATTGAATTGATTAAAATTGAATTGAATTATCTAAACTCTAAGATCTTTCCTTTGTCTATATTTTTCAGAAAAATTTAGTATAATAGCAAAGGCTAGTTCGAAGAAGAGAATGTAGATTACACTGGGTATAAAAATTGCTTTTAAATTTCACTATCCTTTAAAATTGGAGGCTTCATAAAGTATTGAACACAATAAAGTCTAAACACAACACAGCGCAATAATACTACAACCAATTGGATAAAAACACAATACGCGCTTTCGCGTAATAAAATAAAATAATTCTCATTGAAATCCTTTCGTTCATATTATTCTTCGACAATCGAAAAATTCTAATATCGAACATACGTAGCACGCGTAAAAACAAAATTATCAGAACTTTTTGAACACACCTCGTATATCTTTTTAAATATGAGTATGCGAACCCTACATAAATCCTACATGCAAACCCAATGTAGTAGCATCCGCCTAGCAGTCTAGACGTGCAACAGAGACAATTTAAATCTCTGTTACTTACTGTAAAAACGTGATTTTACGGACGCGGTTATTGATCCCGCGCCAACCTCGCTCCCACGCTGGGCACCAACCATATTGAATTACTTTTTGCAGGGCCAATGTTAAAGTACTTAAACAAGTACATTGATCCTAAAAAGAGCTATCATTTTTCAGAAACGTTTGACTATTAGATACAAAACAGAATCAATTGTAGTGTTAGGACACTTTTAGTAAATATTCTCTTTTCTTGATTGGGTTATTTTATTCTACTCTGTAACTGAACAGTATAACATTTGGGTCGAAGCCGAATGCCTTGAACAGTGTTCTAGGATAGTTTTTCAATTAAAAATTCTGTTCTTGGATATTGTGCGTAATGTTATAGTCATTGATTTAAAACCCTTGTGTGAAAGCTGAAAGTGGGAATGGTAAATACGAGAAAGAAATGCAAGAATGTCGGTAGCGTGAAATGAAACAATAATCTGAACCACCATAATCGATGATGAAACTTAAATAAACAGTATGGATCTTGACGCCATGTACACAGTATGGGAACGAAGGCATCCTGGTTCCATCCTTTAAAAAAATTGTCCTTTATAAAAAAGCCACAAGACTTTACTCTTCGATTAATTGTGAAACGGTTTGTGTCTTTTTGTAATTCACAGAACACAATGCGAACAAATGTTGTGGCAGAGCGTCGCGTTTCATTTTTGTTTGCCTCAAGCGCTGCATGCCATCCTCAAATATCATCACCAGACAACCGCAAAATACATAAAACATGACGCAGCGCAACATGGCACATCCAAGCAGGGCTTGGAGCTGCTTCAGTCAAGCGCAAATTTTTCTGGAACACCGAAAATCTGGAAATCAAACAATCCGCTCACCAATCAGACAAATATGGCCTCTCTCGGTGACAATTCAACCACACACCAAAAACTCTTTATTAATTGACACCTTATCATTTGTTGGAAATCAATCAAATAAACGGTTGAATCATTGGATCCTTTATCAACTTCGTGGAGTCAATTTGAGGGTACATACGTTTAGGGAAGACAACGAAGCTGATCGTGTACATAAGCACAAAAACTAGTGAACTGGTATGAAGACAAAATATATAAAGATGGGTATGAAGACAAGATATTCTCTAAAGCTAACCGTGAGTTTTGTGTATCCTACTATCCTAAGAACAAACATAACAGGTAAAGCGAGTAAATAAGTAGTAGTGGTAAACAATATTTGTTTTTCTTAAAGATTTTATTTTAATTTGAAACATGATCACACAGTTTTAAGCAGACCTTTGTAAGGACGTGCATTATCGCCTTATAAATTACGAAACATGCCCTGTCTAGCTTTATGAGGACCTATGACGCTGATATTTGAGTACAATTTCTCGGCGCAGACATAATTTTTTTTTAAATTATGTGGTATTCACCAATAAGTACTTTAACCCTGAGCTATGGCTTAAAAATGGGCACATGAATTATGCGATTATTGATTACAGGTCCATATGTGATAAATAATGCCCTTGAAAATGAAAAGATTGATTATTATAAGACCAATTCAAACCAATTTTGGGCTTCCAATTTCAAGCGCCGAAGAGCATTACGATTTGCAAGAGGAGATAATACAGTTGTACCCATAATCTAACTACCTCTAAGAGGCTGTAAAGTAGGTAAACTTCATATCGGTAATACTGAGCCAAGTCACTTCGCAATGTCTGCCTCCCAAACGTACCTTTCTGGAGATGGTTTGGTTGAATTCTGCGGTTGAAATAAATAGAAGAATTTAGAAGTTTTCAGATGTTCAGATGTTTCAAGTTCAGATGTCATATACAGTAAGTTGTTTTTTTTTTGTTTTATAGAGGCTTTGAGCTATACTGGCCTAACAATCGTCTCTTATATGTAGTAAGTGAATAACAAAAAAGGGATTTTTTTACATTCATGTGAAAACAAATTTCATTTTCAATCATTATTGGTCTCAGTGTTCGATGCTTGGCAAAAAAAATGCAAAATGCATCTTAATCATGACGCGCTGATTTATGCGATCTCGATAAGTCGAATAATCAAGTTCGCGTGGATAAGAAACCTTTTGCCTTTGAAGAAGCGATTTACGCATACTTCCCTTACACGGAGTACGGAGTACTTCATCGGCAGAAAAGGCCAACTGCTGGGGTTGGCATGTAAATCACGAAAACCCAATCGAGTGGACGTGTCGATTTTGTCGTACATGTAAAGTACTTGAGCCAGCGAAACCAAAGGCCAATATTACTTGCTACTGTCTTCGGTAAAACGAAAGAGAACCGAAACGGGGAAACATTATCCCTCCTGCAATCCTTCAGTCCCAATCATCTCATGTAATTCAACTTTTATGGCATTTTAAGGAGAGAGGCGGGCGAGTAAGCATTGCCTGCACGATTATCAAGCGGGAAAGAGCGGAGTGATCCTTGATAGTGATGTGATCCTTGATATTTTCCACGTTACTCTATCCATGCCTGTAGGGCGTTTCACAAATGACAGTGGTTTTTACCATAAACCCTTCCCATCCTGTTGACTTTCAAAACCACATCAGAGAGTCGGTAAGTTTTTTCTATTATTTCTGAATTCCCGACGGAATCGGATATGAAACGTGTTTCTCTAATGAAATCTACAGAACGCAAAGATTGGTGTATGGTTTCAACACACTTGTACCCGAGAGAAAATTGCCTTTCGCGAACGATATTTGGTCGGCAAGATGAGGGTCACAAAGTTGTAAAGCAAAACTAGAATCACCTGGAACAGCGCAATCTATAAGAACTCTGAACGAGGCAAGACTGAACGAAAAATACTTCCATGAAGATTTAGGTTTTTTAAGGCTATGCGGAAAGCGGTACATGCTAATCACTGAATTGCGTGACTTGAGCTTATTTTAAGCTACGCACCCTCTGAGAGACGGCTTCTTATGAACACAGTTCTTCTTGTCATCTAGACGTTTTGTTGAGAAGATCTTGAGTTGGCAGCAAGTCAGGAATTGAAACTTTGTGGAATAACTACAGTGTTTATTGTTGGGAAGCTTCATCGCACATTTAAGCGGAATCTTTCTTATTATTTACTTTTCTTCTCAAATTTCCAAATTTTCACGATAGGCCGTGAAATCTTGTTTCAGTAGGGCACATCGCGAAGCCTTTCGAAGACCTTTCTGATGTAACTAACGGAATCACCGGAGAGCGAAGACGCACTTTCTTAACCTAAAATCCATTAAATTAATCATGTGGCATCCTAAAGACCCGTGCGAATGGATCATTTATGAACAAAAGCGGTCGTCCCATTACAACAACCAATGCTGGGATGTGCAGCGGAATCCACAAAGGCTCAAGGATCCGCGGGTTCGGGTTTCCTTCGGTTTTCACAATAATAGAAATCGACCTCTTGTTCTCACCATCCAAAGGCTCGTTTGGCTATTGAAACTCTTCTCATTTTGCGATTTCTATATCTTAGTAAAACCGTTCTAACGCAACGCTCGCATGCGCTCGATTACACTTCATTGCCTTTGCCGCATTCACATTACGGCTTCAAGGGTTTCGGTGAGCACTAAAAGCGCGTCAATGAAACAAGATTCAATACACCACTTAGTGAGATTAATGAATTGTTGCCAGGGTCATTGCGTATTGCTGCCATTGTGGCACGGGCTATTTTCCGCTCGCCAACACTTCCTTTTTTCGGAACAGACCTAAGCCTCTAGTTTAGTCTCTTGTTTTCTACTTTTCGCTGTTTTTGGGTTTGAGTTACCGCGAAAAAGGATTCAACAAAACGGACACGTCACTCAACATTCTTCAGCCCAGCGACCGCTTCCAAGGCAGTTGAAAAAAATAACTTAAAGAATACGAAGTCAAGGGTCTAGGGTCGACGGATTAGTATCGTGACTTTAATTCATCAGTGACCAGTCAAAATCGCTCCCACCAGTCTCCCACGAATACATGCCACCCGCTAAGATCGAATAATTATGACCACCATCGGTCAACGGTGGCAATTCCTTCGCCTTAGAGGTGAGCCTACGAGCGCCGATGAACGCTACTTTCCTTTTCGTTACGCTCATGAGAACGTTAAAATATTCAGCGCCCGTTTCATTAGCGGCACGACAGGACAAGCATTGGTTCTGCTTTTAATTACCACAGTTTCGTGCTTTGCACACATAAACCCGGAAGAAAGCGAATCGGTTTTTGCTGTTTTCTATAGTTCCATAACTGACTTCATGAGTATGTGGTTTGATTGAACCTTCAAAACCATACCTTCAAAAACATGGATAGGATAAATAAGGTACAATGAATGAAGTATGGTTTGAAACTCTGCTCAATACCGAGTTATATGCGAACTAGCGAATACAAAACTAGTGATTTAGCTTCATTATGTTTATTAGCGTTCCATTAGGACCGTTGAAGCGAAATCACAAAAGTATGCCCAAATTTATTTTAAGTTTTAACTCGCAAAACGCTCTGCGATGGTTTTTCGCTTATCATATCATAGCATGTATCAACCAAGGTCTGAAAACATATATTCATTTAATATTGTTCAACTCTTCCGCCCGGAGAAGCTAATGTTCGGAACTGAACTCTTCCCCTTAATGGAATACGCGGATCGAGTGAAAATGGCTTATTGATAAATTGTTATCAACCCGAGCGCACGATACCAGTTCCGGTGATCTTTGCGTAATCGCCACTAGGGCACGGTCTGCATTTCGGTCCATTATCGACAATGGACAATGACAGTATCGATGACATAAAATTACCGCGGCCGAGTGGCAATGCTATCTCATCCTCCACCGGGAGTACAGACACCAACTGCTGATCGGAACATCGACTTTGCAGGGTTTCTCTTCGCCGAAAGACTGAAATATTTGCAGTGTACACAAAAGTGACCATCATTGACCGCCAGATAGTTCCTGTCCATCGGTCTTCTCTCGAAAGCCAATCGCGTACTTAGTTGCTAAAATTCGTTCGGGAAAAAGGTTTGCGTTGAGGTTTGCGTTCGTTCGGGAAACATGAGGTCTATTTTCCAAAATATTTTTATCGGTATTTTCAATTCAATTTGAGCTAGTCGCAGAGGACCTTTCGCCTTGTGACGTAATCATGCATACATCAACGTTATTCGATGAAACGTTGGACCATTTCAATGATTATTATTTACCAACGAAGCAACATACTATTTCTGCACGTCCTAGCCCCAAACCGTGAACCTTCAGTTACATGTAAGGTGCTTGTTTTTGCAGTTAGATTTCCATCATTACGTTCATCACCAAATGGAGTGTTGGTCTCCAACACCAGGCAATTATTGAATCCGAAGGGCATCAAAATGGCTTTTACTAACATAGACATAGAAACCTCGGCAGACTACTAACACGGACTTCCAAGTTGTCTATGTTAATTTTAACATCGCCATCTCATCTTTTATTATCTCAGGTTTTATTCTTGAGTACACTGGTAGACTTTTTTCAACTTATATACCGTTTAAGTTTTCACAACACTAACAGTATTACATACTGTAAGTTGATTTCCAGTCGCATCTGCAGCGTAAATCCTAGATTTGCAGGACACTGAAATGCGACACTCACGACGCAGTTCTTAGTGGACGGATAGGCAAGAATGCACATTCCACCACATCAAATTATCTTTAGTATTCTACAGCCTCTGCAAAATGCTCGTTTCTAGTGAACCAGCGATTCAGCGACACGCAACGATGGAAACCTCTAATTTATTTCATGACAATTACTGCACTGCGCTTGCCAATAAAAGATGTTAGACTTCAACACTTTTTTCATCTTGAGCAACTACAATCGTTGGTTTCTTCTGAGCTTTCGCCATAAACAACGAGGCGCAACAATCTGCCCAAATGTTAGTTATATACTTTCGGATGATTTGGGTTTGTACGAACAGATTCGAATATTCAAGGAGAATGAGAAAAATCAAAACTTCAGTTACTTCAGCATTATATCTTATTAGCCTTCACCGCAAATAGTGTTCTGTTCAAAATTATATTTAGACTTTTTTTAGGATACTTGGTATCTCAAATAAAATTGGGGTATCTAACTTTAATGTAATTTCTTGGGCATACATAAAAATGTCTTGAATAAATACCAATACCAATAAATACATCTTAATTCTGCAATTGATAACATACCATTTCCATAGAACACACCGAGAACTTTTTTCGTTCCAAGAGGTGCATTGAAAAGTCAGTGAGAGTGAGTGACAAATACTCATTGAAACTCGCGTCGATGCCATGATTTCCATAACTGTATGCTCCTTTAAAACCCATATAACGGATTAACGGTTCAATCGCTTCCAACATTCCAGTGGCGAGTAACCTCCAAGCTGTGCGCGAGTACACAAAGGCACTCACGTTTAGCTTCGGATATCGTCGAGATTTTCCTCGGGACACGAACATTTCACCGGAACGACGACCCGAATTGTGGAAACGAGTCCGAGACCGAAGCACAGCCGAATCTGCTCGCTACAAACGCTAGTCCAGGAATCATTCATATTTCATCCTGCAGTCTCAACCAAACTGCTGCCGTAAGAGGGCGCACAATTTTCCGTTGGGTCCTCGGGTGCGTGGTGCGGTCTGTTCGGTGTGCTACGTCCGGTTTGCATCATACGGCCCGGCAGTGTCTTGCCTCGTCCTGTTTCGCCCACAACACCGTTACGCGAGCTTCAATCTTCACCTGCAGTCTGTAGTGCACCTGTTTACCGTTCTCAACTTGATGGCACAATGCAAAGGATGCAAAAACAAGTGATCGATACTTGCACTATACTGGATGGAAGTAAACGCATTCTTGCACGCACCATAGGAAAACGTCACTACGGCGTAAGTGTTACTCGCAATGCAAGATTCGTGTCAGTGATCTGTGCAAAATAGGTTATGCAGAGCTCGAAGGACTCCTCGCAAGGATTGCCAAACATACCAGGGAATGTGTGTGTGCGGGTATGATGTCGGTGTGCCAGCGTTACTCACCGGCGACCGTCCGACGTTGGGCATTAGTTCGAGGTCGAAGGTGAAATTGAGTGCATGACTATTTTCAACACAATCCGAGCCCTTTCTAGTGTTCCGAGTGTTAGGTGTGTATTTGTGTTCGTGTCAGACGATAGTTCTGTTTTGATTCTAATTAGGCAACGCTCAATAATCCCTGGGAGGATAAATGAAATGGAAAACAATCATAAACACTACTCCCTTTCGGGAACTCTCTCTCTTTCTCGTCCTTTCTCTCGATCATCATACTCCGTAAGCCTGTCGGTGCTCGTCCTGTAAGAAGAAGCAATGCCGGCTCATGGAAGTTCCTAGCCACGAGGTCGCCAAAGCAGCAAATGCAAACTTCACAGGAAACCCCTTTGCAATAGAGTACGACTCCACTAAGTCGGCATTCTGGAACGGCATGCAATAATTAAAGTCCAACGAATCGAACGGCATCGTATAGCGGTGCTGACGATTTCTTGCTCTGGCCGGCATTTTGCCGGAGTCATCAAATCGGTGATGATGAAGGTGATGACGATGATGAGCTGCCCCGGACTAGGACGAAATTTAAAACTCATGAAAGACATTGAGTGAAAGGCTTTCCTCTTTCGAATGATAATCCGTTTGACATACTGACGATGGAGCCGCCTGGTACACAATCTGCCGAACGTAGCCTTGGAACTTTGCCGACTGCCAAGGACCTGCCGCGTGTAGGTTTGATTGTGTTCGTGCCGAGTGGCACGAGTGCGTGTTTGTTCAAGTTGGCAACAGTCCGAAGACGGTCCGAGGAAGGCCAAGCGAGAAACAAGTGACATGCCACTTGCCATACAATCTTACTGTCGCTTTGGCGCCTGTATTGGGCGCCGGTGTCATTTGTCCAACATGCCGGGGAGACGCTGACTATTGGGTCCTTTCTGGCAAGCGATTTTGTTTGAATCATACCTTCTGTAGAAAATGAAACGAAGACGCAGATAGAAAACCTTTAGACCTTTAAGCACTGAGAGGTAACCATTTATCGTACAATTAGTTTGGCATCTCTCCAGAGACCCATTTAGAATATTAAATTGCCCTTCTATTAGTTATTCAGTTAGGAATTTCAATAAACACGACTAATCGTCCCAAAACATTCAACCAGTCATGAGAATTTGAGAGCGACGCAATAAAATTGAACGAGAATACAGCTTCGACAACAGCGAGAAAAACGACCAAAAACGAAAAGTGGTACAGATAAAGTCACATCAATCCAACACATTCGTATCGCAAATGTTCTCGCCAGAGGGTGCAGAATCCAATACTAGGGAATACGAGAAGTCCCCAGCCTTTGGGAAAACGAATGGCGTGATTACTTTTCATTGTTATCCCAAGTTCGAGGCTATGTGTGTGTTTGGAAACATTTGTCCTACGCAAAATTCCCAACTCTTCCAACGCACACCCATCCCACCCACCCAATGCCCGATCAACAATGTGTTATGCTCCCCATGTTTGGTGCCACATTTTGTGATTTTTATTTGGCAACATTGCTTGCACATGGCTCGTGCCTTTGTGACAATACCGTGGAAATTCAAAAACAAAACGAGATTCGGCACTCAGAAGCTTCTCGAATGTGTTATCCAGTAATAATAAAGAGATTTTTCCTACTGTTTTTTAGCTTTTCATAAAAGTGCGGTGCAGTGCTCGTTCAGGACATCCGTTTCGCGATGGAATTATGGACAATTGAAAGCCGCTAGCTGGAGTGCCGGATCAAAAGTGATCGAGTACCTTGACCCCTAAAGTTGGTAACAAGTGTTTTTCGTGCCTAACCTGCCTCTATATTTGGATAAACTCTTGACGTCAAAGTGTAAGAGTCCAATATTACTATGTCACAAAACTCAAAGCAACGAATGAAACAAGAAAAGAAAACGGAACATCATCGATAAATGAAAGTGATACATATCTGAGCAGCGTAACAGTGAAATCCTTTGAGAGGTTTAGGTACGGCTGCGTTTGGCGAGGGTTGAAACTTAGTGAAATTGATGTTTGCAACGAAACAGGAAACAGACACAATGCTGCTACTGAACGGTTGGATAGGAGTCCTCCTAGGTTTTCTCTCAGCCTCAGGTAAGCTGTCCGTCTTCTTCTACTTCACCATTTCCTCGTCGCCAAACAACTAAAATTCCGACCCACGCACTCTTTCTCTACCATTTTTGGGTCGATGTGTCATTTAGAAGATTCGGCTTTTCGTTTTCTTTTGCATATTTTGCCTTCTTTCGTAGATTCTTTTCGACCTACTCGACCTACATAATGACCGGCTTTCGAAGGATATCAATCACCATCAACCGTTCAAACTTTTTGACCCACATCTCTGTTTAGCGATGCCTCTTCAATTCAATTCCTGTCCATTCCTTGTGATTATCCGAAGCTACTACATCCCTTAATTGATAAGCGGTGTCCTATATTCGGCAGTAATTCTGCGTATACACAGGCATATAACGTAACATCAACTGACTGACAGCAATGGTCCATCGTATTATCTGGTTTTTCACAGATTTTTTTCTCCCTTCCGTGTTTTTTGTGCTTCTTTCAATTTTCGTCGAACCCATGGTAAGGATCCGTTAGAAGATACCCTATTTCCGGTTGTCACCGTCGTCATCGTACGAAAACAGTGGAAGATGCCATTGTCAGTTTTAGGACAGTTTTAAAAATACGTGTTGTCTTTTGCTTTCCGTCAATCGAACGGTTCCTGCTGAGAGATTTAATTTGAATGTAGGGCAAGGCCGGGCTACCTGTATGTAGATCTGTAAGCTACATGGTCGTAAATCTGCTTAGCACCTTTTGAGAGGTCTTACATTAATTGTTAAATTATATATGCTTAATGCGACCTGCGCACATTTACCAAAGAGATTCCAACTATGTAGTAGTTAACTAAGTTCACGCACTCCAGACTGTTCTTATTGTAGCACTCCTTGTCTATGGGTCCTATAGACCGAACAATTTCGATAGAAAGAGCTCTGTTGGATTTGAAGTAAACGAAGTTGAAGTCGTTAAGTGTTATGTGATCTTACGTACATCTATCCGAAGGGGTTCCGTCCTTAAACAATATGTGAACTTCAATGGAAAATTTAAGACCCCATCTCTAATAATATTGGAACTCTAGACTTCTAAGAATCAGAAAAAAATTCTAGTCCAATCTTTCTTTCTTCGCATGTCCAGTGTTTGCAATCGACATCAACGAGAACTAATCTGGGACTTCGAATGGACTTTCAAAATTTCATGATATCTTCGGAAAACTTTTGAAAACTATCATCATACTGTCACAGTGGACTACAGCAGAGCAAAGTTTTCGACATTGAATCTAAATTTATATCAAACGGTCGCGAGAAGTTTACAGGCCATCGATTAACATCTTAACGTATCGAAGGCATTTGCCATGTGCACCTAATGTGAGAAAAAGGGTTATGAATGTAGCCAAATGCCTCACGTAACTCGTTAAATTCACCATGATTGGCCAATCGCCTACAACGCTGTCTTCACTGTACTGTGCACTAATCCATAGCGAAAGACGAACTACGAAAGTATACGCTCTGAGAAGTGGCTGCTGCTGCTACCATGTTTCCGAATGCAGTTTTCGAGCAACACCTCTCAGCGCAGAGTTAAACTTCTGGACCAAAAACTTGCCGCTAAACTTCAAGATGGCATGTTGGTATTGGTAGCTCAGGGAAGCCTCCTCGCTTATCTCCCCAGCATCATAATTATCAACCGAATGTGCAGAAGCATTATATGACGTTACAAGCACAATTTGCAAGAACCCTCCCTCCGCGTGGAGCTCAGTAACGGCTGACATTAAACTTTCCGGTCCTCGGGGACGTTTGCTTCATCCTCATTCCTCGCTATCCGGTTGTTTCCCACAACGACAGTGCGTCCCATCGCCCTTGGCGTGCACAAGTCTCATACCCAACGACGCCCCATGCGCCCCAGCACGTCCTGGTGGATCGTTTACCATATTAGCCTCCAGTGTGTCTGCGTTCCCATCTTCATATCCCTCATTCCAAATGGGAAGCTTCGAGTGTCGTAAAAGTTTGTCCATTTTCCCACATTGACGCATCTCCGATTGTGTCCTCGGGTACATAACCAACCATGGGATAACCAACGGGCTTCTCCGTAACGCGATATTGTCTGGTAGGTTCATTAAAAATTTCGTAAACCCTACCCAGAGTTTCATTCGTAGCCACAACATCTTGTGCCGCTACTCGGGCTCGATATTTAGCTGCCAGCAGCATCAACCGTCTGAAACATTCGCTTTTCATGGGTCTCTGCATATCAACCGGGAATCGCACTGGGTCGGCAGTGTGATACGTCACGGTTTCTGCATTTCGTTGAGCGTTTGCCCTTGCTGTCGCCGCTGCATATTGTCGCAGGAAATGCTGCTGGAGCTCGTCATGTGTATGTTCGCGCTGTGGTGTGATTAATGACCCGCGTAGCTGCAAGGAGTGCGCAGCGATGCACTTATTTGACTGTTTGTCTCTTTCCAGTTTTATTTTCGGGTTTCCTACCGCAAGGCCATAGATCAACAGCAGAGACATCCCTTGTATGAGGCGAAATGACGGAAACGATTCCGCTTCCGATCCCCACTGAAGCTCTTCTGTGACCGTAATGCTACGGCATACATGTCCCCGGGAGTCGTTTCAAAGAATCTACTCCCAAATTCAGCGACTATGTATTCTCAGTTTGACGTAACCACAAAGCAGTGCAACTGCAGCCCGACCATTTCCTAGAAAGATATTGATTTTCAGCGATGCACAGCGACTGCTGCTTTCAGTAACGTAGAGCCATTGTTCGAAAGCAAACACTAATTATATCGTATTCGTAGAAAGTGTGATGCATTCCTTAATTGCTCCCAATGGAACTATCTTTCTTTGTTGACGATGAATGGTGCACTTTCTATCTAAAAACGAATTAATGAAAGCGGTTCATTGCTATGACCCAGGTGAAGTCGATAAAAGAAGAGACCATTAGGTTAGTTCGTTCGAAACGCAGTCGTGCTAGGATATGAACAATCCATGCACATCGTTAAGAATCCTTTTCGTAGAGGCAACAAAGCGAGCGTGGATTAGCGTGAATTTTATTCATGAAAAATCAAGAGTCCTAAATGCTAATGATTTATATATACTCAAAGCGTTAGGTATTATAATTATAATGTTATTTGGAAAAGAGTTACATTCACACAACAATTTGACTTGTCAATGAACAATATTCACCCACAACCGTATGTTGCAAATACCCTAAGGGTTCATTTTCGTACTTTGCTTGGTTTCAATTTATTGATTTAAAAATCACATTCACCCAAAAGCTGATCGACATATTTTGTCGATTGATATGCATAAACAACAAATATGGTTGACATTGCGCTTCCTTCTTAAAATGGTTTTTCAGAAATACTTGGACTGAGGCTCAAAACGGTCCGTATCCCGACGTACAAATTTCGCAGCGAATCGGCGCTGCTCGAATGCCACTACGAGCTGAACGGTCAGCGCAAGGGCCACGGGTCGCTCGATGCTGCCAACCGGCGGCACCACGGCTACCAGAGCGACTACCTTAGTGAACCGTTCGAGGAGGAAGAGAAGCTGTACTCCATCAAGTGGTACAAAGACAACGAAGAGTTCTACCGTTACGTGCCGTCGGCTTCGCAGCCGATCAAGAGCTACAAAATCGAGGGCATCCGGGTGGACCCAAACCACTCGGATGGTACCAAGGTGCTACTGCGGGGGTTAACCCTCAAGTCGTCCGGTGTCTATCGGTGCGAAATCTCGGCCGAAGCGCCCAGTTTCGATTCGGTGCAGGGCGAAGGCCGCATGGACGTGATATGTAAGTAGAGGCCGTCCAAATATTCATCATCCGCCAAGCTCGGCCGCTAAATCCTGAAACGCCATAAGCAAAAGTCATTAGCGTCCATGGCACGAAGCAAACCAATGGAGTCATAAAACAGCGAACAAAACTCACAGTTTGATAAATTTGTATACAGGACGACACTGCGCGTCGTTCTTACATCGAAGTGAAAAATTATTAGCAGTAATTGATTTACAAAGTGCAGCAAACCCTTCATTTCCTAGTTATACCCTTTAGCATACGGAGGAAAACAGAAATCGATTGAATTGGGAATTTGTCAAAAATCACTTGTACTAAGATACTCGGGATGCTCTGCTCTAAAAAACTGACAGCTTAAATTATAAGAAACAAGAATCATATTATTTGATAATGGTTAAGGAGTGTTAAAATTAAATCTGCGCAAGTGCTCATTTTCTGATAATATTTTTAAATGATTGTGAATAGTGTAAAAAAGTCTCATCAAGTTATCCATTTGCGTTGACAATAATGTTCAAACGGCCATATAGCGTATTGACGAATCAACGAACCCTTTTTAATTTTATCAGCTCAACCCTTGTATCCGTTATTAGTTTGAAATGTAATCAACGCTAGCGTATGAAGGTCAGTTCAGTTCTGTCCGACACCCCTTTGCTGACGGAGAAAACCCCTAACTGTGTCAATTTACTAAACTGTCCAGCAAAACGATAGAATTCCCTGAGCAGTGGAGTGTTCCGTTAGCATTTGTAGCACCAAATTATGAATGTAGCGGCTAATCTGGAAATGTAACCTCTGCTTCCTCTTGACTGGTCTACAGACGTCCCCAAGGACGGGCCGCACATAAGCGATGGTGAACGGAAAAGTTACCAAATCGGAGAAACCATGGAGCTGAACTGCACTTCCGGCCGCTCCTATCCCGCCTCTACGCTCCAGTGGTACCTCAACGACCTGCTAGTGACGGACCCGAATAACGTCATCCATTACCCACCAGTACACAACCAGCACGGGCTAATCACCACCTTCCTCGGGCTCAGCATGGTCGTTAACCACCGACACTACATCGACGGCACGATGCGTATCAAATGCGTCGCCAGCTTATCGCCTGTCCTGTGGAGGGGCGGCCAGGAGAGCATCGTCCAGTGGGAGCAGCCCGCCATCGACAATCGCGTTGCCATGCTCTTGGGTAAGTCCTAAACATTCGCCATGCTGCCATTTTGGAATTTGGCGTCGGTTTTTCACGACACCACCGGCCAAGAACTTCGGCGCGCAAACTAGGCCTGTCACACAAATTGAAACATTTGAATACCTCTCATTTTTACTCATTTTCTCCGTCTTTTTCAGTGAAAAGCAATGCAACGGTGCGAAGCCGACATTTTCTCGTTCCAATCATTAGTTTACTACTTTACGCGTTCCAACCAATCTTCGCTTGCATAGTTTAGAAACTTCGGACTGCCCAGAGAGAAAGTGAAACAATCCTCTTACAGTACGAAAAGTGATTACTTTCCGTAACAGCAAAGTAGCAAAAGTATTTATGATTAGAATCTTAATCTTAGGAAGCATTCAACCCAATCACGATAGGGTGCCATCGCGTCGAGAGACCAAATAGCCCACTCACTGTAGCGACAAACATCAACATCATCAAACCAAGTGGCTGTTTCGTTAATGGCCAGCAATCACTGAAAGTTTTTAAACCAGTACAGTACAATAGTACAGTCAGTAACTTCATTATCTAGGCACAACAAGGTAACCCAAAAGCCCCGTATGAGCTTACTTAAAATAAAACAGAGGACGAGATTAGCGAACTCGGCAACCCACAGTCAGTTGTCCTGTACATAGGTTGAAGTATCAAGTATTAACATTTCATTATTTATCCATCATGGCAATGGAAGAGATCTGAAAGTGAAAGATAATAGGTTGACTGCAGCGAATGATGTACAACTTGATATGCTTTTGAACAAAAACCAAATTTGTCCAAATTTTCAGTTCTTTAATTTAACAAAGGTCTCTTTCTCGGACGATTGAACTTTCAACATCAACCACGGGCACGAAGGCACGGACAAAAGAAGCCACGGGTTTTCGTTCGAAAGTGGCTTGAAAAACGATGCACTCCACAGTAACAAACTAAAAAACGAAATCGTTGAAACCTCGATCACGTATATTGTATGAAAATTCTTGAGAATGTAAATAGGGCAGCGAGATCACAGTGATAAAGACGATCAAATGTTAAACAAAACCTATCATCATCGTAAACAACCAGAATTAAACATAAAACTATCATAAACAGTGTCGGTTTGACGAAACCCCAACATGAGATCCGCGAATGGTTCATTTGTTTTTGTAAATAAAATTAGCAGAACATAACAGAAACTGCGCTCTGTGTTGTTTTTTCTTATTTTATGTACAGTTTCACAAAAAGATGAAAGAAAAGGTCACTCTTATTGGTTTTAATATTGATTTTTAGACTGGTTGTCGGTGAACAATGAAAAAAAAATGCTTATTGGAGACGCTTTGCTTGTTTCCCATTCGTAATCGGGTCGACATTGGGTTTGCGGAGCAGCATTTCTGCAGTGAGAGTCAATACTCGAGCCATCTGCGCTGAGCTACTGGAATTGACGAAACGCACAAGTACCAACACTCAACCATCAAGCACTTTGCCAACGACCGGAAGTCTGCAGCCACAAATTTAACCAAACACTCTACAGCGACGAGGACGACCAAAGTGCCATTCAGAGTGAAACTTGATTCGTTATCGTATCATTGGAATATGATCAGCCATTTTTTTCTGACACATCCTTACATCGGTCTTTCGCTGCCGTCCCAACCTGTTCAACCGCAGAAGCCAATCAGGCACCTCTTGCCAGAACAAATGAAAAATGCTTTTTCCATGAAATATGGTCCATTCCCCGTCACTTGAGCTGCTCAGCCAGTGGCGTCTATTTCCACAGGATACGGATTGTATCCCATCGCCTGGTGCTGCTACCATTGCTGCACCCGTTGGATCCATTCGCACTAGTTTTCAGATTTTTTTTATCTCTGTCCGTCGTTTTCATTGGTTCTTTTCTACACAGTCACACTCAGTATAGTTTAACTGGCGGAAAAAATATATACTGCAAGCGGATCGATGCTAGCGACGCAACCTTCATCTGGAAAAGTGGTACGTAAGTGCAGATGATTTTCAAACCGTCATATATTATGAGTATATTAAACAACTTAAACTTCTTTAGAAAGTAGAAATTCATTGTCCCACGTTGTATATGTTTGTTTATTATGAAAGTAACAATTATTATTTTTGTACGATCTTAAACTTAAAGTTAACAACAATCGAACAATAAATTCAGGTCAGTTCTTCTACGAAAAGAAAATAATGTAACAAACACAAACTATGAGTACCTGAATAACAGTTTTCCCGACTTTGAAACGACGTGTAGTTCATCAAATCATTGTAAAATCAGAACAGAGAAATCTTATGAAGTGCTACTAACTAATACAGTACTACAGTACTAACTGAATTTAAATAGTACTATATTTTGTTAATTCACTGTCAAAATTAATTGTCAATGAACAAAACTAATAATTCTTGTATTTCGTTAGCTCGTCAATGGTCAGTTTGGTTTTCAGTCTTATTCATAGTATTAGTATTAAGAAGCTTGCATTGAATAGTATTTCGCTCAACAGCAAATAACTTATATATATATAAATATATATTCAGATATTCAGCATGAGTAACTTTTCTATACTGGTTTATCCTTTGTCAATCCGATCCCATCCCATGTTAGTAGAAGGTATTGCGATCCACTCTCCACTGGCAAGGTCATTTTACCTTTACCGGATGGCGTCTTGGTCGTGCAGTGAGAATAATTCACTTACTTCAATTCACTATGTAAACCGACCCAACCTCAGAACTAGAGTCCTCTCAACCTTATGCTGTGCCATGGAAGTTGTAATGCATTTCGCACGTTTCACTTTGCCACCAATGTTGGTTCTGTGGCACCATGCATGCTGTTCGACAAAAGAAAATCTCGTTATCGTATTATGTTTTGTTTACGGCCCCGGTGCCACTCTTCACTTGTGTGGTTTCCTCATATTTCCCAACTAGCTGCTGCTCTGTTTGTCAGCAACCAACAGCTTCCTTCCACACATGCGCTTCGGCCACATCGGTTCCTTCCTATCTAGGCAAACGTACTCGATATTCAAATAATACGACGAAGAGGATGAACCCCCACTGTTTGCGAACAATTGCGCTATGATAGATATTTGATATTCGTTGGAACCGAATAACATCAATACAAACACTATGGGTTAAGTGCTTCGGTGACTATTTCAGTGCCTTGATAGACACACCTGGGCTAAAAACGTAATCGGTTATACACAAAACTGTTCCATAAATAAAAGTAATAACAGAAAAGAGACCATGACATAGTCTTTCAAATGAATCACCTACAAATTTCCATTTGTTTCATTAAAATACACCAGCCTTCCAAACACATCGGTTAGAGCCATTTGCATAGACCTCAGACAAGAACGGAATAGTTTCGAAGTTCCGATTTGAAAAAGGTAAACTTTATCGAGCGGGTTTTGCGATCGATAGTTTTCTATCTCATAGACCACTTTATAACCTCGTTAATCAGGAACTTCAAAATTCGGGGACAAACGAATAAATCACTTTAATACTATTGAATCAGAAAAAAGGTCATCTTATCTATATGGTGTTTCAAACATTACAATATTTAAAGCGTTTTTGTTGATTTTAGAAGAACGGACTGAACGATATCTTTAAAGTTGGGAAAGGTACGTACAATAAGCTCACAAACCTCTTTTCTGAAACATGTTTTATAACACTTCAACACATTCGAATTCGGAATAGCTACACCATCTTAATCTTAATCTTCATCAAGAATGGATAACTTTTCTAGTGTTTCTAGTCCAGTGGTTTGTGAATTTTTTTTTATTACTTAAGCTCCAAGATTGAACTCTGTAACATGTCTATTGCCTAGGCTGTTGTTGAAGAAGCCACGAATCCCATTTGCACACGGCTTCAACTAATCCCGGTGATTACGGCAAAATCTCCTGTCACCAGCCAGCAGCCAAACTCCTGTCGAAGGTTGCGTATAAAAAGTGATTTTCTGATGTGTCTTGGGTTGCGGGGGGTTATACTTTTTGCTTCTTGGAAGCGTTACCATTGACATTGCATTGAAAACAGATACCCTCAGCTGAAACGCTCACAAACCTGTTTTGGAGAGGTTTTTCTATCATCACTGACAAATTCGTCCGGTCCTCGGAAGGTCCGAACCTGCCAGATCGGGTCAAGAAAATTCCAACGTCATTCACCTTTCATCGGTGAAATAGGAATATATGCAAACAGCTGGATGTCAAAGATAAACTCACACTGTGTGGTTGGGCTGGAAGATGGTGAACGCCACCAGAACGCAACACATACCCCCAGGTTTCATTAAGCGGAAATAACAACCCTATCTTCCTGTGCTTCTTTGCATGCGAAAATTTGTTGAGCATAACATTTCAGGTCCTCAAATATTTTCTTTTCGCGTGTCGTCACATGGAGATCTCAACGAAGCGCCTGTCAAGTTACATATTTTAATCGTCACCCGAGGCTGCTCAGTACGTGATTCGGTGATCCATTTTCCCCAGTGGCATATTTAATTATTCTTCGTCCTACCAGTTTTCCATTTTCTTGACAATTTCGTTGTATCGATCGTTTGAATTTATGTTAAATATTACTATATTTGCATTAGCAAAAAAGTTGCAAAAATTTGCAACGTTGGTGATACCATTCCAGAACCATTGAGTTCAGAATTAAGGATGCATTTTACAAATTCATTATTTCGTAAATCTTGTCATTGTAACTGCTTTAGTGTGCACTTTGATACAATTTATAAAAATGCAATGAAATTGCAATTATAGTAATGGTAGTATTACACTTTTAACGCAAGCAGTGTAACTTGAGCTCACAGTATCCACTCCAAAATACAATGACAATCCTACATGAAATGAATTTTCTTCAAGCCGAGCTAGTGGATTGCGAAAGGAATTGTAGATTGATTTTACAGCTTTTTGTCAGATGTTCTTACTCATCTTACTTTCATAACCATCCGATATTGGTCTATGCATAAACGATGTTCCATTCTTTTTTGCGTCAGTTAAATTCATTTAAAAGAAATACTTTCGAAAATCTAACTCCCAAATAGATACAGGTATTGATAATACCGTCTGATCGTTCTAGGATTGAACCAAAATAAAACAATGCCTGCCATGTTACATTAACATAATTAAAAGCCAATTCAAGTTGCCGTGTTTCAGAAAGCAACCCGAACGATCCAGGAACATCCGGAGCACGACTCATCCAAGAAGAAGGTAAGCAAACCGGAAAAGTAAACACCGCGGCGAATGAAAGCTTGAACCGCTTGTTGAACGTGAACGTTTCGCTACAGGAGATGATTGATTTTACGCCAACCTCTTCGCATCACCCTCGAAGCTGAATGCATGATAAGTAGTGTCGTCCTCTGCGCCCTCTCATCGTCATCATCATCATCATCATCATCATCTCTAGCACTTATTGTTTCGCCATTTTGCTGGTAAAGTTTTGATTAAGATCGGCGACACGCTCTTCCGCTCATCAGAGCAAAGCATTGTGGAGATGCAACAATGATGGCAAAGTATTGGGAACATTCACAGCGCCAGCAACAAGCCCCACGCCTATATTTGAGCAACTTTCTCAATCAGCGTTCTCGTCAGCGAGCAGCAACTAGCGTTGAATTGTTTAAGGACCGTTAGGTGTTTAATTGCTTTTCGTTTACTTTCGCCCACTTTACGCAACTTCTTCTGCCTTCTTTGCTGCTGGTGGAAAATTCACATGGAGCAAGTTGGAAGGAGCGGAAGGGTTTGGAAATGTTTTCGATTAGTTTCTCGCATCTTTCATAGTTGTTTCGGATGTTTTAATAATTTATCGGACGTTACCGCTAACTGTGGTGGATATTTAAAACACACCGTAACGGGAGCGAAATAAGGAACTGTATTGCTGAAAGGTCGCCAATAAAGTATAGATTTAGCTTCGCTACATAGCCGCGAAGAGCATAGGTGGATCATTGATAACACTATGTTTAAATGAAAGTAAAGATACTTTTATAAAGACCATAACCCTTCAAGCGCACTCTGAGGCAAATGCGCAACAATCAGCCACGCAGCCAACAGTGACTTGAAGAGGAAAAATAAACTAGACGAGATTAAGGGAAGTCGCTACCTTGTTGATCTCTATGATTGTTTCAAATCATTCTCTCATAAAAAGTACTGTAAACTTATTGCAAGAATAAATAAGTGTACCGCTACTTTAATCAAAAGTAACCGTAAGCTTAGAACTTTTTTGTCGTACCTTTAATTTGTAAACCACTGGTTTTAGAAAACAGCTCTAAAAAAATTATATCACTTCTTACTTTTTCATTCTATAGTTATTGGCTAGATCTTCTTACTTATGAAGTTAACTATCAGTTCACAGTTAATTATGACTATAGAAGACATTTTCTTCTCGGACATCAATCAATTGAGCGTATAAAACATACGTTAATTGCATATTGTCCGCAGCAATACTCGGCGGATATACCAAGCGTCTCCTAAGCTTTTATGGTGCCGTTCGGTGCCATTCTTTTTCTCTATTTTATTGCCAGAATCGGTGGTTAGAGAATGGCCGTATGCTCCTTGAACTGGAAGATAATTTTGAGTCTGGCCCAACTGCTGTAGAAAATTGTAGAAGAAACCGAAATTAAACCTTTCGAGAAGTATCGATACGGCATGCAATGACCAACGCGAGTGCAATTCTAGTCAATTTTACCCATTGGACGCTATTTCGCCGTTCGCAGCACTACGCAGCCGCCACGGACAATCTTTGAAAATAATTGCTTTTATAGCTCGTTTCTTCTTGTTGCAAATATATAACTCAACCTACAGGTTATATATGAAACCTTCAGACCGTTGTGTAAGCTTCGAATCTTTACGTATTGATCGTATTCAAACCATATTGATTGAAAAGGTTTGTTACTTGAACAGAACATTTTGAACATTTTACAAGGTAACCCCGATGAATAACGCACTCTGTCGACGATAGCTTCAAACAACAGCACCATGCCTGACTAAAACTATAAAAACAGCATTTCGGTGTGATCTAACCCCAAGAAAAGAAATTCAAATTTCATTCCTCAACAGCAATGCTACGTGAAGATGGTGCCATCCCGTACGTACGCCACGATAGAAAATCTTTTGATAGTTGGCAGTACGCGCTGCATATTTTCAATTGCATTGACTCCCCAAGGCATTTCTCTGTCTTTATCCTGTTACTCCTGCCATCAAAATAAAGAAGATCTGAACTCTTGTTTCTATGATTGATAAAATCGAGTAAAAATCGCGCAACGACATAATTCCGAAAATTCAATAGCGCATACTCTTTTCTTCGTACCGGAATCAGGAACATCAGAAACGGAAAACATCGGTCTGCTCTCTGGGAGGTTTGCGGGTTCCCCGTACAGCCGTAGAGGAATTCACCGCATGGGCAGCTTTCGGAACGCTAAGAAAATGGTAGGACATTACCTAAACAACATAAACTTTTCCGCTAAACAATTGTATTTTTAACTCGCTCTCTCGTACTTGGCAGAATGTTTTCTCAATGGTGCCCAGGAAAGACCCCAAAGCAAAACCTTGATACACCACCTACAAAACCTGCATAACGGCACAGTTGATGATTGTTCGTTTGGTATTCTTTAGTCGTTCGAGTGTTTCTTATTTCAATTTTGGAAAGAAAATCGCTACGTGGAGAAATCACCAAGTCCGATTCTCTGTCGTTTCCATCGCTCTTCGCATTGTCGCGTTCAAATATTGTCTCACAAGAGAAACCGGAAGCAGTTTCCGAGGCTGGCTTGCCTTTTGTGCTTCGAGTAGTTCGGCCACGTCCGGCTAAAGAGAGAAATTGTGTGACAAAAGATTAAGGTGTGCCATCCTCGGATTGGTCTACATCGGATGGGCTACACCTGAGGCATTTGCTTTTTAAAATCGAAAAAGAAAACTTCGTCCATTTTTGGTCCATGGGAGGTACGTGCAGCTGTCAAGTGCCTTCTACTTTTAAAGCAGGCTCGTGTGAAGCGCACCGTGCAGCCGGCGATGATTTATCCGTACGTTCTTTCGAGAGCTTCGCCAACAATAGATGTCAGCAGAAAAATATTGTCCACTTTTTCCACTACCAATATTGATTGCCGGCTACCGGTTACTGGGTATGTTGGCCGTCGTCCCGTGCTCGGTTCATGGCCATCCGAAAGATCCTTTCTCTACTCTCTGCCAGCCAGCTTTTCCAAACGAACTGATTCCTCGGGTAAGACATAAGGATTTGGTGTTGCTTGCTGCCCGGTTGCGCCACAGTAAACTTACAATGATGCACAAAGTTGCAAACGATGCAACTATCACCGTTACTTTTATTGTTCCTATGATGAGGTGCAAAATGGCTGGGCAAAAGGTTCCATCGTTATATGCGCAATCCCACGAGTGATTGCCCTGCACACAAACGAACCTCGAGTACAGAACCTTTGAATTATCAAAATATTTTCCCATTTAGTTTTCCCTGACCTGGGAACACTATGGATAGGGAAAACAAAGTGGAAAGCGTACCAAAATGTTGGATTGAAAAAAAACCCCACAACTCCCTGAGGGAACCGAAAGGAAAACCAAGGTTGTCGAGGTTCGTACACCACCTTTCTGTTTATACCTAACCCATGTTACGTTTGAAGGATTAAGTTTCAAAATTGTTCAGCTGGTACACACTTTCCGATTCAGCGCAACCAGACGTGGTCAACTCACATTTTACCACGCCGTGACGAAGATTTTGTTATTCTTTCTTGCCATCTTGGCTAATTTTTTTTGTGATATTCTTTGGCTTGCCTTGCTCACCGTCCTTTGGTCTGTTTTTCTTTTTTTTCTTATCTACCTCCCTCTGTCTTTTAACATTGTATTTCACTTTCTAGCAATGCCATCTGTTTTGTGTTTTTTTATGCCAGAACCTTTGCAGACACAGGAACTTCAACTACTTAATGCGGTACTTTGTCTGACTTTGTGGGATTAGTTTCTGTCGCTGGTTTCCACTATAAAAATTGAAAACTATCCCTAGATCAGTATTGCTTGCCAGATGAAAGTAAGAAAAATGGTGTCAAGACACAGAAAAACAATTTCTTACCAAGTAGACCGAAATGAACAAATATTTCAACGGTTCCGAAAGCCACAAACGTGTGAAATTTTTTTTCTCAATATTTACTTGTACCAGTCGTCCAGCAGCTGGTCGATTATGATGACGCATCGCTATAATGCCGCACAACAAGCCGTTGGCGAAGCGAAGCCGTTGGCTTTTGGCGAAGTTTCGATTGGTCGACTTTTACTAAAGACACTTCGTCGATCATCCGGACAGAGACCAACGCCTATTTTAGCGAAAAACTGGTACTGCCGGAATGCTTTCAAATTCGCGCTGCGTACATCGAGTTTTCCATCCACAAAATCGAGTTTTATTAATCCCAAAAGGAAATATTAGCTTTGTTGGACGATGAAACGGCTGTTGGTGTCAAAATGCTGCCGTTTAAATGGAAAACCAAACCAGATACTGTTAAATGCAGCGAATCAAAACATAGAAGAACTGACACCAAACAACGACGCGAGGTGAGTAAACGTAACAAATCGGCGTTCCCAACGACAACACCCGACAGGAGGAGGCTTATGCCAAAAGGTGGGCAACTTCGCTTGCGATTACTAAATTATGATAACTCTCATGCCAGCTGGGTAAAAACGCAACCATAAACTAAAATCCCCAGAAACCATCCCGAGCATGCAATCGAGGCCGAGCCAACTAGCCAACCCGAGAAGTGATGAAATCGTTCTAACCGTCAGGATCTGGCGCTAAGCTAAGGGGGTCACACCCGAATAGAAAAAAATTGAAACCTAGATTAGTTTCGGGTAACATATTTTTTCACTCCGCATTAGTGTCGCCAACCAACTGACAGCTACGGCTAACGAATAACCGGCGGGCATTCTTCTCTCGTTTTTGCCTTCTTATGCTACGGCTTGGTGAGTTATCGGAATCCGCCAGTGTACGTGGTTTGTTATTTCACCGAAATCCCTGGCGCTTTCTTTTAGCAGCTCTGCACAGCATACGCGATCCGGAACGGCTCGACGGAGAAATAATTTTAAACACTTATTCAACATTCGTTTCCTTTCCGGTAAAATATAAAATTCGAATTTGTTGTTAATTTACAAACATGCTCTAAGCTAATATAAAGTAAATGACATCGATTATTCTGATAGACTCAGAGTAACATTTGGTTGAAGTAGTTAATTAGCCATTTGATGTGCATACATTTACTTGACTTATGTTATCTAAGTCTAAGTCCTCAACGGTTATAATTAACTTATCTCGAATGTTGCCGATCAGTCAATCTTTATGCAATTATAAATTTCATTATAATTCATAATTTTATCCCTTGGCAAAAGCGCCCTTGGTAAGCGAAACGTACAAGAAAAATGAACAATGAAATGGCCTTTGATTCGAAAAGATTTTAAGAAAAAGGCACATCCAAAATTCATTCAAACCTTTAGTCCATCACTCGAACTTATAAACCGCATAATGTCCCTCTGCTGCATCGTTATGTGTTCCGTCCACTGCGCTATTTTATCATGGGTCTCCAGGGGTTAGGCATGTACTACTTACTCGTTTCCGTTTTCCGAAGACATATCAAGTCACATCAAGTAACATATTGTCGAAGTAGTAGTAATATACATATCGAAGATCATATCAAGTAGTAGTTGCAGTCTAGCTACAACTATTATCGAACAGAACGAACAAGGTGTATTTTTCAATTTTAAACGAGCGAACCGTATTTATGAATAAGGATTATGCCGGGCGCCTCCATTAATGAGGGCGCCTCCATCATAATTCTGACTTCAATAAAGGTGTATACGATTCGGATTCGCCAGAATTTTATACACTACTTAAACCAAGCGCTATTCACTATCGATGACGCAGTACCCACTTCTATCCCAATTAAAAACGTTACCAATGCCAATCGTGTATCGTAACTTCTTGAATTGAGTACTGCACTTTAAGCTCTGCGTGTGTCCAGAACTCTGTCAGTGAGCAAATAATAGAGCACAGTGTAGCGGTGGGTGAGAAATCACGACAAAACCACCAAACCGTACTTAAAAGTATACCAACTACTAACAAATAGTAACAAATATAAGGCCAATGATCGTAATAATTCATATGATCTAGATTTACTGTCCGGTGATAGAAATGTTATATTAATTTACTTTTTAAAATCAAACCGCAAACCGAATAAATCATATTAGGCGCTTTTTCACTTTTATTTAATCTTTGAATCAGAGCAAAGAGTCACGACAAAATTCTTAAAAACGTCTTACGAATGCTTTTTGGAATGCAACTCTAACTTTATAAGTGTACCCTAACCGCAACTAAAGTTTGTGCACTGATTTTTAAAGTTTGATTTTCACTTGGTTCCGGATCGTGGTAGGTTGACCCAAAATAAACTAAACGCAGTCAACATATGGCATGTTTTCGGTACCACAATCGCCGTGAAATTTTTGGTCCCATAAGACTGCTGGCGGTGCCAATACAATAAAAACTATAAAATAAATATTTACTAGCGAAAGTTCTTCCGTGTACCACCTACTTATCGCTTAGGAAGAAACTCTACCTTTTCGGGTTTGACTTCCACGTGCGTCCCCTTCAGGGTTGTGAAGCACTCCTTTCCCGAGAGTTTAACTTCCCGAATCGGACAAACTACCGGAAACTACTCATGGACCAACCCGTGTGCAAGGATTGCGAGGAGGCCACCAAACTGATATGAAGATGTTCACGGAAACATCGTAGGCATTTTCCCCGCAGAGCATTGAACAAGACAAAAAGGTCTCGAACGCTGGATCCCTCGGAAACTCTCTTCGAAACATAACTTCATGCCCGGCTGACCGTTTAGCGGTTGAACGTCGAGATTCTTCCCTCCACCGACCTTCTTGCTCCATAAGGTTTTGTTTCCCAGCTGGGTGGACGCTCTCGCCTTCTGAAACCGGTGCATAAAACGGTTATTTTGCGAACGCGTGCCAGCGTTCAACTTAAAGTCACATGGGTAAACCTTAAAAAATATCAATTTAGCTCGTTAAGGGCAGAAGCTTGACATGCATGCTGTTTGTGTGAACACAAACGTATTTAGCAGAGCGATTACTCTGCGGTGACAAACGAAGAAAAATAAAAGAACTTTAAGAATTTATAATTTGAATAACCATCTTCAACAGAACAAGATTCATGAGAACGGCCTCATGAGAAACCTTAAGTTTTTAAGTTGTTTTGGAAAAGCAACGCAACGACATTTTTCAAGAAGGAGGAAGGGACAACTACCAGTTGCAAGTGGAAGCATCAATTGGAAGGATCAGTAAGAACTATTCAAGACTCTATAATTCATTATTCAACAATTTGGAACGCTACGAATGCTACGACTTAAACCACATGTGCTACGAACGATAGTTTCTCGCTCAAATGAAATAGAAAATCGTGCATCGGTATGGTATTTCGATGCAGATGCAGAAGGAAGATCGAACATTTCCATTTTCATAAAGTATTTTGGCTCCATAAACATTGCCCAAAAATCTCACTGTTCTGCCCACCACAGCCGGAGGCAGTTCGAAGACTGAAACTGAACTAACCATAAAATACTGCATCAGAGAAAAGCGGGACAAAGCAGAGAAGAGGTTCTTGGCGAAGGATAAGAAGGAAATTACCTCATCTATCTTCTGTAGAGAAACCACTTTCAAAAGTATGAGCTACCACTACCCCTGTTCCCTTGTGTGGTAGGAAAGCAAGGATTTTTGGGCTCCGTTGGGCCACGTAGCCAAAGGAATGACTGAGGCCAACGGCGACTCCAAGGCCAACTAACGGATGCACATACCAAACCTATGGTGTGACGTGGCCTTAACACGACCACCGACTGAAATAAGGAACTATACAGTTGGAAAAATGTATCCCTCCTTCAGCATGGTGTTCTATCGTCGAATGGCTCATACTACTAGACTCATGACCCATTCCCGCAAATCTGCAATCTTAGCAGACAAATTCCTTTTCCAGCCTTCCGACGCGACGATCTCACACTGAAAAATACACTTAAACCTAGCCGCATGCAGTCAAACCATTCAAGTCGGTGCTTCCTCTGGAGCTCAGAAGTACGTCCAGGTTGAAGTGGCCGAAAAGATGTGCACCGCAACACGCAGTGCCAGCAAACCGAAAGTGGAGAAAACTTACAAGTAATGTTTTGGCGTGACTTTTCGCCCCCACGGTAAATGATCGGTCTATCTTACGATGATATGTTTTATTTTATTTCTTTGACACCGCTTGCAACGTTTCTGTTCCTGTACAGAAATAGGGTCACAGTTCAGGATATATTGAACGATTATGGGCCTAAAGTTCACTTTTAGCAGCTGCCCTCCCTAACCTTCTGATGCCTTAAGACTGGATAACATATACTTTAAATTACTTCTTGTCTTCTTAGGATAATAGTGATAAAGGAATAACTGGTAAGACAAAAATATATTTAGAACTAACAGACCCGGCAAACTTTGTTCCGCCCCAAAGGCAATGGGCCCCCGGTGATAGAGCATAACTATAATAAATTATTCTTCCACTACCACACAACCACACAATAGTGTGTTACCTTGAATAGTGTGTTAAAAATAAATACCTTGTATGTCGCATTAAATCCTCCTTCTTTAACAATCTTTGCCCCAAATGACGTCATTTGGAAACATCCATTGTAATGTCGAATGTTTTCAATGATTCCCGAATGATTCGGGTGCTTCGCCACAAAGCAAAGAATGCAAATGCTCTGATGGCGAAGTCTGTAATGGCAATTTCACTATTCCACTAAGGCAGCACAATCCGGCCGTTTCTCCGGAAAATTTCAATGCTTTGCATTTGTCGCAACGAATTTGTCTGCAATCATATTCGAAACGCAGCAAGATGCAAATCAGCTTCTTCTTCTGGAACAACCGCTGAGCGGACATTTTAATCAGCATCTCGTCGAAAATTATCTACTTGTTGATTTCTATTCTTCGCTCGCCGATTTCGCGCTGCCAACCGAGCCATTTCACGGGCAATTGTATGTTCTTCTTCAGTCATTTTATTCGCGATGTTTCGCATCCTTCTTGCACTACGACTTTTTCGGGAAAGATTCGACCGTCTTGGTCGCCTTAAGACCGTGTGTTCGCGGATTGTGTTACGAATACGATATTATTGTGCTCGCGGATTGTTTCAATAGATTTTGACAGTTATAAAAATGACAGCTAAGTAACATTCAAAAGCTCCAACGTTTCGCGAGAATGAGATAGACGTAGTGACGCTTTCTTTCTGGCCTTTCTCGAGAAGGGAAAAACCATAGCCCCCCACCCCCTTTCACGCGACCGTGTGAAAGGGGTGGTGGGGGGGCTATTTTTACTTCGGAGGAGGAGACGCTGAATTAGCGAGAAAGAGAAGCCAACAGTTGTTTGCTGTTGCGCACTCTGTCTGTCTCGTCTTAGTATGAAGAAAAATCATTGTGCATATTCATTGTGACGGAATATAAAAAATACCCTAAAGCCTTCCTTGTGTTTTGAGCAACCTACCTATCAATTTTCAGCCAAATCGGTTCAGCCGTTCTTGAGTTATGGGTGTTTGGACGAACAACATGGCTGACTTTCTTTTATGTATATAGATATTAATTTTTTTGATAAATAGTGCTTTTTATCATATACCAGTGTATATTGCATCTACAATGGATCAAAAATATTCCTGCGTTACCAATATTCCTGTTCATTAGTGCATAGGAAATACTATGAAGAAACAGACTACCATCCAGCACTACCCGGTTTCATACCGCCATAGTTCCGCCAATATTACTACAATAGATAGCTACATCGTGTACATAATAAAATAAGCAATCAAACTACCCACTAAATATGACAACATTATTACAATTTTTCAAAGATAAAATGCGAATGAAAATTAAAACTTTTCTTCCTTTGTCTTCCTTAAATTTTCCGGGAAACTCAGGGAGTAAAACACAGGAAAGGACAATTTGGAAAACAATTTTAAAACGATGTCAGAAACTGCGAGTGGTCGAGATGCAAACGAGATGCTAACAGATGCAAACACCGGAACCTAGTTTGCCTGCTTTTCTTTGGGATGATTTTGATTACGATGCAAG
Source organism: Anopheles bellator (assembly GCF_943735745.2). NCBI lineage: Eukaryota > Metazoa > Arthropoda > Insecta > Diptera > Culicidae > Anopheles > Anopheles bellator. The sequence continues at coordinate 47,080,227 of NC_071286.1, forward strand.
GAGCTGTTCATCTTGTACCCAAATCTGTGACAAATATCTTTTCGGTCTTACCTAATGCACGGCCTGAAAATAGAATTTAGGGTTTAGCATTGTAAATCTAACACCGGATTGATTATTGATAGGCGTCTTAGTCAAATCGGGTATGAAAACATCAATCATCGATCAGAATACGATTGATGATGTGGTCATGGTTGTACGATGATGGTGGTGATGATGGGCGATGATGATGTGGTGTGATTCTAAAACTAGAGCAACATTTGTTTGGAAAGTTAGATGGGAGGCTGTGCTGAAAAGTTACTTTGCATCAATTTTATGACTAAGAGCTCACACTAAGTGCTGTAGCACTTTCATAGTGCTATGACACTATTGAAATATATTAAATACCATAAGAAAAGCACAATGAAGTTTTAAATTTATGATTGTGAACTTGTGAAAGAATATGTTTTTGGTAAACAATCTGTTTAATTTAATTATGTTAAGAAGAGATTCAAGAAAGAATTGGTTCATATAATGTTCAGTAGTTTACCGTGTAGGGCTTGAAATTATAAGCTAAGATTGTTAAGTTTTAACGGCCAACACACTGTTTCTGTCAGCTGCACGAAGCTTACGTTGCAAAAAATATTTAATTTTAATCGAACATATTACTTGCAGTCGCCGTGCTCCATCTCAATCCATGTGGTAGATACAATTTCTTTTGTTTCTCCAGCATTACCATATATTGCGAATTGGAGGGAACGGGTTTAGCAAGTCTTCATAGTCTACATCGGAAACGGTAGTCTCTAGGCATGGATCATTCGCCGGATCAGCATACTCAAAAATTTGTGACAACCTTCTTTCGTCAGCAGTATCAGAGATGTCATCCAGCATCGAACAGACAAAGGCCGATCCCCTTTAGCCTGAAGTTTTCAGTCTATGGAAGCTTATGGAAGCCTGGGGATTGCTACCGCTCGTTACATGCATGCGAATATGAATATTTCTGCACAATATCAGCATGAATAATGAATTGACAAGCTGACGTTTGAACTACATTTTGAATGAATCCTGCGGATAGTGTAGCGTAGCGTGCAGTGAAGACGGCATGTCTGAGTAGCTGACAGGCAGTTGTGAGCCTTATTAGTATGCCGATGCAGGTTAGTGCATTTGTGGATTATTTTACGGTTTAATTTCAATGTAGGACCAAGTTCAATGAGAATTAAATTTCGATTCTTAATAATGAGTGGATAGAACTTATTCGCAGTATTTCATATCTGAACACTTATCTATCGTAATAACATAGACCATTTCAAGAGTATTCCGCTATGGTGTTGTTTATGTTACGCATGTAGACGAGAGATAAAATAAGAATAATGTTTGGAAATGTGAAATCTTATGTAATTGCTGGTCATGAGCACAGCATGATATAACTAACCCAATTTTGATTTTGAAGTAAAACTGTTGGCTTCCAGTATATACAATCAAAAACGTATTCTAATAGTTCGGTACACCAAAGACTATCGGGGTTGAGCAGGCATAAAATCTACTCCGCTATAGGTCCTGTTTTGCTGCACCGAGCATGGACACGAGAGCAAAACGCTTTCTTTCCCTTTACAATGGAATATTCATTCCATTGTGAAAGTTCTGAGACTGGCACGAGACGTGAAGTAATGTCGTTTGATAAATGATAATCTGCAGCAGGTGTAGTCAGCCGTCGGCTCTGGTGCAAAGACTAAATGGTTGGCCTGAACCGGGTTGGTCAGCCGAGTTAGCCAGATTATCGATTAGAATGGAGAGTTCAAAGAAGCTGGTCGGCGAACGAAAACGAATTTGATTTTTTTAACCTTCAACGACGGCCATAAATCACGACATCGCGTGATGTTCGTTCTTCAGCTTTTACGTTTTCGTTCGTGCCGGTTACCTTTCTCGGACACGCAGACACCGCGTTTGTACCTTTGCCGCTCCTATGTCGCCAGGTGCCAACAGGGACACAGTGTGGAACAACGTGGCGCACTGGTTGATCGTCACGGTAAATTAGACGTGAATTCGAAATCGCTCTGAGCTCGGAACCCAACAGAGGTCTATAAACCAACCGTGAAGCGGAAACGGTACATCCGCCGAGAAACTGTTGGCTTTCAAAGTCCTTTCAGCAGAGCAGCTTTGTGTGGTGGGATCGCCGCGAAGTGGAGAGGTCCCAGAGGTACTCCTATGTGTCCAAGCGAATGTCTGTTCGTTTCTTTTGCATCAAGGACATTGGTATATGAGTGCGCATAAATGGTGTCAACTATGGTTCCGTGAACCCGAGCGAAGAGTTCGAAAATTATGCCGAAGTGACAAATGGCCCCGCAGCGAAATGGATTGTCCAGTCTGCGGAACCGTCCGCACACATCACATGCGACGATCGAAACCATCAACCTTTATCCACACATGGGACTGAAATGAAGGCACATAGGGCGTGAGGAACGCACCAGTAATCGCATCAACACCTCACTTGTTTAATCGATGGAGCGCCATGCGCCTCCATTTCTGAGTTCTGCCGTCTTTGGCGAACACGTTGATTTGGCTGGTATCTGTAACGGGCAGAAGAGCCAGAAAAGTGCGTAAATCGATCAAGCTCTTGGATTGATTCACTGAATGGCGTTTATTGGCACAGATAATGATGAAATTTTGTCAACGACAAGCAAACGGCATTGCACAAAAGGTATCAGTGGATCTGCGGAAAGTTTGTGCTAAAATTGTGTGGAATTATACGCAAACAGAGAATTTTGTAAGTGACGTGACAGGATGGTAGACTAAGAATATCAATTTGCAATAGTAATCTCCGCAGGTTGCTGTGGATTGGAAATTATAATGTTATAATGTTCCCTGCAATGCCCATGTATTGTTCATATGAATTCTTCAAATTATGATGTCCTAAAGCTAAAGTAAGTACTTAGCAACTTTACTCAAGCAACTATGCTACACTGCGTTTATCCTCCTTGATTCTCGCTTCGGAATTAGCCAAAACCCACAGGTTCTCCACAAAACAGTGCAAAAAAATGGTTCCTCCAGAAAAGCTATACGCTTCTGGCTCGAAGTGGACGTTCGAAGGCGCGTGTCAGACTTGAGTGTGAGTTGCATTCGGCTCTTGATTCTTGGACTCCCAAAGTCGTCTGATCCATTTAAGCCGCCGATTAACTTGCACTCAAAGTTTAAGCACTTTCTAAGGACCATAAACTTGCCAACCAAGGTTGCCGGCTGCGGACAAGGAAAAGTTGCCCGAAAAAACAAATCTCTCAAGGTGAAATATTGCTAGAATAGAAAAAATACACCACATCGTTAATCACGAGGAAGTTGTATGAAAACCAACATTGACTGTAGCTGCCACCTTGAAAGGCCACAAAGTTAAAATTGTGTTACAAAAGTATGAGTGATTTTTCGAAGCCGTGAGAAAATATTTTCTGTGCGAGAGAAAAAAGCACAAGGAGCAAATGTTTGTTGCCATAGACCATGATGGCGGTTGTGGGATACAGAAAATAAAGGATGCAGATAAAACTTATCGAACCTGAGGCGCGAGAAATAGAAACATAAAAAAGGCCCCGGTAACCATCGTTTTAAAACCACCAGTTGGTGGTTTTTAGGTGAGTCAAGAGCAACTTTCATGCGGTGCCGAAGGTAAGACCAGGGGGCCATTCTGCTGCGGTTGCGTCCTTCGTCGATTTCCTGAAAAAATCCAGCAAACAGCGCACAGCCGGGGCTGTGAAAGAAAACTAAAAGAAATAAATCGAAGCATAATGAAGTGCATCTACGGCACCGGACCTTGGTGGTCTTGGAAAATTGCAACTGTTACCGGTCAGCTAAGTTACATTGAATAAGATAATGGTTTTTAGCCGGAGGAAATTAGTTCTTAAAATGCATCAACATTGCGGAAGAATTGCCGGTAACGAGCTCAGCATATCAGAAAACACCTTTTTATTTACTTTTTAACGTCACTAATCGATGGACACAGCAAGCAAGATAAAATTCACAGAAAAAAATTCAAAATACTTTTCAATCAAGAATAATCCATTATAAAAAGAGACAATTTAGCAGCATGTTCGTATCATGCAACTTTTATTGCTCCCTTATTAGATTTATCAGTTTTACATTTTTTGCCTTCCAATAGGTTTTCCACAGTTCCTCCAGTCGTTTGTTTAAATGTTTTACTCATCATTTTGGTGAAAACTTTCTCATAAAACTTTAAACTTTCTTTTAAACTTTCCTTTAAACATGTTTTAACTAACTTTAACTTTTTTTATTTTAAATTTACTTTTAAACATTTTAAAACTTCATTTTAAACATTTTTAAACTTCAAATCTATTTGTTTCACGTTACCTCAACATCTTTTAATCTTTGGTGGAAAATATATTTTGAAGGCGTTTCGTCTCCATTTAAAGTCATCCTTTCGGTTATCACCGGAATCAAGCTGCGGATCAACAATCAAACGATGGGAGAAGAGTTTGAGAACGCAACGGCAATGTGGCAATGTAGTAGCACAAGGTTGTTTTTCTTAGAACTTGAATTTAGCTTTTTAAGTTACTACAGGTTTAATCTGTTGGCATCATATTTCGATTACGCATCTTCAACGGGATGTTAAAATTCCTCAACATGTGCATTTCGTCAATCATGTGACGTGAAAACCAATCTCCTTCAGTTCTTTTTGGATTAGGGTGATCATCTGGTGTCGTGTTTCACTTAGCTGTCGTCACTGTATTGCTTTAAACAGAAAATGTTTGAGCACCACCAATGAGCCAACGTCCAATGATCGACAATTAATATGGCGTATTATGTAGAGCCAAAATATATGCAAAGGTTAAACATGCATTCATAATTCTTCGTGGCCAAAATATCATCGATTTCGTTAATCGAGTGTAGTGGCATTGATTAATTATTGATCCTGGTCGAAGGTTTATGTGGCAATGAGTCGGTATCCAGTATGGCGTTCTTTCTCGAATTAATGGTTCAGTTTCCCTCGGGCCATTCATGATAAGATGATAGGATTATGCAGACAAATTGATTCAAAATTGAGTAATTTCAGCATCCCGATATCGAATGTCCTTTTTCTCGTTTGCCTGACGCTCAGCCACACAAGTATTCATTAATTTCCATTCAATTTGTTTATATTCGACAATTCGACCGTTGTTCTGAGACTCCCGTGGGTACTTGAGACTTAGTGTATGAATTTTGAGCACAGGGTACGTTTAAAATGTTTTACAGTAACCAAGCATCAAGAGAAACTAAATACAACATGTAGGCAATAAAAATGTAAGGCCTTGCCCTTTGCGAAAACTCCGAGTCTCCTGGACTCCAAATGGCAAATGGGTATGGATTTGGTTGGCAAATGCCCTCGAGAGCGAAGCCGCTCGTCAAATTGGGATCGGCATCTGCTTTAACACATTTATTGTCGTTAATGACAATTCCATTACGTTTCGTTCGCTCAATGGGTGAAATGCGTTTTTATGATTGTGCAATTGAGCGTGCATCAGTCGGTTTGTGTTTTCGCTGGGCGTTGGTGTTCCAAAAAGTGTAGACTGAATTGTTCACTGCGGGTGGCCGCTCATCACCGACAAACTGTCCATGCACATTTCAATTCGCGACGTTGAAAATATGGAACACATCCGACGGATCATTGGTGTTCGAAATAAAAGCTGTGGGAAGTGACTTGGAGGCAATTCGTTTCTCGTAAGGTCGTTGGGCTGAAAAATTGATACCCCAGGCGCTTATGTGCTCTGCTCGTTGTGGGTGAATGTCCGAAATTTTCATTAAGCCTATCCAGGATCAAGGTAAAGCGGCAATGAACGCAACACGAATGGAATGTTCTATCAAATGGAATAGAGTAGAAAAAGTGAGTTATGAGTGCCAGAATTGAGTCAAAAGTAAATGATTTAAAAGGTAACCATAACCAACCGTAGCCGTTCAATGGTTGAAGGTATTCATCTTACAGCCACGGTACTTTAATTGCGAATTGACGGCACACTAGTTTTCTGTTTGAAGTTACCCCTATTTGATCTTACAATATCAAAAGGCGAGCAGTTGAAAAAAAAAATTTAATCACTAATCACTAATTAGGCCAATGAATTATTTTTCACTATCTCGTGTGGAGTTTTTGAATATAATGTAGTTTTAGCGGTTCATAGCAATGTATGATAATTTTGATAAGCAGTTCTATTTCTATTTATATTGCAATAGTTTCTGCATGATCGCACGAATTCAATTATTTATATGAATGCGAAATTATATATTTAATGCACTTTACTAAGGTTAGTAAATTGTTAATACGTGCAAATATTGTACACATATAAATGCATATTGTTAAAGTGCCCATCGAACTTAACATAAGTATTGATGATAATATTATAAAACACTTGAAAGGTGTGAATTCCATGAAACATTATTGCCGCTGACAGCTAATGTGATGAGTATCTATAATATGAATGAGTATATACAAAAAAGTAGCCGAATCAACATTGATAACCAGTTGGTCTGACTTGAGGCATTTACATCAAATACTTGGATTTTAGGTGAACCGCAAAAAGGCAGTGTTTTACATGAACCACGCTGATGGAGTATCCAAGGGTTTTCTGCGTGTATACATCATGTATTCTCGTGAAAAACGGAAGCAGAAGCAATAAAAAACACCAAGCCGCCGAAATAACATCCCTTCACCGATACAAAAGTCTGGGAACGTCCACAGGCGGCACCGACGGTCGACGGCAAAAAGGAAGCGAAACGGAACGGAACGTAAACTTCAACAACAACTTTCGTGGCAAAACAAAAACAACAACTCTTCATGTCTTCTGGCCGCCGCTGAGAGCGAAGTAAACGATGATTTTTTTGCGTTCTCCACAATGGGGTTTGACTGCATAAAAACGATCTTTCCCAACTGAATCGGGCATCCTCAATGAAGCCGTCATCAAAAGGATTGTAAAAAGCCTCACGGCCAAAGAGCGCTAAGTGTTCTGACAAAGCGAGGCGTGAAGAAACATCTGAAAGCCGCATAATTAAGGGTTACACCATCTCTCCATCAAAATGACGAAAAGCAATAGACACAATGTACATGCCGTTACCGTTTCAGCATCCGCTCACAGCCAAACGTGACCTTTGCAACTTAGAATGCCGTGGTTCCTATTTTTCTTGCTTCTTTTCCCTTTGTTGGTGTTTTCGGCCTTCTGCATTGCGTGGCACCAAGTACGACATGACACACTTTCCATGAAACATTGTTATGCTACCATTATTCATTCGCTCCTGAATACTTTTTGGAGTCTTTTTTGGGTATTTATGCCGTATGTGCTAGGCTCATCTGGCCGTTGGGTTAAGTTGTCACACAAAGAAGTCAAACCCAATGAAACCAAACATCTCAATGAAACAGCACGCCACATTGACTTGTAAGGCCTAACCACATAGCGTTGGCTTCCACTGTTGCACGATTTTGCTTGGCATGGTTTAAGATTCGAATTGCAAAGTGACTGTTTTCTTTTGATCCGTCATCGGGTTCCATTCCACACACCCGATCATGTCGATTCACTTACTAGCGGAATGCCATCAACCTTGTATTACAACCACAGCATGGCCAGCATTCGCCCAATCGGTTGCTGCCGTACCTTCAATCGCGCAGCTTCTAGGCCTAAAGTTCATGAAAATAAGCAACAGCGCACTGAGGAACAACAAACCCAAGACGATGGGACGGTTGTACGAACAAAGTATGGGTCGAGATCAAAAAATGTCTTGGGAGAAATTGACCTTTTCGCCTTTTATCGTCCGGTGGTGTGCCAAATGTTCACGATGATTTTATGGAATATAAATACATAGCGCGAATAACCCCACGTTTATTTCAATTGAAACAGAAAAACGATGTTGCAGCCACAGTTGGCGCACCACGAACGCCTGTGGTTTATCGAAAACAAAATTGACTTCGATGGATAACTCTACGAACTATCCTGTGAACCCTGTCTGAAGGCCACATTATTGAGGGTTTTTTCCCTGAGTTGCGGTAAACGTTTTCATCGTTATTTAATCCTTAACATCGAACAGTCGCATTGTTTCTCTCTCATCCTACGAAACCTGAACATCCAACGATGAACAGTGGTTTGTTGAACGTGATTCATATTTGCAGTGCAGTTAGCATGCACAATTTCACGGTCGTCTGCTTAATTACAAAATATAATACTGCTTTAGTTTACTTGTTTATTTTAAATATTGTTCAAGTAATTGACAAAATGAGTCATATTCATTCTTCTGCATGCCTACACCAGGATGCTTGACGAATATTTCGAAAAACATTTCGTTGAACAATCGTTTTCAAATGCACTCACCTTCTCATATAATATTCATATTCTTTTCATGAAACGTTCTATATTTGCATGGTTAATTTTTTGGGTGCATGCATAAATACACCGGCCATCACCTAGTGAAGACCTGAAGATCCATTGTAATTGTCATATCAACACGGAAAATTGGTAATATTCTTGACATTCTCATATTCTTCTTCACGACAACCGCCGAGCGTACATGGCTTGCAACCGACACAATATAAATCATCTATTGCTTTCTGTGCCAATTTTTTTTGTAGGTTGTTGGCCCCGCGCCAACACCACTGATCGTCGATAAATAAATAAATTTAAAAAAAAAAATAAATAAATAAAAAATAAATAAATAAATAAACAACGACTTGCAACCATTTGGTGTTAACAATTGTATGTACTTTTAATACCAATTTTAAGAAGAAAACGCTACAATATAAATAACAATGATTTGAAAGTTTCACAAATATGGAAGAACTCTTTGGTTCTTATGCACAAATTCTTTATTGAACATACAATATTTTTGAATCACAGATTTGACAACTATTCAATCATTTACTACTGTACGATAGAAATATAGAACACGTACCATCAGATAACATTCTTTATCATATTAAACAAATTCGATTGATTTCCACCGCACTTTAACACAATACTTTCGAAGGCTTATTTACAAAGTGTGGCCATATTCAGCCATAACCACTGATTAAAGGTTATGATGCACTAAGATGGATATTGATGATGCGCTAAGGTTTGGTTGTGATGCACGAAGAAAATGACTGCTGTGGATAATTGGAGAGGGTTGCGTTCTATCAGGTGGCTTATATTTTGCAACCGTCGATCGGCTTTAATAACTATGGCGCCTTACTGTAGAACTCTACATTGTCTTTGTACCATATATGGGAACATAGTGCATCATCTTCCTCAGACTGCTCGTCCATGTAGTCGCTCTAGGCTCTGTAGTGCCTCCCATAACTAGCCTCTAGCGACCTCTTGCTTTCGCGCTAGCCGTTCCACTCATAGCGAGATTCGAGCAGCGCCCATGTGGGTTGTGTTTCTGAAATACAAATAAAAGCTCCGAATTAGTACGCTAAATTTGGTTTCACAAAATTCACCTTAAGCGAGTATTTATAGAATAGAAATTTGATATTTAAAAAAGCCCTAATGATTGAAAAACATGCATAAAAAAGCTCAGACTTGTTAATCAATGTTTCTGTTCACAAAAATTCACAGCATGAACCACTGAACTTGAAGAATACGGCCCACATATCAGTTGAAGAATACTGAACAAATATCATGGCCCCTTCATCTTCACAAGTGAAAATCAATGTCTTTCTAGAAAGTTCTGAAAGCAGGAGCAATGGTGGAAGGAATGCCTTTTTACTTTCATCTATTGGCTTGTGGTAGGAAACCGGAAAGTAAAATTGGAAAGAGACAAACAATCAAATAAGTGCATCGCTACGCACTTCTTGCAGCTACGCGGATTATGGCACCACAGCACGTTGGCAAGTGACAAGCTGGAGCAGCATTTCCTGTGACAGAAACCTTGACGTATCACACGACCAACCCAGTGCGTTTCCCGGTTGATGTGCAAAAGCCCATGAAAAGCTGCTGGCATCAGAATGTATCAGTGTGCTGGCGCTGCTGGCAGCTAAATATCGGGCCAGAATAGCAACACAAGAAGTACTGGCTACGAATGGAACTCTGGGTAGGGTTTACGAAATTTTTAATGAAGTCTACTAGGCAATATCACGTTACGGAGAAGCTCACTGGGTGTCCCACGTACCAGAGGACACAATCGGAGAACCACTAACGTGAGAAATTGGCCAAACTTTACGACACTCGATGCATGCCATTCGAAGTGAATGAGGATGGGCATGCGGGGATGGGAGTGACGGGTCGCTGGAGGCTAATACGTTAAGCCATCCGTGCCAGGACGTGCCGTGGCGTATGGAGCGATGTGGGTATCAGACTTGTGCACGCCAAGAACGATGGGGCTCACCGTCGTTGTGGCAAGCAACCGTGTAGCGAGAGATGAGAGAAACGTCCCCGAGGACCGGAAAGTTTAATGTCAGCCGTTACTGAGATCCACGCGGAAGGAGAGTTCTTGCAAATTGTGCTTGTAACGTCATATAATGCTTCTGCACATTCGGCTGATAATTATGATGCTGGGGAGATAAGTGAGGTGGCTCCCCAGAGCTACCAATACCAACATGCCATCGTGAAGTTTAGCGGCAAGTTTTTGGTGCAGACGCAAGTTTAACTTTATGCTGGAAAGTGTTGCTCAAAAATTGCATTCGGAAACATTGTAGCAGAGGGTTTTCTTCCGAATCTACGTGGTTCGCCTTTCGCTATGCATTAGAGCACTAGCGGGAAAATGGTGTTCTGGTTCCACGAGCATACACAATAAGCGAACAAGCGATATACAGTTCATACATTCCAAATATTCCTAACGCGATTTCTCGCTTAATCGACAAAGAAAAAACTCTATTTTATGAATAGCCCAAAAATTCAATAAATACTGCAATACCTACGACCATCGCACGCTATCCGAGGAAATGCTTCAAAGGGACACCTTCCTTGGTGCTAAATGGTGCTTGTTGTTACCTTCAGTGCTGAAACGTCTAAGGGTTTCCAAAAGCTTTTCTGCGTCTTCGTTTAATTTTCTACAGAAGGTCTCATTCAAACAAGATCGCTTGCCAGAAAGGACCCAATAGTCAGCGGCTCCACGGCATGTTGGACAAATGACACCGGCGCCCAATACAGGCGCCAAAGCGACAGTATGTATGGCAAGTGGCATGTCACTTGTTTCTCGCATGGCCTTCCTCGGACCGTCTTCGGACTGTTGCCAACTTGAACAAACACGCACTCGTGCCACTCGGCACGAACACAATCAAACCTACACGCGGCAGGTCCTTGGCAGTCGGCAAAGTTCCAAGGCTACGTTCGGCAGATTGTGTACCAGGCGGCTCCATCGTCAGTATGTCAAACGGATTATCATTCGAAAGAGGAAAGCCTTTCACTCAATGTCTTTCATAAGTTTTAAATTTCGTCCTAGTCCGGGGCAGCTCATCATCGTCATCACCACCTTCATCATCACCGATTTGATGACTCCGGCAAAATGCCGGCCAGAGCAAGAAATCGTCAGCACCGCTATACGATGCCGTTCGATTCGTTGGACTTTAATTATTGCATGCCGTTCCAGAATGCCGACTCAGTGGAGTCGTCCTCTATTGCAAAGGGGTTTCCTGTGAAGTTTGCATTTGCTGCTTTGGCGACCTCGTGGCTAGGAACTTCCATAAGCCGGCATTTCTACGTCTTACAGGACGAGCACCGACAGGCTTACGAAGTATGATGATCGAGAGAAAGGACGAGAAAGAGAGAGAGTTCACCGTTCACCAAGAGGCACACCGACATCACACCCGCACACACACATTCCCTGGAATGTTTGGCAATCCTTGCGAGGAGTCCTTCGAGCTCTGCATAACCGATTTTGCACAGATCACTGACACGAATCTTGCATTGCGAGTAACACTTACGCCGTAGTGACGTTTTCCTATGGTGCGTGCAAGAATGCGTTTACTTCCATCCAGTATAGTGCAAGTATCGATCACTTGTTTTTGCATCCTTTGCATTGTGCCATCAAGTTGAGAACGGTAAACAGGTGCACTACAGACTGTAGGTGAAGATTGAAGCTCGCGTAACGGTGTTGTGGGCGAAACAGGACGAGGCAAGACACTGCCGGGCCGTATGATGCAAACCGGACGTAGCACACCGAACAGACCGCACCACGCACCCGAGGACCCAACGGAAAATTGTGCGCCCTCTTACGGCAGCAGTTTGGTTGAGACTGCAGGATGAAATATGAATGATTCCTGGACTAGCGTTTGTGGCGAGCAGGTTCGGCTGTGCTTCGGTCTCGGACTCGTTTCCACAATTCGGGTCGTCGTTCCGGTGAAATGTTCGTGTCCCGAGGAAAATCTCGACGATATCCGAAGCTAAACGTGAGTGCCTTTGTGTACTCGCGCACTGCTTGGAGGTTACTCGCCACTGGAATGTTGGAAGCGTTAAAGAATTACAAAGGCTGGAAATACGGGCTTCACGGGAACTGAAAATATTTTTCTCCTTATATCTTGAATAGTTTCTGAGAATAAAAAAACGCGCCCATAACGTGAGCCGGATCCAAACCTAATAATCTGTTGGCCTTACTGCGTCTTTGAAAATAATCAATACCAAGAACAATCTACATATAAACTTTGTTCCAATTAAATTTTAAATTGTATTACTACATTTGTATCACTAAATTTGTATTATTGAATTCGTCCCATCCTCCCATGAAAAAGTTGGGATTTTTAATCACCCAATATTTAATCAACAGAAACCCCGATGGAGGCCGCCGACTCAGGGGCAGGCCCCGCACTCGTTGGATGTGTGCTGTCGGCGAGGATGCCCGCGAGATAGGTGTTGGGGGTGATTGGAGGACAGCAGCCCAGGACCGAGTGACGTGGCGTCAAATGTTAGACTCGGCATTGGACCGATAGCCGGTCTGTCGCCGAAAAAGTAAAGTAAGTAATCACCCAATATAAGCTTCCTCTTTATCAAGGTTATGTTGAGGTCCGATGTGTGTAACACAAAGCACCTATATGAACAACTTTACCTAAATTCTTTTATAAGAGGTATGTTCCTTTGGTTTCACGATACCTTGAATTCAAATTCAAATTTCAATATCTATACCCACTTTGAAGTTTCTAATACTTAGCCTGCGATTTTCCAGCGATTTGGCGGGATTTGTTATTATTTGGCTAGGAGCATAATTTGACTGTTATTGAAACTTCATCGTGCAACTTTTCTTTAAACTTTGCTTTAGCAACAAACATTGTGCCCACCCAGAATGCTGGTCTAATTTGTCCCTTGAACTGGCTGAGCTAGTGCTGCGGTTGCCTTTACCGCGTTAATCGATCACCTAGCACTCTCCGTGATTTAAAAACCTCCGCAGTCGCGGTCGGGCCCAGGAAAGCTACTTCAATGTGCTTCATGTTTCAGTAGGGCGCATCGCGAAACCTTTCGAAGAACCCTTAACCTAAAATCAATTAAATTAATCATTTGGTACCCTAAAGACCCGTGCGAATGGATCATTCACGAACAAAAGCGGTCGTCCCACTACAACAACCAATGTTGAGAGGTGCAACGGAATCGACAAAGGCGCAAGGATCCGCGGGCTCGAATTTCCAACGGATTTCCCAATAATAGAAGTCGACCTCTTGTCCTCACCGTCCTAAGGCTCGTTTGGACCTCTTTACAGTTTGTGATTTCCACAGCTCAGTGAAACCCTTACGCAATGCTCGTATACACCTGATGTCGCTTCACTGCCTGCGCCCCATAAACACTGTCGGGACACCGGGATTTCCTGGGTCGGTCGGCGCACGAGATAGTTCATCATATAGTGAAATTACTAAATCACTGCTATGGTCAGTGTCAACCGTATCGACTGTGGCCAAATTAGTCTTCGACTCGCAAACACACCGTTTCCGTTGCAATCTCAAGCCTTTAGTTTAACATCTTGGTTTTCTCATTTCCATTTCTGAATTTTTATTTTAGAGCAAAAAGAATTCTACGAAACGTATACTCTGCTCAACATTCTTCAATCCGTAAAGCTTATGCAGGGCAGCTGGAGATTAATAGTGGAAAGTCAAGCAAAGGGAACGTCCTAGGAAAGAATTTCTTCTTTGTATCAATTCGTATCGTGACTTTGATTCATCAATATGTCTAACAGAGACTAGCACTTGGTACTCGCCGAGACGTCACCCCCAAACATATGCCACCCGCCAAGATCGAATAATTATGACCACCATCGGTCAACGGTGGCAATTCCTTCGCTTTGGAGGAGAACCTACGAGCGCCGATGAACGCTACTTTCCTTTTCGTTACGCTCATGAGAACGTTAAAATATTCAGCGCCCGTTTCATTAACGGCACGACAGGACAAGCATTGGTTCTGCTTTTAATTAACACTGTTTCGTGCCTTGCACACATAAACCCCAAAGAAAGCGAATCGGTTTTAGCTGTTTTCTGTAGTTCCATAACTGGCTTCATGAGCTTGTGGTTTGATTGAACCTTTAAAACCATACCTTTGGAAATATGGATAGATTAAATCATGTGCTCCTCGGTTAGAAACTCCTCCGAATACCATGTTATTTGGATACTAGCGAATATAATGTTTATTATTTTTATTAGCTTTCTAATAAGATCGCTAAAATGAAATCACGAAACTATAAGACAAAAGTCGTTTCCACCTTGAGAGCAAAATATTGTACGGTGGTTTCTCACACATAATTGAAGAAAACTTATCCTGTACACTTTCAACCAACGTATCTGAAAACATATAATCATTTAATATTGTTTAACTCTTCCGCCCGGAGAAGCTAATGTTCGGAACTGAACTCTTCCCCTTAATGGAATACGCGGATCGAGTGAAAATGGCTTATTGATAAATTGTTATCTACCCGAGCGGACGGTACCAGTTCCGGTTGATCTTCGCGTAATCGCCACTAGGGCACGGTCTGCATTTCGGTCCATTATCGACAATGGACAATGACAGTATCGATGACATAAAATTACCGCGGCCGAGTGGCAATGCTATCTCATCCTCCACAGGGAGTACGAACACCAACTGCTGACGGGAGAGTCGACTTTGTAGTGTTTCTCTTTACCGAAAGACTCAAGTACTCGCAGTGTACATAAAAGTGACCATCATTGAGTACCAGATAGATCCTGCCCTAGCTGGTAAAATTCATTTGCGAAAAAGGCTTCTTTTGGGCACGAAATGCCGCTGTGAGTAAGTCATTTCACCGCTGAACTAATGGAATCAAACTACAATTCGTGACTTTTGATTTCTGAATTAACTTTCATTGTTACTCTCAAATTAATTTGAGCCAGTTGCAGCCATTGTTTGAAGCAGATTCTTTTCGTTGTGTGGTGTAATCATAAATATATCAACATTTTTCGGAGAGCCGTTGGACCGTTTCAATGATTATTAGTTACGTACTGAGCCGTCCATAGCAACTGGACGTCCGGGGGCTATACTGTGTACCCTCTCTAAAGGTATTGTACATGGTTATAAACTGTGTTTCTATCATTACGATCATCAACAACAGGAATGATGATCTCCAACACCAAGCCCCGTCAATTATTAAATACGAAGTTTATCAAAATAGTTTTCATTAAGATAGACAACAGGTGACGATACGGCGACGTTCCAAAATGAAATTTATGTTTGAATAATGCTTTTACGCTGTTTTTCAGCTTGTAAGCTTGCAAAAAGGATCCCTTTTCAATCCACCTAAGATATTCGACAAAAACTAAAATAAGAAGGTAAAGAAACCCCTTCGGTACGTGACATTCAATGTAGTCTGTAGAATGCAAGTAAATCTGCCCTTGTTTTCAGAAAAAATACGCACCCAATTTTGAAAACAGTGCAGCAATCCACAAGCCAGAATTAGAAGTCATGCAGTACCTCTTGAATGATGATTTCAAGGTTTTAGATGATGATGATGATGTTCAGACCAGCGAACCATTGAGAACATAACCCTTCGACTATGTGAAAAGACCTCTTTCAATTTAACAAAACCTGCTACATTAAACAAAACAATTTGGACCAAAATATCACCTGAGGACTGCATGACAAAATCACGTGGTGTGAGAACATTGTCTAGGCGGAACGGTATGCATTGCGAATACACTTTTCACGTAGGTGGAATTTAGATTGGTGTAACAATTTTTGTATGGTTAAAGTTTTTCTCTTGTATTAATGATCCCTAAATATAGCGAAACTATCACTTACACATCTCTTACAATATTTTCGATTGTTTTTTTTTATTGACCAAAATAAAATTTTCATTCTCGTATTTCATAAAAGCTTCTAAGTTCTTGAGCTAAACTTATTTTTGCTATCTGCTATACCTTCAGTGTAGTAAAAGTTTAATCCTTCCAAGAAAAACTCTCCAATTGGCACAATTTTCAAATGCATTTTCATTTCATTACCACATTTCCTGACTAAGCAACATCAACCAGCCACAAAGAAAAACAATCTTCGAATTAGGCATACGTGCGGTTATCAGAAGACATGCTGAGCGACACGCTTATCCAGCACAACGTTCGAATTGCAGGGTTAGTTCTTAACGCTTCTTCTCTTTTTGTGTTACCAATGAAAGCATCAGCAATATTCTTGCAGGAAGCATAGCAGTACAGGGCCACATGTTTGCTCATAGATAGAGGTAAAGAAACGGTGAGATGGAAGCGTCAAGCAATTGAAATGAAGCGCCATGTCACCAAACACCAACATGTGTCACCAAAACAACCCTCGGTAAACAATTGTAAACAAATTGAGCTTTTTGGAATGGAAGCATCGCTTAACGGTGACTGAAGAAAGGAATTGTTCTACGTTATCGACATCAAAGAGAAACCTTGCGATGTTGTGCAGGGGAAGCCACACTAGTCATACCAACTCAAAGAGTTCCTATCAGCTTAACTAGCTAAGACCTTCTAAACAAAATGTATCTAATCAAACATATCTAACGGTATTTTTGAGACGCCTTCGCTCAGAGCATGTGGAGCTGGAAACGAGTCTAAATCACGCAATTCAGTGATTAGCATGTACCACTTTTCACATAGCATTTGCAAATGTATTTTCCGACCGATACATGCCGTAACAGCACGGCTCATGAGCGATTCGAATTGGTAGTGATTTCTCTTCTGGCTGTGGTCATCACCTAGCCGCCTACCATGCGTTGAAAACTATTAAATTTAGTTAGAGTCCCATTACCCCATATGTCCCATTTACTACTATAAATGGGAATGAGAAAAAGACATATTTAGAAACAATAATTAAACTACCCTCAAACTGGTATTTGATTGACGACAGTGCGCGGTAAAATCTTGTTGTTGTTTATGAAACTTCACGCACAAACCGAAGTACGGATACAGCAAAGCTTAAAATATCAAGAACCACTAAACTAACGAAAAATAGAAAAGTTGTCGTTATTTTGTTGAATTTTTATGTAATCCTTGCTTCAAGTGCCTCTTATGTACGACAAAATCAACACCCAGACTAGATTGGGTCTTCGCCCAAACAGCAATCGCCCATATAAAGAGATCCCGCACTTGTGAAGTGCGAAGTGTGTGATCTTCGTACTTGTGAAGTGTGCCAAACGTGTTTTTGAGTCAGCAAGAATTTCTTTTCCGAACGAATTTTACTGGACGAGGTCACCTTACCTTGATTGAATAAATCAGCGCGTTGTGATTGAAAATTCAGGATCATGCCCAAGGATTCACGGGATTGACGTCGAATCATTACCCTGGTCCAAAATATGGCGATATCCCTTGGCGACGAAGGAAAGCTTCTTCGCCGACATGAATGCTTCGGATCGTGTCCGATTCAGATTAATCCGCTGATCTGGTCCGGTTCAGGTGTAATGATTACGACGGACTCAAAGAAATACGTTTCACAGTGCACGTACCTAACGATCGTGGCCCTTATGTTGATTCTAGAGATTACGACGCCCGTGATGCTTCGATGGCAGGGCATCGAAAATCAAATGATAATAATTCACTGCATCCAGTGCCGGACGATGCGGTTGGTGCGGCTTTTTTATGCACTCTTCGAGTAGTCCTAGGGACAGTCAGATTGGTACGGAGGGTGTTTGCGTGTCGCAATAGCTAGTTGTTGGTATCGTGTTTCTGAGGCAGCCTGCCTAAAGCTGGTGTTACCTTTGCGTGATAAGTAGGTAACTTCTGTTACCTTAAACCTATAATTATTGAGGCCAGGGTGTTTCTTTACTGCGCACACTAAATTATGGTATATTTTTTTTAGGTGACCTGGTGTAAAGGTGTGTAAAATGTGAGGATTCGGTTTTGACGATATTTTTCGCCTTTTTATCGGTCCGTTTGAGAGCACATATTCGGCTGGTTTATGTCTTATCTTATGCAACTTTTGGTAGGCAAACACCAACAACTTCGTAGAAACTGGCTGTGACTCGATTATTTGATTAACGATTATTGTTATAGCGTAAATTAATTTCTGAAAAATGTTGCGATGTTAATTAATTGCGAGCTGTTCGTCCTTTCTTTATATGTCCTCGTGGTCTGATTTTTGGAGGATGCATTTTCGGTTGTGATCTGTTGGCTGCAGAAGCATCCCATGTTACGTTGTTTGCGGTCGTCTGATGATGCCGATACGCGATGCTGAAGGCAAATAAAAATGATATTCGATGTTTTATCATAGCAACCGTGTGTTCGTTTGCACTCTGGGTTACAAGCAAATGCACATCCGTTGCGCCATAAAATCGTCAAAAAAATGTGCGTGGTTTTGCTGGTAAATTTTAAAGTCATGTTCTACTCGTCGTAATCTCTGGAGGCTGGTTTTCTCTGGAGGTGCTAGACATGTTTACCGTGTGGAATGATGCACCGAACGTTTCGGAATACCACAACCAAAAAGGTCGTGTAAAAACTCGTGACAATAAGTATACAGTAATTTAGTGGATTTACTTCAATTGTGCCACAAGCAATTATTATTACTACCTGTGAGGCTCAAATTAAAGTTGTTGTAAAGTTGAAAACGAGTTCTTATTTCTGGTTTACTTATGCAAATTGTAGAGTTTTAATTTATTGAATAAATTACAACTAACCAGTAGAAAGTAGAGCAAAACACATTACAAAAGGGTGATCCATCAAGTTTTTAGATTTTAAACTACCGACTAATTGACCAGACCGCAAAGTCTTCTTAAGGGCGTCGACAGGGATCGAGTGGATGTGGTGGAAGACACTCAACCGTGAGCGGTGAAGGCTAACATTGCCCGGAGGTTGCTGCAGGATACGTAAGTGAATAAGTAAGATTACTTGAATTTAAAAATGTCAAACTTCATTCTGCAAATCGTAATTTTATAGTAATACTGCAAATAGTAAACAGTAATAGTTAGTAAAAACTTTCACATTTACGTAATGGGACGCTATACGCTTGCAGAAAACATGAAAATATTAAAAACGTATTTCCAAAGCGGTGAGTTGTCAACTCAAAATGTACGAAAAACTCATTTGGGCCCGACGTAACCATCGCTGGCGTAAGCTGCCAGAAAATTGAAGCTAAAAACTTGGACGACATTTGCATGACATTATTGTGGAGAGCCAAAAAATTGTAAACATATCCTTTATTAATCATAGCATCATCGCTCCCGCCTATGGAAGGCCAGTGTGTCTTAAGAACTCAACGGCCTCAATTTCTCTAAGATCGTGGAGCCGTACGTTATGTTACTGTACCGCATCAACCTTTGCACAACGATGTCAGAAGATGTTCGGAGAGCGGTGAATAAGCAATTAAGTCGAACAGAATGTTATCGCATCATCAGCAATTAAGTGTTTCTGTGTGCTGCTGACATGATGTGTGTGGTTGAGATAATGTTAGTTGCGAAAAGGATTGTGGACAATGTAGTTTTTCTTTACCATTCTAGTTTTGTCCATATTGTCCAATTTTTTTCCTAATTTTCCTCTTCATAGCAACTGATTTGTTCCTTTTGCCGTGTAATACAATCAAAGTCCTCTGACAAATGAATTTTAATACAAACACACACATTTTCAACTGACCAGTTTATGCCAACTTATAGAAAAGTAATTGGAGTTTTTGGCATAACTCACGAGAGTCTAACCAAAAAACGAATTAATCAAACAAACGAATCGATCAAAATTATGTACTTTGTCAAATATCTGCTTAGGCAGTCACGCAGAAATCACGCAGAGGACCTACAGATTTGTTCCATGCTTGCGGGAATTGTGGCCACCTACAGAATTGAATGTGGCGTGAAAATTTGAAAGTACCGCATGAAATATTATCGTAGGATGTTGAGAGCGGCTGAGCTATTTCGTATTGAAAACCAGCGAAAAATGAATTCCACCACGAAAGCAAAGACCTAATTAAAAACGAAAATTAATCAACTGGCAAGTTGATAATTGCATCCTTGCACAAGTGAAGGAAAGTTTTTCCCCAATTTAAATTAGTTTATAAACATTAAAACGCTGGCCTCGTGCAACAAGACGAGATGAAAAACGTCGTTTTATCGTACGCGATGCAAGTGATTAGATCCTATCGAATGAAGTTTCAAGATTTTTCATAAACTCAGGCATTCTCCATTTTTGCCATGTACATAAACGAAGATTGTTCGCTTATCTCAACTGCTCGGTGAAGCGCACGGCAACAAAGACAAAACAAAAAACTCATGTTCTTAAACGCAGTCATAAATATGCGGCAACATCGGGGCTGAAGCAAACCTAGCTGTGGATGCAGCCGGCGACAGGGAAGAAGTTTCGATTCTCATTAGGTTGTTTTGATGTTTCCTCCTATGCTGGCACATTGTTCTCAATCTCAGTTTTTTGGTGCGGATCCCGTGGTGGTGCGGAGCTAGACAGGAACAGGACATTATGCGTAGTAAGCACAGGATTCGTAATTGAAAAACTTCCCGGAACACCGTGCTTTAAACTCTCCGATCGAAGGACACCATTATCCGTAAAGGCCCTAACCCTTGAAGTTGAGGTGTACGATGAACCGCGAATTGCACAGCCACCAACCTATGCAGTTTTGGTCTACATTTTTTAGAATTTTTAAGCTTTGAAGAAAGGGAAAGAAGGATGATGAAGGGAATAATACCGTATTGGACATCTCTTAAAAAACTTTAAATTTTTTTTATTCCAAATCTATTCTTCAAATCTTCCCAAAAATGTCAAATCTAAAAGAGATTCTAAAACACACTTCACAGTTAATAGATATGGTAAGCTTTGAACGTTGCACGTGAACTACCGTAGAACAATTTGACAAAAAAGAAAATTAAACAATAGTGAAAAATGCAAACAAGAAAGGAAACTTTGCCTTGCCTGACGAAATTATGATGCCATCGAAGGGTAAATAGAAACGGTCAAAGAGAACAGCAGCCTCTGACAAACCTTTTGAAACCTTTATGGCATGATGCTGCAACTTTGCAATTTAAATTAAGTTTAACATTGGGATTTTGTTAGATGTGTATCGTAAGGCTTTATCTTCAAATCAATGAAAATTGTGGGATTGTTCTTCCAGAGTCTACTTCTTTCTGTGTACATAAAAAGTACGTGTTTCCTTGCTTGTTGGTAATTTTCTGAAACTTGCGAAACCATTTGTAGCAGCATACTTTTTCTGTTGATGTTTGCTGACAATGAGTGAAGAGCACGTTTCATTAAAACGCATGCTTCCGCTGCTTTGCCGTCTTACTTTTGAAATTGAAATTAGAGTCGAATGAGCTATGCCAGATACCCAGGGACGGCAGTGATTGAACGTCGGCACGTACCACGCTAAACGCTGTGGATGTGATGCTGTTTTGCAGAAACAGGAGAGCTTATCTCATCGTCGCTTGGGATAAGCTCAGACCAGCAGCCACGCAACGTATGCAAATGTGGGTAATGCGGTTGAACAATTTGCCGCGATTCGCCCGGATAGATGCAATTCAAGAAATTCCCCCCCTTGGTTGAGCCTTTTCGAGGTTGCTGGATGGAAAATGTGGCTCAAAGGGTGCAATTAAGATAAGCTGTTTGTCGTAGCAACGTATCCAGAATCACTACACTGAGACACATGAGCAGTTGGCTCTGGCACTGAGTTGGCTGTGGTTCACAAAGGTGAATCGAAGCTTGAGGTGTAGAAGTGCAAACAGCAGCAGTCTTCGCAACTTGACATGTGCACAACCAACTAAAGCTATCGTAGCAAAATATCTCTATTGAACAAGTGTAGCCTTCGGATGTCTACAGATGCTCAACTTAAAATTACAAATAATTTAAAAAAAAAATCACCAATCCCGATATACCTAAAATTTCTATAACCGGCTAATTTTTAAGGAAACTATGTTGAGACCGAAAATCAAATTTGTTGGTCCATTTCTGTTGCAGTTTCAATTTGCATATTGCGAGTGAGAGTAAGCAACATACGGAATAATCGCCCACGATGGGTTCTTAGAGATCCAAACCACGGTCCTTTGAATATCCCGCAGGCATTGCCATGCTGACGAAGGAAAACTCATAGCAAAAGTGAAGATTATAATAAAAGAATTGCATGAAGAAGTTTATGGCATGCTCACTATTCCATGTCCTTTTCCAGTGCAAAAGTAAAATTCACTCTTAGCGGCGGCGTCGCGTCTTATCTTCACGCGTCTCTTTTTACCCCGTAGTTCACGCTTTTTCGAGGAGCACCGACGGCCGAATGGTTCAAAGAACCTTTGCCTGTGCCAGAATAAGCTCTGGTGTCAAAGCAACTTATCTTAAATGAAATCTCTTACGGTGCTTACTTTGTTCCGCGTTTCGCCGTTGCCAAAGTATTCTATAATTGAAGTGCAAAGTCTAACACACATGCTGGTGGTTGCACATATCAACCACACGGTAAAATTTGCTCAAGTAAACGACAGAAACCGACAAAGAACGTGAAATTTTCATTGATTGGTACTTTGCGATTGCTTCTCTAATGCAAAAAATGCTAATAAGCAATACCTTTCATTATGTCGCAGAGATATTGGCAGAATTCAAAAAAGAACACGAAGTTATCTTCCCTCTCGCCATACATGAGACTACTTGCCGAATCGTTTGTATTAGAAACTGTTTTTTGCTTATTGAAGACGAAGAATTTGGTTTATGTAAATTATACTTATTAAACAATTTTTAATTTTTTAACCCCCACTGATAGAGCTCTTCGCTGTCAGTTTTCGAGTTCGAGTCAGTTTCAGTCAACTCTGTTTCGATTCCCGATTCGGGGTTGGCGCGTAAAAACAAACCTTTATAGAAAGCATCAGAAACTAACATTGTCTCTAGTGCAAGATAATACCGCTCAGCGGTTGTTCCCATAGAAGAAGAAGAAAAAGAAGAAGAAGAAGAAGAAGAAGAAGAAGAAGAAAGTTTGCCTATAGTTTTTCTGTTTGTTATTTAAAAAATCATATATTTTACTTTTGTAATGCATATTTTCAGCGACACACGGCTCCATATTCAACGTATCACCATGTTTCAAGTTTCCATTTTCAAATTTTCATTTTCAATAACAGCTTATCGTAATTTGGATGATTTTTCCTATAGAAAAAACTATAGTAGATTCAAAGTATCTGTTGAAGTTCTTCGTTGATTTTCGGTTTACGCTGCCTATAAAGCTTTTTTCACTAATGAACGAGCTTTATTGTATTAATCTATACAGTTCGATTGGAGTAACACTTTTACATTCGGCGCCGTGCCGTGTTCCGCCATCACTTCCCGTACCGGAAGTGTTTTCAATTGATTAATAAAAAAATCATACAACAATATTGAAGATGCAGCTGTCAGAAAGTAGTCAAAAAGCGACAAACCCCTACTACCACTCTTTCGCCAACCTTAATGCCGCTTAAAATTCATCACTGCAAGAGAAAACTCCTGTCCTATTCCGTTCACTTGGCCAAGTAAGCCCGTCCCCAAAAGTCGATGGCGAAGGGGCGATAAAAAGTATCATGTCTTATGCGAAAAGTTTTCAAATCAAATATATTTTGAGGCACGGACTTTTCCTGTCGTTTGTTGCATTCCCGTCCACCATAAGTGTAGGAGTTTTGCGTTTGCCTCTTTTCTTTCTCTTGCTTTTTCAGACGCTTTTCAAACTTTGATTTTCCATATTTTTCTTTTCATTTATTGGTATTTGCGCTCTCGACGACTTTTCCGACCGACTTTCCCATTTACGCAAACGACATTTGAATTATCGTGGTGATGAAGTGCGAAAGACTTTTTAAATCATGCTGTTGATCTTTTTCATTTTCGTACCTCTAAACGTTCCGTTACTGTTCTCAAATTTGTTTGGAGAAAATCGTGTGTCGACGCCTCCCGGACATTTTGGTGCCTCGCATCCAAAAGTTTAAACTACATTATTTCTCATTTGTCAGAGATTTCCCCGGGTTTCTCGTACACCAAAAGAATACAGAACCACCGTCGTACTGTCGCACTCTGTACTGTCGCATATTGCCTATGAGTATTTAATAATGAATAATATTAAATCATGGCAGACTTTCACTTCATCAATGCACAGATGTTTAGCATTCAAAAAGTTTCAAACAAAAAGTATTTTTCAGGTTTTTTCTTCTTTATTTTCAGTTTTCTAGTGTATCAGAAGATTTTAAGCGTCTTAATCGCTAAACATTGTCCCTAATTACTGGTTTTACTGATATTAGTCGTCGTTAGTTGCGGACAAAAAAGCATAAGAAGAGAACATTTAGCAAAACATCAAATGAATGCAAATGCGAACACCAACCTATAAGGTATATGAGTTTTAAAGGGTAGAATCCCTTTACGTTTTCCAAATATTTTACTTTTTTAAAATATTTTATGGTTTTTTTTTACAGGCCAAAAAAGATTATCTAAACCATACAACAGGACACGGAGTGTAAGATAAAATGTAGCAAGTGCAGTCAGTTTCTGGTGCAAATATTTATTTTTAACGTATATATTGACTATAAACAAAGGAATACTAAATAAATTGCCTACCCATCGATTTATTTATCACCAAAAACTAAAGTGATGGTCATGACCAGCGTGCCAGGTCCAGTATTGGCTTTCTTCAATTTCATTGTTTTGATCCACAAACACGTAAACTACACGAACGGAAGTGGACAGAATGCTTACATAGTGCCCCTGTCGCCCTTCGCTACATGAATTTAAAATGATTTAGCACTGGACGATGCTAAATGATGGTGTAGGTTACACTGTGCCGCTTTGCTTTGGTCCTCTTGGTTCAGGTGCACCAGAAGAAATTTTAGTTCACCCATAAACATCAATTCCCGGACCACAAGTGTACGTGCTTTTGTAAATCTCACAGAAAGCGAAATCCACTCAGACACTAGTCGGTCACCTCACAGAAGTTTCACGCTACACATTCGTTCGCCTTGTCTTTAAGGTTCACGTGGATCGGAATAAAGGGATCATAACGCTCCTCGGTGACGCCATCCTGCGACAACGCTCATAATTCCGGCTCCACTTCGGTAAAACATATCGACCCGACCGCTTTCACAAGTAAATAAATCACATTTAGTGCTATTCGCCTGATAAAGTTCAATAAAAACCGTACACGAATCATCGTTTTCTACCGTTTCTACCACCAACATCTGACCACTGGCGGCACTGGCCAATCGTCTCGGTCATCTGGCGTTAGCAAGATTTTTATTTTCCATTGCGTGCCCACCACAGATTTCCCCACGGGCATATCCCGCGAAAATTGGTCGCAAGACGCCGAAGGCGGCCCAATGATCCACTATATGGTCCGATTTGTTATGTCGGCTGCCTTTATCTGCCAACTTTCTGTCAGGATCGTAATGCCACAAAAAGTAGATTAAAAAAATCGAAAGGAATAATCGGGGCACGAACATCGGTGCCGATTTGGAAATGAAAATTGTCCCGAGTACCAACACTGTGCTTGCAGCGATGCCCACAATGGCGCAAGACAATAATTTGAAGTGCTTCAGATTGGGAAAAGAAAAGAGAAACAATTCCAATAAGCAGATAACACTTTAATAGATTTAGCATGGCATTACCTTAGATAGGTTAACTGAAAATGATTGGACCGATGGAAATAGAGAACAATTCACAAATTCACTTCACTTAAGTTTCGTCGCCATTAAGAAAAAGCTGGTACGTTATGAAGGTATTGAAGACAATCTGTTGTTCACCTAGGACTATCGATGTATGAAATGAATCAATAAATGCAAACAGGCTACAGAGATAGGCTTTCGATGACTGGCGGAGTGTCCGTGAATTTGCATGCCTACTTCCGCAGCGCTTACATGAGGGAATAAGTGACATTTGGAATTTATAATCATATTTCTGTGTGGCAGCGATGGCGGAATAGTTTCCCTCGGTTGATAGGTACCAGGAAGCATTAAGATTCTGAGCGGCGTTTTGCTAAGATTCTGAGTGGCGTCTGTAGTTGCTGTTCCACCAAGACTGTAGAGTCCGCTGCATGCGGCTAAGGATTTTCCCAAGACAATGCTTCGTATATATTGCAGATTGCAACTCCGAACGGCTGGTTTCGCTACGATATGTGCAATTCCCGACGCATAATGAACGCTTTTTCCTGTGGCATTTTCCAGTAATAGAGCGCCATGACCAGAGGTGGTCACACCGATAAGATCCCACCGATGCGATTGCAGTGCCCGACTACAGCACTCTCCGGTACGACTGGAAGCGATGTGCCGGTTACAGTTCCGGTGTGCGTCCTTTTGTCGCGGTCACTTCCTACGCCGCTTGCAGGATTATTAAGGTAGCCGCATAGCCGGAAGGATTATTGAATAAATAACGAGCACACCATGGCCATGGGTCCGTAGCCCCTGCGTAGGCGTCAGGATGCGAAAATCCAATCGTAACGAGTATGTGTGCGTGTCTCTAGACAGTGGTTGTGTTGTGCGTATTCGAGAAGTAGATTGTGTCGTCCTCTAGAACTCGACGTCATCCGCTGCCCTTTACTTCTGTATTGGCCATTAATGGCGCTTTACAAAGACAAATAAAATCTGCCTACACACAGTACACGGTTGTTTGAGAACTGTGAAAGAAGACTTGAATTATAATGACTGACGCCAGTCACTTAAAGGGTCACTCACTATATCGTTGCCGACACTTGTCTTTGAGCTGGCCACTATGGACCTTATGGACCACATCGGCATTTGAAAGGATTGTTCTTTCACTATCTTGATCGACGGTTTGCGTTGTTTAGGCGGGAACTGGTTTAAGTATTTCAAAGGTCTAATTACATTAAGACGCTTGGGAATCATTACCCGTGCAAACAAAAACTGATGAATGAGGTTAACGTGTGCTAAACGCATTACCGACCACGTCTGCCCAAGTCCTTGCTGTACTGCCTTTTAATTTGCACCGGAAGCCTTACAAAACTCACAAATCACCGTAAAGTACAAATACAAAATCGGTCTCTGCAGGTGCTCATTTCACGGCGTTTCTTCGGGACAGGTCGCCGAGTCCATGTGGAGTCATTTGGGCTGTGGGACTTCTTTTCTGAACATTTTTAAAAGAAGGATTTTTCGTATTCCGAAACGTCGGTGAGCTTGCTCGTCATTTTTCAATCCCCATTTTAAACCGCTTACTGTTACCCTTTTCCAGTTTGCTTCTGTGCAGTTCCAAATGGCATGTTTCTTGGACTACATGTTCCTGTTTAAAAGAAGAAGCCATTTGCGTCGCGGCTTGCGTATGGTTAGTAAAGCTACTTTGCAACGCTACTATTAATTGTAATTGTTTTCAAGGAAATGCTATCGAGACTCATACGATCGACGTTTAAAATCAAATAACAAACACGGAACCAATTCCCTGGCCTTTTGGTTTTCATTTTTTACATCTAATAGCCTCGCTATTATGTATCACACCGCATGAACATGAGTCGCCCATTTGTTCGTTTACACCACATGAAATGGCGTAGAAGGTAGTCCGTACGTGTCTGATAATAGCCAAACCCTTTTCCGTTGGGATTACAGTGGCCCCGACGATAAATGACCTAAGCCTTCGGCAGTTACTGACCGCACATGCACGTGAAGCGCACCTTCCGGGGCAGGCAATTGGGTTGTCGCTTCAGGGAACGTATTAATCAACTAATTTAAAGGGTTAATTAAGGCACACGAAGGAGGAGCGAATCAAAGCTAACGTTTCTATTGGGTCCGAAGCATATGCATTCTGCATTCATTTTCCAAAGTGGCCTCGAAGCACTTCGTTTTACGCCAGGACCTCGATAATAATGGCAGACGTCCATGTTGAACTCAAGGCGTCGCTCCAGGTAACAGCCTTCAATGTTTTCTAGCCTGCCGATGGCGAGTCAGTCATCTGGGGCGCGAGCCACCATCGCAAGCTATAAAAGAAAGCAAACCCGACACTAACGAGTGAGAAAGAGCTACATAGAGAAGTCAACTTCAAAGCGCCGTGGAACGAAGTATGAATATTTGCCTGAAACATGCAAATGGTTCATAAACATGAAATTTCGGCATAAATTTGCTCGCCAGAACAGTGGGAGCGGCGGCAAGCACCGAACGATGCACGCTGCAGAATGCCACAAAATATCTATGGCCAGGCATCGGAGTACCGCTCTCTGATGCAGCAACCCAGTGAAGGAATCAAACCGAATCGCCTCTGCTTCAGAACATTCTGAATATTTTGCCGCAACGATGGAGAATTCGTATCTTCTTCAGAATACTCGGCCTACAGAGCCTCTTTTTACGATTGTTATTCTTTGCGTCGATTACTAGTTTAAAAAAACGTCAAATCGTGCCCGAAACGAGGTTCTCGATGTAAATCATAATGTAAATAAATTCATTACGCCGGAATAAAATGTGGTGATGATGAATTTAATGAGTCTATGGGGTGACACGGACCAACGATCTGGAGTAAACACCACGTAACGGTCATTAAACATTGCGGATGGAAAAATGAAACAATCTGATTGAAAATCGATCATTCGACCAGTGCTTTCGTTAGGAAGCTTGGTATTTGTCAATCATTTCACTCCGCAATGACACACCGCGTCGAATGGTATAAAACGATAGTTTTCTTGTCCAAAAAAATGTTGTTTTTCATATTTGAGGCAAGTTGAGTAAAGAGCAAGAAGTTACTATAACAGCTTCAAATCAATGCACAATTCTATTCTTTTATCCGCTCAGTCCTGTTAGCATTAGCATCAGTTTTTAGGGATGCAAAAGAAATTTTGTTTATGGATTACTTGCACTTATGAATATTGTTGTAACCTTTTAGACCAGCTTAAGATACAAAACCGTGAAAAACGAACCGGTTCGCAGAAAA
Organism: Anopheles bellator; assembly: GCF_943735745.2. NCBI lineage: Eukaryota > Metazoa > Arthropoda > Insecta > Diptera > Culicidae > Anopheles > Anopheles bellator. The sequence continues at coordinate 47,109,361 of NC_071286.1, forward strand.
AAAAATCCTTTTGGTCAGGACAATTTTTTCCTGTCACAAGAGCATTTTGAAAACGGCAGAAATCCATGAATTAAAGTTCGAATTGTTGGAGCATCCCCCGAATTCACCAGATTTGCCACCTAGCGATTTCCATCTGTTTGTTCGTTTCTTTATTTTATTCTTATATTATTTGTTGCTGCAAAAAGGACGAAAGGAGAGGAACTTTCTTGCAAGTCAAGGCCGCTCGGTGGTTGTAGTTGTCGAATTAGTAACTAAGTATGCCTGAGAAGATTTAATGTTTTTAGATTGTTCAAATCGATCAAAGTCATATTGCTAATTAACGTTAAGGCGTTGTCTGTTAGAGGGATCAACTAACCATATGAGAAGTACATTGTTCTGGAAAATTTAAAAAACCGCTCAGTTTTCCACTCGCTACATGTCGACCAAACAGTGACCCACCAAGCACAGTTACGTTAATCAAAGCTGGTCAATATTTACCCTTAAGGCTAAGCAGCATCGTTTTACAAATATGGTAACTAGAGTAAGGCTCACTCATGTACCATGTAAAAGAAGCCTTACTCATTTGACTAAGCCGCTTAAAGTATTGACGGTAATAAAAGTCACTCATAGTTAGTTAGAATGTGACCTTGTCAATATTAGGATTTCTTAATTCTTTTATGAGTTTGAGACTGAAATATGAAACTAAGATGCAAAATATCTCATTTGTTTTGCTTTTAAAAGTACTATTAAACCATGACGCGAGACACATGTTGAATCATAGATGTTAAATGACTATGTGCAATTTGCAATAAAATATTGACATTCACCTGCGTATAATATAACAAGATATAAAATATACTATTAATTATTCCTGAAATTATAATTGAACATTTAGCGTTGCTGGATGATTTGTCGCCACGTGTAAAGCTGCACATTTTGTCTCTACTTTTGACTGCTGTCAAAGTACCGCCTCAAAGAGCCATTGGAATTTTCGGTAACCGCGTACACGAAAACCACCAGGGACCCAACTTATTTACCGGTCGCAAGGGTTTGTACAATGGCAAGAATGAGATGCAATTTCATGAAAACTGCATACATCCGGTTTGGGGAGCGCTTCACTTCCTCTACGCTGTTACGACAAAACGCCCGCTTTTCAAAAGGTGGCGTCTTTCGCTGGGCGATCGTAAATTCAACCTGACCGAAAACGAACCCTACGTGCGATAGCCGTCGTAAGCCTATGGCCTTCTACCTTGCGTCAGGCGTTCAACGACGGACCGACGACGGATGCGAGTGGCTTTCAGGCTTTTCCCACATATCTCTCGCTCTCTCTCACTCTATCTCCCAATTTCTGGCCTGAGGCGGTTAACAGTATAACTTTATCATCTCTTCGAAATTTCATCAAATTTTTCCACTACAGTGAATGGTCACGAGTTTGGCGGATACAGTGGCACCAGTAGGCCCCAACGTCACGCTCCGGCACCGGAAGCATTTGAGGAGTTTCAAGCATCCTTTACGTGCAGGCGCCTGCTAGCGCCACGTTACGACAGTAATCTTGTGTTTACTCCACTACCGCACAGTACATGGCCGTCGCGCGTCACAGAAGAGACAGAACCCACCGTAGCTCGTAAAATTTGAACGAATCATTTGAGTTTTAGTCTTCGTAGGAGTCGGGAAAGGGCGCTTATTTCAAGGCTTGGGGATCAACATTAAGATAAGGACGATGATGAAATAGAAACGTTGAAGGCATCACATTTTCCCCGTCGGCTTGTGCACTACACAACCTTGCAATGCTGATTCCAATATGGCTGTGTATAAGTATGCATCGAATTAATGCTGGTGATATACTAAGGAGATACACATAGGATTTCTTTGTACCTTTCAGATGATGAGAGTTGCAGTGTTTGATAAATTTATTCAACAGTGCTTCTCTAAAGGTAGACATATTGTTGTAGACATATAGAAATATAGGTAGATAAATAGTGCAAAGTTAGTTTCGTTATTCACTCTGCGGACACTCCTCAATTTGGTTTAAAGTAATAAAGAATGACAACGTTCGGGCACCTTTTGATCCTTCCAACGGTTCAAATGAAAACCTCCACTTTTCGACCAGCACGCAAAGTTGACGTAGCTGCTGTCGGAAGTGAGAGATTCATCTATTTAGCTTCTCTTAAGCTAGCTTGCAAACAAACTTATCTAAACTAATTAACGAAAAACCGGGTTGACGTAAAAGGCCTAGAGACAAAACAATATTAAATCTGCTAAATGTTTTAAGAATACGGAAAAACAGGATGAAGACTTCGCACTAAACGGTCCGATAAAATATTGCAAAAAGTAATATTAAACATATAGGCTATGTAAATGAGTTATTTGTCTGTTAGTTATAGTATTTTTCAATCATCTATAGTATAGTGTTTAAAGAAAAAACGTTAATTTATTATCATTATTAGTATTATTAGAACAGACAGAGTCGTATTAGGCATCAATTTGCAACATTTTGCAAAAGAGCTGACTTTTTCCACATAGAAACCAACAAACCACCGCAGAATCGAATGAATCTACGGACGAGCCATAATCTACGGATGATCCCTTAAACTTCATCTTTCATGTAAAATCGGCTAGGCACAAGTCGATTCACCTACGTTTTCATGGACAGCGTCAAGGCTATCAATGAACAGGAAGTACTTGACCACTGCGCCATTATTTTTTATCAAGTGTACCAATACATTAACCGAACGACATTGACGCTTGATCTGTCTAACATTGCTTATCAATTGACCATTTTCCAACGTTTGAACAAGTAGCCACTTGGCAAGCTAGTAACAAACCAATAACAGTGCAGTGCCCCGTTGCACCAATAAAACTTAATATGTCTATAAGACATTGATCTTTTAAGGCGTAACGTAACTTAAAAAAGACGTACATTTTGTAATACCACTAATAATAATACCACTGGCCTAATTGCACCGTAACCAACCACAAATGCTAAGGATTCTCCCGATTTCCGATCTGGGCACGATTTGACGACCATCGATAGCCGTTGTAATTTCCTTTAATCAAGCCATCGAATTTGTAACAACGTCTCTTCACGCCAATCTTCACCCATTTGCCATTTGCCGTATTGCCTGATAATGAACTTCTCTTGGTATTCCAGTAGAGGCAGCAATCACCATCCCCAACAAGACTCTTCAGCATTCACAAGCGTTGACTTGAAATCAAGGGAAAAATAAGTGGCAACCAAAAGGAATATAAATTTGCTCAATTTTCTACGAGGCAGATTCGATTCGTATTTCAATTTTTTCCAATCCCCACTTAATCGATGATTGCAAATTGAAAATGTTTGAGGTTTTGCAGTCGTGTATGCCTATTCACTCGACTGAGAAGCAACGGCGGCTTTTCCTGCAGTCGTTTGTCTTATACATTGTCGAGTCGCGGGAAAACCATGCGTAAATTCAAAGCAAAGAAAAGGTTTCTCGTTGGGGGTAGTGTGTTCCCCTTTTGGGTATTTGTTTATAATAGTATCTTTGAAATTGTACTTCTGATGAGGAACATCGACCAAAACCACAAGACATCAATTGTTTGGAGGATGGAGAAGAAACAATTATTATTTATAGAAATAGTATACTAAAATGTCACATTTTATGTTATCTCTTATTCAAATTTTGGAATTGCAGAGAAATCAAATGTAAATGTCATTTGTAACACAGAGTAGGAAACCATTTCACATACAATATGTAGAATATATCATCCTTAAAGACTCCCATTAAGTATCTTGATAATTGATCGAATCATACACTATATACTATTATAACTTGATGTGTGTTATTTAAACAGTTAAAGCTTTGGGATAATTTTTATTTTTCGAATTTATAACATA
>NC_071286.1:47113313-47154256 GCF_943735745.2 Anopheles bellator
ATTTATTCAAGTTTTGGTTTTCCAGTTTTTGTCACATTCGAACCGAGCCAGCAGATGCTGATACAATGATACGATTGTACGATTATACAATATACAATATTATATGGTTCTAGTCGCTCATATTGCCTATTATTTCAAATGTTGTTAGATCTAGATGTGTTTGATGCACAAAAAATTAAAGTTTAATTGCTTTCAGGTAAAATTGTGCAAAAATGGTTTTTACTGTTACCTACTTTGGAACAAAGGTATAAAGGTATTTACCATATTTAGTACGCATCCAAATAAAAGTTAAGCTATGTATTGCATAACAGCGTACGTTAAAAGCGAGCATTCGTTAAAGCACACCAGCATTCGAGATTGGCACACCTTACCAATTGCAGGGTACCGTTACGAGATTTTTTCGTGCTTTCTCCATGTGAATATCTCTGAGCAATGCTGCATGCTTCAGTGGCGAAACATTTCCCATAGCACCGTAGGCTTCAGAGTACTTCACCATTTTCGAGTAGTTTCTGCAAGCAATGCGCAAACTGCTGCAAGAATGAGCGTGGGGCAATTCCCATTCACCGATAGGAATATTATGCATTGCCTCCATTTTTCCTCACTGTGTCATCGATGTTGAACCCTTACACATTTTTTTCGATGTGCAAATGGTATCGTAGTCGCATTTATCGATCGTTTTAATATTTTTTTGTTAGTAAAGTTTATGAAATCTAATTGAGTTAGCTTTTCAGTGGTAAGCTGATTCAAGAGGCTTCATTTGTTCGGACAATATTAAACAAGTCTCAAAATTCCTTATACTGCGATAAAATGTGTATGTTTCATCATAAGGTTTTCAATTACTGCTTTGCATTTGCAAATAGTGGCTAGGCTGAGAATGTAAAAATCACAGTGATGTGATGTTCGACTTGAAATCTACTTAAAGTACTATTGGCAGAATTCAGCAACAACAAACATCTCTCTTGCGAAAACTTGTTGTGATTCTTTTGTAGCTGTGGCGGATTGGAGAGGTGGCAATTATCCAATCAGCTCAGGAAACAGTAACAAACATCATTAGTTTTAACGCGTGCTGATTTTCAGTGTGAATTCGTCGTGCAACAAGCTTCCATTCAACGACGACTTCCGGTTGAAGATTCGCTCACCAAATTCATTTCACTTCGCCAAAAATAAACTGTGTTCGGATATCTATTAATTGGAGCGACTTTCTTAAATCTGTGTCTCAAATCCCACCTTCGATCTCAAACTCACGAAGTTGTATTGAATTATCAAACTGTCAGTGCAGAACATTAAACATTGTCTAAGAACGTTTTGCCTCAAAAATCGATTACCGCTCAAGACGACCTTTCTCAGTTCCTTCGGAGAAATGATTCGTTGAAATATTTTCTCTTGCAATATGTATGAAATCGCAAGCACAAGTAGAAACCTTAACACGGCTTAGACCTGTTAGACCAATATATCTTATTTCTGAAGCATGCCTGAAAAATATATTCTAAATAGATTCAGCAAATACATGACGAGAGCGTCCAGAAATACACGCGTCCAGCCGAGCGTATGCAAAATATTCAAAGAAACCGAATCCGTTAACCTTTTTACTATTTTTATTAAATGCGAAAATTAAAAATTTAATTCTCCTTTACAAGGACCATCCTGATAAATTGTGCACAGTGTAATATAAAGACAAAACAATCGTTGAATTTTGTTTGTTAAACCTGGGAACTAAATATAAATCTTTGAAAAAATGTTGTTTGGTCTACTTTAAAAGTAAAATCATTCATAACGACATAAAGGTTCATACGAAAAAATACAACACTATATCACTTTTTTATCAACACTTTTTTAGTACACCATAATTCAATGTGGCTGGTATGGCTGTTTATGGCAAAGGATTTGTAAAGCATTGTTGTTATGAAGGTTGTGTTGACTTTATGCGTGAAAAAGTGGCTTAAGTACAAGAACGAGCGTAGCTAAAACGTGCCGTTTCTTGTAAAATATTAGTAACGTCAGTTTGTTTTGATCATTTAATCTTAGCGCCCAACCACAAAACGAGAAATTTTCAAACAATACTGATTTATGTCTTGGTTTACTTTTAGGCAAAGTGCGTGAGCTTTAGACGTATGACAACTCGTGTATTTTCAGAACATGTGCCACTGCTGCCTAGAATTTAGTTTACAGGACGCGATTAAATTGCATAAAATAATTAACCGAATTAATAAAACAAACTATGAGCTATTCCAAACACGGCGGTTCTTCACTGCATTGGGTTGGATATTGCACACAAGAGGAATTTTATACTGCTACAGTACAACTGTACGAGAATTTCAAAGCATAGCCCAGCTGCATCACTTTTGAACTGTAGGGCTGTTGTGCAAAATCTCCACAGAAGGTAAATAATGATCTTATTTAAGTGCAATATGTGACAAAGTTATGTCAGAACAAGACAACTCATGTGGCTGCTGTACAATCCCCGCTTAATGCGCAATTTATGCTCACCTCATGGTGAAAGCATTCCAGCACCGTTATGCATTAAACCTTTAACTTTCACTTCATAACTAAACATCGTAGAACTGAGATTCTTAAATCAAATCAGGGGCGATGGTCAACGGGTGACTTCAACGATAAAGTTTACGCGTTATTACCCGCAATGTTTTTGCAATGTTCGCAATGTTCCTTTGTGATTACATGCCATGAAAATTGCACGTTAACTTTAAAATGTACGAAAATATCTTAGTCAAGCAGAAGATTGCACTTGTAATTGTAAGTGTATCTAATCTGATGAAAACATCTAGTGCTTTAGTGCCGCTGGCAAGGAATCATCAATGACATCAACGGTGAATCACCTCACAAGTAAAATGAACTGATTGCACAATGGTTTTTAAATCCCTAAATGGGCCAATCGGTAAAACTCTTCTATTTATGTCCTTTCTAGACTCTTTCAATTTCAGGTCATGTGGGAGGGATGAATATTAGCCCTTATACTTTCTATACTAGGTAGTCTCTGTCCATTAGTAGATATGGAGCCTATGGTAATGCAATTACGATATCTCTTGTTGGACACGTGCAGTACGAAATTGTTGGATCGATAAAATATTGTATTTGATGTTCTCATTTAGCTACATGTGTTGCTAAACTGTAGTCCTGTAGTATTTCAATGAGCACAACTGTCAGAGATAAAATCGTACGTATTACAGTAGTAATTAATCTGTATCTTAGCAAACCTGTCCAGGCATTAACTTGAAATGCAGAACATTTAAATTAAAAGTATGGTACGTTGCCAAATTAGGCACATTTAAATATTATTATTACAGACAAACGTACAATCATTAGTCAGAACTAGGGCAGGAAAACAACACCAGTATTTTGCACATTTTTGTTCAGCTTTCTCTTGTAAGTCAAATTTTATCAAGTCAGACATTCTAAATAGGACATTACTTAGGACTCGGAAAACTGCATTCCGAATAGTTTCTGAAGCGAGAAAAAAACTTAATTCTATGGGTTACACGCGAAACTATTTGCATTTCCGATCGACTAAATCTCACCACAAAACCACGTTGCTGTATAAGCGGCGTTCCTGCGGGGACTGTGCAAATCGATCCGATGTGATGCGACCGACTTTACGACTCGCGTTTAATACCAAAAAATAAAAATATGGTTTTTTGCATAAAATAAGGTTGCCATCCGTGAGCGTAATTACTTTACGAACGCTTTTCTAGTCCAATATGCCATGACTATGTGGCATGTTATTGTGACTATATGGCGTTATTTACACTTACCACATTTCCATCTCCTCCGCTTTCTGCGCTAAGTACTGGTCAATGAATCTAATACTGTGCTTGCCACTGTCTGGACTCCTGTTTGCAGAGACCGGTGACTTTCAGAAAAAGTTTGCTACAACTTTAGATTGTGGCCACATGAATATGGACCTGCAAATGATTAATTTTTAGAAACAATCCTTAGTTTAAGCAAAAGGCGCTCATTGGCGAGCGAAGATTCTAAAGCTTTTGGCTGTGCTGGACACAAAATCATCAATCACATTAAGAATTTGGGCTTAATTAGAAAAAATTGATTCAAAAAACATTGTACAGGAAAGCATGTCAAGTCGCATTACATCGGCTTTTTCAGCGGTTTATATATACGATAATTGGACCTTTTACAGAACATTCTCAGTTACTCGCCCTTTTAATGCTGTTGGCGATTCATGATTCGCTACCAACGTGGAGTGATGAACATAAATGCCTTCTGAACGGAAGACAGCCAGTGGAGCAAAACCTACAGATGTAATTAATTAAAAAGTATCGTATTATGCAGGCCATTGTTTCGATCTTGGGGTGAAATTTCTGTCTTCGTCACTTCGTTCTATTTTTCTACCGTTGAGAATCAGAAACCACGGGGCAATGGGTCATTCGGGTAGCGAGTGGACAAGCATGTTATCTATTACATTGTTTTGCGGATCTGTCTTTTTGTTGGATCATTCAGCAGGTGTTCAAATTTAATTAACATCGTGATTATCTTCCAAATGATTTAAAGCTTGAAATTTGAAACTACCGTGCTTTAAAAATGACCCACCCCGGTTGGCTATGCATATTTAAACGTGTCTATTAAGCCGTCAAAGAAGGTGGAACCAGCTGGAATCATGTGGAAATAAAAATAAAAGAATCAAAATAATGTTAAATCAGGAATATTGGATATTTGCTTATAATGAAAAGTCCAGAAATCATGAACATTGCAGATAAAGATTAAAGAATGTGCATGCTTTTGTTCATTAAGGTGCAAACAAAAGACCATTCTCTTTCCAAACGGTCGTAAAGCTTAAAGCATCCAACAGCAACGGTTTAAGAACTTATTGCACTGCCTGGCAACAGCAAATTTTTGGGTTCCTTTTTGATCCGTTTGAGGCGACAGTAAAACTTGCCCTAAACGCGGTTCCGGTTTATAATATTCCTAATTATGCTCTTTAGTGTTGTCCAAATAATTTTCTACTCCAGCCAGACATGGCTCCCGTGAAGCTGTAGTTGAAAAACATGCAATTATCCTCGTTTTTGTTCACCTCTGTGGCAGAATGCCTGCCACCTGCAAGCCAGGTGAACAAGGTTTGCGCCATCCATTGCCCCGGGGGTTAAAAACACGCATGCCGGAAGCATGTTAATTAGTGTTTGAGCTCAGTCTTGCTTAAGGGGTTCAGTCAGCCTTTTCATTTCAGTTTTTTCCTCGTTCAATAGTTTCCCGACCCGAAACGCTCAGTGGGTCGTCATGTTCTTGCGTACCATCACACAGCAGTGGTAGCGAGAAACAATAGAAAAGAAAAAAAAGTAGCCGAAACGACAGGATGAACCAGTGTGTCCTTTCGATGTAACACCAGCGAACCCGGAATACCGAAAAGCTTTCGAGTGTTTGTGGAGAGCGTTTCAGAAAACATAAAAATCAAACGCCAACGCCCGGTCACAAAGTGTTAGGCTGAGCTTCCGTTTGCCGATAACGATGGGGGCGCAAAAGTTGATTCGACAACGTTTTCGTAGCTGTCAATACTGTTTCGGGAGAGCCTGGGTTACAGCCTGCGTTGTTGACAATGACGCTCGGTGGGTGTTTTTCATCCGCAATGTTGGTTGTGGAAATGTAAATTGATTTTTACCGGTGAAAAACTTCAGCAAAATGAAAATATAATATTTTGGTCAACGACGGATTTTTTACCGAGCTGTTGTCGCCCGTTTACTGGCATACAACAATTCGAATCTGAAAAAAATATACAATTTGTACAAATAGAACGACGAACTAAAAGTTTTGAAAACTCTATTCTTACGAAACCAAGCTTAATGAAAAAAAAACAAATTTTAAACTGGACCTAGAAGCCTCGATTGTTCAAAATGGTGATTATTATTATATACTAACAATGTTGGTTCGTGAGCTGATATTTTTTTCGCCTCTTTCCTATTTCAACCCTTTCTTAGCACTCTCTATTGAAACTGCATATCTCCTTTACATTCGCTACAGTGAGTGCCTCAGCAGTATGCGAGCTAGAAGATAGGGCATTCGAGATGATCACAAAGAAATTGCAAACTTATTCTCCATAGTAAGAACAGAACCGATGCAAGTTTCCCCTTTCTTTCATTGGCTCGGAGTATATTAAATTACAAGAAACAGGCACCTTTGCGAGTCGAAAAATAAATGGCTTATTCGGAAATTTAATTAAAAATGCTTATTTAGTGTGCTTGGTGTAATCCGCAATGGCCGAGCTTAGTGCAGACTTCAAAGCGGAACTTAACGAACCTATGGAGCCATTTACGCGAAATCGCACCACCAGGAAGTAACCGTTGACCTAACTCCTTACTATGCTGGGCTTCTGAAGTCTCCCGGAGGAAACTAACAATTCGAAGCAGCCAAAAGAAGTAAAACGAAAGCAATAAATGCATTCACGGGTGCTGCAAAATAAATGGCGTAATAAGGAGTTCAAAGGTACTAATTTGCAATATTAAATGTGCCAAACCTCCCATCTGTGTTCAGCACACGCTTCGTGCTAAAGTATAGACAAAAAAGCTGAAAATTTACGACTAATCTACGTGCCCTATAAACAGAAACCTATCTTACTGGAACTGTCGAATTATCCGTTCAAATTGCCAATTTTGAAAAAATATGTGCGAATATAATTGAAAATAGTGAGCGAACAAAGAATTTTCAACGAGCGAGCAACAGATATTTGTGAAACGAGAATCCTGTAACACATGCAACCGAAGGTTTTGATTGTTTGTGTAGTTTTCTTTCTTGCTTGCTGAATTACAAAACAATATTTTACAATTACTTGAAAAATGTAGCACATATAAAATACATGACATCAGCCATCACATAATAAAACAATAGCTATAATGAGAATAGCTTTACTACGGTAACCTTAGAAATGATAAATGTTTTACGTGTGATTTTTGCATACAATATACATTACGTACAGTATGCAAATTTATGTACTTCCAAACAATGTATGAGGCTTCTTGTCCTGCTACCTTTTCAAGGCAAAGTCTTATGGTATTTCTCATCCGGTGGTTAGTGGGCCCATCAATGTGCTCTCCGAGTTGACCGGAAGCAAATTAAGTTTTTCATTTTCCTGTCGATAGCAAACGGCGCAAAAGACAAGTGGCGTCTCACAATCTTTTCTGGCTTACTGCCAAGATTTAAAATGTTTCGCCTCAGCACATCAGTTGGATGAAATACTATAATGTGTAGCTGAAGCTTGGGGATTGAAGCAAGAAGTTTAAACATGCATAATTTTCAATCAAAGCACATACGGGTAGCGCACGAACATGCGGTTTGGCCAAGTCTGTCGAAAGCTTTCTTAATGCCAGCATGGTAGTTGCTACAGTGGTTTCTGGCAGGTATCGAGAGCATTTTGCACCGCAGCACTGTGGCAATTATGATGGCGGTTTCTTCTTATACTATTTCGGTACCTTTGCTGGCGATACTCTCTCCTAGTAGCACCTGGCCTTTTGCTGAAAGGGATGAATGTATGGACCATACATCACCACAGCCGATACCAGCTATGTCCACCGCCTGTATTGTGAATGAAAAATAAATGGTTGCTTGAAAATTCCGTTTCATTGGCTTGATACCAGCATCGTTATTAAAATCGTTGAAGGCCCTACCGAGCAGTTAGAAGATAGCATAGCAAAGTATTCCATTTTTAATTAATTCATTTTCATCCTGCTTTTGTGCAGCATGATAGAGGCGTATGATTGTGTGATAATGTGTGTTGAACAGTTCAATTGAGCAGTACATACGTGTGTACGACCATTTTATTTTAAACCAGCAGATCCGACAGACGTTCTTCCTTCCAAATGCCTACGGACTAGTGCTTAGGTAAAGATGTATAAATGGTTTCTGGGCATGAATAGCTTATTTTATTCGTTATTGATTAGGTACTGCCTGTAGGGGCTGACGTGTTGTTCGTATCGTACGTTTTCGAACGCGTAGAAAGTGCGATGACAGTTACGCGCGTGTGATGTTCGATAAATATTTAAGCTAAAAAAAGTTCAGAAAATAATGCAACTATTAAAGAAAATTAAAACACATAAAAGCATACCTTTTGCTACTTTCGCAAACTGAGTACGTCAGATAAAACTAGAGAAATCGAAAATCTTTTCCCGCCTGTTTCATAAGTAATAAAAATAAGGAAATTTCTGTTGACAAATTAAAACTCATCAGCATTTTGGGAAACAGTTCTTCACTATACTAGCAACAATAAAAACAAACTAATTTGTTGTAAAAAACTTGAAATTAATTTAAGTTTAAATCTAAGTAAGATGTTTAAAAAAGAAATTTAAACGACTTTGCGAGCGAAATATTATATATTTTATCTTATAATTGAAACAAATACAAAAAATATCCTAATCTGTGAAGGGATATAAGTGACGCCCTATAACTAGACCTTGTTACGTAGAACCCTGAAGGGGTGCTCATTTATTTGCATTTAAATTTATTCATAAAACATGAATTGAACGACTGCTTCATAATCGACCGTAAATTATTCATGGAGACATTTATTTTTGTGACCTTGGCCATATAATTTTGATGTATCATTTACTGATGTACAACGAGGCCCATTTAAGGGTTGGGTTTAAGCAAAAATGATTGTTTTGCTACTGGCGGCTGAATCATTGACTTTTGTTTTATTTTTGTTTGGGATATGTACAAATAAGTAATTTATGAATCGTACTTTTCAACGAATCAACGAAGATCGACGTTGGAAGATAAATCTCTTAGAGACAAATTAGTAAATGGTTTATTTTTTCTCGCTTTCACATAACGGGATGACGGGAGTACGATCACACAACCAGGTTAAATTTGCCAGAAGCTTGACAATACCATGCTATAGCAAATACATAGTACACCAACACCAAACAATACTTTTTATAACAACCTTTAATCATTTAAAGATTTTGGCGAACCCTTGCCTTTTGTCATTGATCAACCGTATTATCGCTACACAATCGTTCATGCAAAGCTCAGGGAGAGTATCAAGCTCGAAAAGAAGCGAAGTTTGATGGGAGAATGTTGCAGGTGATTTCAAACGAATCCAACTGCTCAATATTCGGTTGGATGATTGCAAAACGTTTTACTCAAGCGAATGCTACGATGATGATAGGCCGTTTTGGATGATGCTCAAGCATCTCAATCACAAGCGCCTTGAAAAAAAGAAAACACGACGTCTGTTTCAATACACACCAAAACGTCACAGGTAGCAACATCTCCAAAGAATTATGAATTTAACACATTCAGAGGGTCGTCTTTGTAGCCGTCCAAACTCATTTACACAAGATGTTGATTTTCAGGCAAATATGTTAAATGATCGCAGATAATTGTTGATCAATGATAAAATAAAAACGTTTGCATTAGGTAAATCAGAGTATTGGAATCATCAAACCGCACATAGGCATAGTCACATATCGGACAGTCCCAAGCGCAACCTGTGGTCCACAGGTGGGAGCAAAACAACATTTTGCCGTTACCGACATTTGTAATGTAAATTTGTTTTCTACAATTTCATAAAATTTATCGTTATGTGTGTCTTCCCGTAGCGTTGACCGCAACGTCCGGTCCCGCAGCATTAACCAACCGATTTTAAGCCTTGGCACGCTGTCCACCGCAGATAATGACATCGCACGTGTGTTCTTCTGACTAAACACCTAATGATGTTTACGTTTTCCAGCGGGATTGTTCGGTCACTCTTCGGTCAGCGTTAGATAGAGCCCATTTTCCTCTACTCACCCATAAACATTATCGTGACGTGCCCGTAAATGACGTAAATCGTATGTGTTTAGTGGGTTCATCTTTTTTGTGAAGCATAAAGTGGTTGAACGATGGCATTTAAACTACAAACACAGTAAACAGGAGTAAGGAATGGCAGTCGGTCACCGCCCCATCAAAGGCCAGGTAATCGCTATCCACATCCACACTTTCATGAAGCCCAGTTTGGCGTTTACACCTTTAAATCTTCATTTATTCATGACCACGGCCCATCGGAACGATGCCAGTTTGGATTACATCATCTGCTCTTCCCTAAATCTTACTCTAGCGTTACGTGACACAAATCCTTCGCAACTGCACTCGGTGCTTTCGAGTTTCGATCCTTGCCACCTTTTGCCAGATGATCCCGTGTCGATTGTTTTATATAGTGACAAATGACAACGCGAACAAGGACGACGTTAGTATTCGATTCGTATCTGGTTTAAGTCAAATGATTGAAATGTGCAAACACGGCCGTACTAAATGATAAACCAACGTGACCATGTTCCAGAACTTCGTTTTATATTTAAACATTTTAACTGCTTCTAGGCCAAAACATCCTTATCATTGACAATAGACTATAAAACTTCTTTGCGATTTTAAAAGAATACTCTTTTTCAATTCGGTAATATTTTTATTTGAACTAATTTAAATTAACTTTAATTGAATGTCTATAGAATAGATTCAGACTCTACAACAGGGACAACAAACAGATCAGGTACTGCAAACACATTACCGAACATCCAGCGATCGAATAAAATAAAGATAGCAATAAAGACAGTTCTGTACTCGGACTCATTATTATAGGTTGACAGATTTATCAATTATATTTATCATTAGAATTATATTTTTCTCTGTTTGTTCTTATCATTTCTATTCTCCGACGGTTTGTATTGGTTATCAATAGTTTGGTTTCTATTATTTACAAAAAAAGAAGACCCGTATTAACACCACCTTTAACTTTTTCATGGAAGCACTGACTGGTGTACTGAATGCACTGAAAGTGTAAAAAATGAAGTCTTTCACAAAGAAATCCAGAATCGAAAAATTTGTTATAGCACACAAACCAGATATTCTTTTTTTGCAGTTGGTAGAAAATACTCAATCATGCACAGAACGAATCTAGTACGATTTTTCACATTACTCTCCCAGCGAGATGTACACGCAGCTTGTCCGTAACAATTCACATTTTGGAGTGGTCTGCTCAATAATACTGGCTCCAAGTCAAGTAGGTCCTCGTTCCGCATCATCACTTGCTGAGCATATTAACACGCGGCACATTTCAACCGTTTCTTTTTGTACAAGTGTTTCACCGTCGACGGGGTTTCCCGTGCATATCTACGTGTCGTGATAAAAAAGGGGGAAGCCTTTGTCAATGATACATGGTTAACCCGATCAATCGTGGAGCAACACGAAACGAATCGAACGGCGACGTGTTTAGAAGCTTTTGCATTACCAGGCATCACAACCATATGGTCTTGGCATACCATAGGGCATCCCTCCACCGATCGAGCACCTTCGTCCAACACTCGGCGATTCCGGCCGCTCTAGCATCGCCGTCGATACCGTCTCGCACTCTCAAAAGAGTCATTTTAATAAACTGTCTAACTTTCCCTTGAAGCGTAATGCAATCTTTAGTTAGTACGTGTGGAAAGACTATGTTGCAATAGGTACAGATGAGCTCAGTCACGGTGGGTCGTTTCGCACGGTGTACGCTTGCTTTCAAACATTATCCTGCATCGGTATTTCCGTTGAGAACTTCTGCGAAATAGCAGTTACGTGCGCGAAGGTTCATAATAAGGCGCCGATGGTGGGATAAAAATCGCTTGATAGAAGTGCGCGAATAGAAAACCATATTTTCCTATAAATCGGATACTTCACCCAAACTCAGTCACAAATAACAGTGATCGACTTTGTATAGAGTTGACTGAAATGGCATCATTCGCTGTGGTAGAGAAACAATGCGCTAGAAGATAACGACAAATCAACAATCATTTTTAAAGATGGATGGAAGTAAAATAAGCGAGTACCGAATTGCATAGCGACACGCGGTTTTGCCGCTCCCAGGTTTTCAGTACAAGATGTGCTGGAAACGGTGAAGTTGTTTGTTTGACTACCATAACGAATCAACATTGCATCATGCGCTGTGCATCATTGTTAGAATCATTATTGTGTGTTGTATTTGACCCATAATATTATTCGATAAATTCTTGTGCATTTCAAACATTGCACTGTACACGAGGTCATTTGATTGTATTAACCCGCTTTCACTTATTTTATTAAAAACCAATGCCAAGCAGTACACAGAAGAGCGCGAGCGGAAGAAGGATCCTACAATGCAGGCCGAAACCGCTCGGCGGTTGTAGCTGGATTAAAAGGAGAAGAACTTCAAGCGTATTATATAGTTTACCATAATCTTCGCCATTGTTCTTTGACCATACAATTACGAACCACATAGTAAACGTAGTTCATATGACAAAAAGAAAACAACATTATTGTGCGTATCTCTTGCTCTCTAATACAACGTGCTCTGCAATACACGAAATGCAACGAGAGAAGGATTTGGTTTTGGTTTCTCTCTCAATCTGGCAGCCGAGTCGTCAAGAGTGTTTAATACGACCATTCGTTGCAATGCCGGACACTCGCTAATTACATAATTGGATAGAACCTAATTAGTCCATTATTTAATACGAACCAACAATGAAATAATGGCGAAGGTTGTGTGAGTGTGTTGGGGAATCTTCGCTCAATATGTTTTGCATGCGTTGGGCAATCTTCGTCGTCCTCACTAAGGTGCGATAGGTCATTCGGAAGGAATTAAATTGAACGACATTGTACTGCAACCTACACAGTATTGTTTGAACTATTAGAACATAGTGATCCTAGGAGAGATTACTGCACATTCAAAGCACAAGCCTGCAAGGTTCGCTCCAATAAATCGCAGGATATTCTGCGGAGTTTGGATCTATGAGAAGTTACTATATTAATTAATACACACTTCGGACATGTAGGCACCTTAAATAATCGTCTTTACTTATGAATAGGATTTGAAAAACCTTATAATAATGATAACACAATTTACCAAAATTTATCTATTTAGTAAGCAGAAATTTGAACAAATATTTATAAGGTTAATTGATTCTATTAACTAAGAACTTAATAGTCTATTAACTAAGAACTTAAACGTCTGACTTTGAAGCAATGCTTTCGTGTTTTACGATGCTTAAAGCTGTTACTTCTATACGTTTGCTAATAATATCTATTAAAATATCAAATCACCATACACTTTCCAAAGACGCAAACTATACGATTAGCTTGATAGAAGATTGAGTTGATAGCAAACATTCCTACTTGCGAGGTAGAGGTATATTAAATCACAAGTCTTGCGCTGTAGGCTTTTCCGAAAGAGTTTCAATAAATAAAAATGGTATGTTCATAAAGTCTACATTTATCGAAATAATAAGTGAGCAAAATCAATCGAAATCGAATTATATACATACTGATTTACCGAAATAAATTATACTTGACATAAATTTGCACATCACTCGTTTTTTATACCTTGCCTGTGGTTTCCGTTCCTCCGAGACCTACTCGTGGATTGACTCATGGAATGAAAGATCTACAATTCACCAATTTGTTCATTCAATTTGCACCCAAAGCGCTCCATCCGAGATTTCTCACTTCAGTAACGTCAACTGAGGCCTAAACTGGCAAACCGTTCACTACGTGGCACCACCATAATCAATACAAAATGCTACAAATGCATCGTCTCGTGCGGTGTTTTCCGTATACGCCGCGTCGATGTGGGAAAACAGAAAAGAAAGGGCGTTACCGCGAATCACTCGACGAGAAAAGTATAGCAAATATCATAAGCTGTATGTAATCATTTCTGATGATATCACTTATACTGTTTATCGATTCGGAGGGGTGTTGATCGGGGGATGTGAGTGAACGAAAGCAAAATAGGGATAATCGAGTGAAGTGATCCATCTCAGCCCATTCAGTCCCCGACTGTTAGATCCCAAGAGAAGTACATTTTGGAAATGTGATAGGTTTGCCCCTCTGGCGTTTAGTCGATTGGAGTACGAACTGAGATATTGGAATAAATTTCAATTCGTTACGATGTGGAGGCACCCCTGTCTCGCGCGTTTCGTGAGAAATGTTGGAAACAAAGATCGGTATAACATTGTCAGGTGTGAAGAGTGAAAGATGGCGTGAAATCCCACTGAACAATCATGCATGGAATAATGCGGTGCTTCATACGATTTTTGATTGTTTTCCTTATCGAACTGACGCAGTCCATGTTCTTATTTGTTTTGTTTTATCAAAGTAAACATTTTAATTCGACCATGCTAAGCATTAATTCGATCATTGCATTTATTCTCCATGGAAAGGAAAACATTTTTATACATTTTAAGTTGCTTGAACCGATGAGTTTTGCTATTTTAAAGCAACAAATGGTTTAGATTTGTGTTTTATTGTATTGAAGTTCATCAGTATAATCATCCGTTTGCGATACATCGCTCGGTTCGGTTCTATCGCACAAGACGCAAAAAATACAAACCAATGTTTAACCATTTCTCTGATAGCATAATTGTCGTTAATCATAAAAGAAAGAACTTGCGGGTCAGTTACCCTCAATTTGTTTGTATTGGTATGTATAATACAATGATAAACTACTTTTACTGATATGAGGACTAATGAGGACTAGCGTGAAATAAAAGTAGATCTGTAATCGAACACCAGTATGATTCACTACGTTTACGAACGCGAACATAAGACTAATGCCTAATGCTGCCTGTAATTAGAGCTGTTAGTAATTAGTGCCGCTACTCATTAGAATCGTACTTCCAAGTAGGACTGATTCTAATGCGTCAATTTTTTACAAAATTTTTAAATTCCGTCGTCGAACCATGAGTTAGCATGATTTTAGGCCGTACCAGTATCGCGGAAGTTCCAATCAGCTTTCAATCATTTGATTTCACCATGATATATCGAAAATGTGTGCCCTCTTTTGATGCATTTGTCTAGGACGGTTTTGATTTGCGAAATATCCAACTGGGTTTCTCGGTTGATATGTTAATGCAGCTGTTGGTCGATACCATCAATCACTTGTCCTCAATTAACGTCCTCTGCCAAATCTAATCAATCATCTTCTGGTATGAAGTACCAACGAGTGCATGAACCGTAATGTTCCACAAGCAGCCATCATATTCAACAACATGAAGGAAAAATTAAAATTAGAGAGTACCGGAACTTTTGCCTTGTGTGATATTAGCAAGACTAGCAAAACCTAAATTTTCGTTAGCTTGCAATTAGCACCAGCAAAACTATTCGAAATCCAATCCTGTGTCTTTATGAAAACAAACTCACTTTTATTCATTAAGTGGCTGGTTGCTGGCTAAATTTATTTATTTATTGGATTTTCTCAGCCCTGGAACCAGAAAAAATAAGAAGAAAAATAATACATATATAATTTTGCTTTTGTCGTTCTATAAAAACAAGATAAAAACTGATATTAGCATATGTAAACCATTTGGATTTTATTTTATAACAAATATTTTAAATATTATTTAAAGAAACAAGACCAATCTAACTTAAAAGTTAACAATTTCTGTCTATTTCAAGGAGCAAGTATCATACTTTCTCACTTGTTACTTATTAGTTGCACTATTTATTTTGTTTCTGATAACCTTAATTCCTTCATCAAATTTTATTGAATATTAGGTGCAGACGAAATAGTTTAATTTTCCGGATCCCCTAGATTGCTTAACACACAGAATGACAATTCTTCCAGTGAGATTCTTTAATATGATTACTGCAATATGGCGCCATCTGGAAAAGTGGGAAAAATAAAGAGAAGATCGGTAAACATAAGAAGATTCTTCTTTTATCTGCTCATGATTGATGTTTAAAGCTGGCGCTCTGATATGTCCCAGCTTCATTTTTTTCGGTCATTTTTACATGTTATTTCTCAATCGGTTCCCGTCATACACTATATGTTATATGAAAACTGTCGAATTTTATCATTTTCGAACCATTTCAATCATCGCTACGCCGAACCCGCTGGTGGGTAATCTATCAACACTTTCAGTCCTTTACACCTACCATATGAGTCAATTTTGTAGTAGTATAGGCGCTATCTATTTTTAATGACCAAGATAATTGAAACTTTCGTCTCTTGGTACAACTCATAAGCATCAATTCAGATGGATGTGCTGCTTCACACTGACCAGCATTGTGCATTGTTGCTGTCTACGGTACCAAGCACTACTGGCCTGTCTATGCTAATTGGTTTTCAGTACAATGCAAGGACGAAGCTTTCAACGCTCTTCATCTGCTCGTTTACTGTCACGCACGCATAAAATAGTTTATTGCAACGTTAATTAGAACTATAAACAATTATTATCCAATTAAAATCATAATCAAACTGATTTCAATTTTCTCCCCGTTGTCGATTCTGACGTCAACCAAAGTGTAGCGTGTGGTGCTTTGAATCAGTATCAACCCAATGTTTCCTTCGTCCTGTGATATCTTAAGTAATCCTTAATCCATAAGCAAATTAAAAAATGTTAAAGTGTTAAGGGACAACTTTAAAATGTGCATCGGCTTCACTGGTACGTTACCACATCGTATTTTGAGTTTTGAATTGGTAATGACCGTAGGATGTTTCGACTCATGATTATTATTATTTAATTAATTAAATAATTATAAACATATTTGCACTTATGTGCAGCCAGTCAGAGTCAATAGGTTATGGATTTTTATACAATGGTAGGATGACTGATGAAGATTGAGAACCATATTCAATTTTGACATTGGACGCACAGGTGCAAACAGGAGAACTGAAGAAAAAAGAAAGCTTAAAATCGTTAGAATACTAAATGTTTTTAGTTTATGTTAATTCTAATAAAAACATGAACTGGATAAAATCCATAATCTGTATACTTATTATCTTTGAGGCGCAACAAAGTTTGCCGGATCTGCAAGTTACACAATATTTTACAATAAGCGGTAAGCATGACGTCAAGTAACAATATTCGAATGAATGAAAGTTTCAGAAAAAAGACAGATAAATTTATTTTTATTGCAAATATTAACTGCACGCTGATGCACGCTCACAGAGCATGACTCAAAGTTGTAGTTGTAATAGTTGTAATAATGCCGTGATCATGTTGAACATCAACAGATGGACGTAGCCAAAGGTAGAAAAAGCTCCGTTTCTCGAGAAGATGAAACAGCAATAAAATCAAAGTATTATTTCCTCCGCCCTTACTGAAGCAATCATTGCTGTCGACATTCTTCGTTCGGTCTTCTGAACACAAAATTCTCAAAGGATGACCGCTTGTCAGCACGATTTTATGCTTTGATTCAATCTCCGTCGATCGTTCGTTCGCATCATTTGATCTTTCTGTAGGAATTCAAATACTTTCCATTGGAAACCTAAGCAACAAATCAAAACAGTTCAAAGCAGACCTTCATACTAAACTGAAGCCCATGAATAAAACCGAGTCTTGTTACGAGGACGTTACATTTCTTGCGAACGTTCCATGGTCGCACATTTGATTCGATATTCCCTTGCCTTTAAGCTCTTTTACTTTACATTATAAATAAAACAATTACCGTATTTTTCCGTGTATAACGCGCACCCGTGTATAACGCGCACCCATATTTTACGAGAACAAAATTGGAAAACAAATTTTTTACTTTACATTTTTCAGATATGTGATATCCAACAAATATCAAATGATAATAATGTATTACTCTAAATACTCTATAAATATTCTAAAGTAGACTAAAGATAAAATGCGTATACATTGCAAAAGACATACTAGTATTTTATATTTCGGAATAATCTTCAAACTCAGATTCACTGCTGTCTGACAAATTGATATTCTCCAATTGCTGTTCAATGTACTCCTCATTGTCACTCTCTGAAGAGTCCTCATAAATTGCGACATCTTCAGATCCATGCTGATGCCACATTTTTTAAATGATTTCACAACAACTTCTGTTTTAACTCCCTGCCATGACTTAAAAACGATATTGTATGGATAATTATATTCCTAACAAGTGTTTCATTTTATAATTTATTCAATAATACTATAGAATATGTACCTAAAAGGGCACATTTGTATGCTTGGAGGAGACAAAATTTTTACTACCCTTGTATAACGCGCACCCAGATTTTAGAGCTAAAAAAATTGGGAAAAAAGTGCGCGTTATACACGGAAAAATACGGTAAAACTAATTTTAAGCATTACACTGTGTTCCCAATATGTGATAATGGAAAGTGTCGAATGGGTTAAGTGTCAAAACAAAACTTAAAAACTTAAAACTAAGAAATATTTTATATTTTATATTAGCATTTCACTTCAGTACTTGAGTCTAAGTGATTACAATACCATGTTAATATTAGCATTTATGAAACATGCAAATTTCTAGAATTATTAGTCACAAAGCTAGACAGATTAATTAATTAGATTAATCTCGTCTAGATTAATTAGTAACAAATAGTTACCAGCAATATTCAATTTTCTTCTCTACATTGATTATGTGTTTTCTTTCATTTATTCTGTGTCTTTACTTGCTTCTTTTTAGTAACGATTTATTTAATAGAATCAAGCACAATAGAAAACAATAAGAAAAACAACATACGAAACCATGACTTCTTACTAAAAGCTCTTTTAAGGTTAGTTAGTTAGTTTTTTTGGTTATAATAGTTCAAAAATTCCTGATAACCAAGCGTGCATGAGACGAGGTCTGCCAGTAAAGCAGAAAATCCGTGTAGGCATCGCACATGATGCATGCTTCTTCAGATAGGTTATATAATAATACGAGCAAATGACGATGGAAAGGCGCAACAATTTCGCCTGGCAACTTGACAAGTTAATTATAGTATGCCCCACGAAAGGACTTCTTATAACTCACAGGCAAGCTCCTCAATTTAAATTTGTTCACGAATGCAGTCACGTAACCAGGCACAGCAGTGTACGATATGAGCTTTATGATTAATTCCAAAATACGGACAAAGAATCACAAAATGTTCAGCTTGGATGGAACATTACAAATGGGGGGAGTTCGCTACCAAGCAAAACGATTGCTTGAGTTGCACGAAATTTACCGTATATTCGTACTTCCTACCGGAACCATGCTTGCCCACCAGAACCAGTAGCGTGCTAGTAAAATAATTGGCCTTAATGATTAGCATGTGCGCAACAGAGGTGGCAAAACGGAAGATGTAGTAACCATTTACAACACTCAAGCCGATTTATGATTAAGCTGATGCACAGTACCGCGATGGAACACACTATGTGCACTACCGAACATGTCATGATTATGATGGTTTTCATGGTACTGGGGGAACTGTGGAATTTGTTTAACGTTTGACCGTAATCAGCGGATTTTTTTTTCTTTTAATGATAACCAATTTATTTTTCACATAATTCATCACTTTTAAAAAGTGAAAGGTAAAGTGAAAAATAAAGTGAAAAGTTCATAAGATAATGGACAACTATTTTTTTTTGAAATTCGGACGAAAGATCGAAATTTCATGTCGCTTTGTGCAACTCAATAGATGTAAAATTTTCTGTGTACTGTATAACAGGTCGAAAATATTATTTGCTGAAGAATGAAGAATAGTTTCAAACCATGAAAATCTGCATCTGAAAATCTTCAAAGTACTAAAATAATTGCTTCAGAGTGACTAACAAACTCTAACCTGATCGTGGCTCATTCATCTTCTATGTTAATGTCGGATATCTGTGTTAAATAATTCATTTTCTGTTCTGATGAAGAACATCTTGTTTTCAGCCGCATAGCAATTTTTAGCGTTTGGTAAATTCATATAAATGAAACAACAGTTTGCAATTTGCATGGGTATTATTCTTCATCAGTGCCTTGTTCTGTCGTTGGTTTGTGTTCTGAATCTCTTGAGTGAATGTTGGTCCATGAGCGATCTTCAAAAAAAGTGAAGAGTGAAGAAATGAATAAAATAAGAATTAAATTTGCTTTGCTGCTTTCATAAGTCTGAAGTGTTCTGGCTGATGATTTTCTTCGTGCATTGCGTTGGTGGAATATTTTACCTGTCACAGTGATATGACAGTGGTCACAGTTGTTGCAGGAATATTTACAAATAAAAATTCAAGCACCAACTAATATTGAATCCGGTTTTTAGAGAAACCGAAGTTTACTGGCGTGCGAAGCCGCAACCACTGTATTAACCTGATATGGCTTGTGACTGTGACTTTTTCTTAAGCCCCAAACTTTTTCTCAAATATTTTTTTATATTTTTTTTATTTAATCTTTTACACTTGTTATTCTTTTTAACTCACTCAAAGAAAGACCTAACAAGTTTATCAAACATAACTTATTGAAAACGATTGGAGCATTGTAAAAACGTATCATAGTGTAATTTATATTGTGAGAATCACTTTCAATAGGAGACAACAATTTTTGGACAATTTTAGGGTTCGATAGGACTTTCAATATTTATAGCACATCAACCCTATACGTATATTAAATACGTCCCGGTTCGTTCTGCGAAGCTAATAAAGTGCTACATTTGCCAAGAATTCTGGATTAATCATGACCGACCTCCTAGGCAAATTACCAGAAAAATAAATTTACTTCTTTTCAGCAACTGAGTACATATAGAACAGGCAGAAGGTTGTTCGTCTTATGTGAAGGCATGTGTAAATTACTGTGCAAAATGTACAGGTAGACTAACTAGCACCCAGGCTTGATGCTTCCGCCTTTCCACTAAAGGGAAGCGACCATTTCCTCGGCTTGCAGTGCATGAAATGATGATGATTCTATTTACTCATCTATCATTTGCTACATCCTATTCTCTTTTCTGCTCCATCACGGTTTTTTTTCAGATCCACCAAAGCTAGAATTTGCCATACGATACCGTCACTGACAATGTAAATTGACATGTAACTGCGGAACTCCAATATCCTTTGATCAAGGCTAGCTGAAAATGCAGATTTTGAGATTTGGGGTCTACAAACCTCGTTCATTCCTGACATAGCAAGCAAACACAATTCGCCTTTCTTCATGTTTGAGGTTACCTTAGCTACCTTAGCTCTTTGAAGCCATCGTTACCGAGAAACTGAACGTTACAGACCTGTAAGTACAATTTCATAAAAACCTGGAAACATTCTTGAATAATCTATATATTAGGAGTATGCGTAGAAATTTATCGTTTTTTTACCAAATTGAATCGTTTATTGTTCAAAACTCTTAACAAACTAGTCAATCGAAGTAGTGTCCGTCGCTAGCCACTACTTTTTGCCATCTTTCTGGCAATTGTCGGATTCCATCGCGGAAGAATGCCTTATCTTTTAAGGCGATCCACTGATCAATCCAATTTTTACAATCTTCATACGAAGTGAAGCGTTCCTCAGCTAATGCATGTGCCATTGACCTGAAAAGATGGTAATCCGAAGGAGCCAGATCCGGGGAATACGGCGGGTGGGGTAGGACCTCCCATTTCAGCGTTTCAAGGTATGTCTTTACTGGTTGCGCGACATGCGGCCGAGCATTGTCGTGCTGCAGAATGATCGTGTTATGCCTTTGGCCATATTCTGGCCGTTTCTCCTTCAATGCTCGGTTCAAACGCATTAGTTGGAGTCGGTAGCGGTCTCCGGTAATTGTTTCATTTGGCTTCAGCAGCTCATAATAAATTACGCCACGCTGGTCCCACCAAATGCAGAGCAGAAGCTTGGATCCATGGAAGTTCCGCTTGGCCGTCGATGTTGTCGCATGACCCGGGTATCCATACGATTTTTTGCGCTTGGGATTATCATAATGAACCCACTTTTCATCGCCAGTAACTACTCGATGCAAAAAACCTTTGCGGGTGTGTCGTTGGAGCAGTTGTTCACTCATGCACAAACGGCGTTCCACATCCCTTGGCTTCAACTCGTAAGGCAGCCAGTTTCCCAGCTTTTGGACCATTCCCAACGCTTTCAAACGTCTGGAAATTGTTGTTTGGTCCACTCCACATGCATCTGCAAGCTGTTGTTGTGTTTGGCACGGGTCATCTTCCAGCAATGCTTCCAACTCTTCATCTGCGAACGTCTTCGCTGGTCCCGGGTGCTCCTTGTCCTCAGTGCAAAAATCACCACTTTTGAAGCGCCGAAACCAATTACGACAAGTGGCTTCGCATATAACAGCATCGCCATAAGCCTCCTGAAGCAACCGGCATGCTTCGGCTGCAGTTTTCTTCAGATGGAAGTGATACAACAACACTTCCCGCAAATGACGCTTTGTTGGCTCGAATTCGCACATGGTTTCGTGTTAATAACAATCTCACAATGGAAAAATTGACAAATGTGATGATGCAGATTTGTTGACATATGCCTAATCATGACATTTGACAGTTATTTGATGACATTTGTGCCTTCTATCCAACAGTAGCGCCCCCTATATGTAAACGATAAATTTCAACGCATACACCTAATATATAAAAGAAAGTCGGCCATGTTGTTCTTCCAATCACTTATAACTCAAGAACGGCATACCGATTTGGCTGAAAATTGGTAGGGAGGTAGCTTAGAATTCTCTCATTCTCGCGAAACGTTGGAACTATCGATTGTTAAGTAGCTGTCATTTTTATAACTGTCAAAATCTATTGAAACAATCCGCGAACACAATAATATCGTATCCGTAACACAATCCGCGAGCACACGGTCTTAAGGCGACCAAGACGGTCGAATCTTTCCCGAAAACGCCGTAGTGCAAGAAGGATGCGAAACATCGCGAATACAATGACTGAAGAAGAACACAAAATTGCCCGTGAAACGGCTCGGTTGGCAGCGCGAAATCGACGAGCGTCAAATAGAAATCAACAAGTGGATAATTTTCGACAAGATGCTGATTTGAATGTCCGCTCAGCGGTTGTTCCCGAAGAAGAAGCTGATTTGCATCTTGCTGCGTTTCTAATACGATTGCCAAGCTAAGTACGTCAAGCATAACAGCGTTCGCATTGGACCAATGAACGTTCGTTGCAACAAATGCGACGCATTGAAATTTTCCGGAGAAACGGCCGGATTGTGCTGCCTTAATGGAAAAGTGAAATTGCCATTACTGACTCCGCCACCAGAATCTTTGTTAATAATAAATGTTGATTTCTTTTCAGTATCCTCTCTTTATTATTTCATCCAACGATCACAAAATCATGAAAAACTATTTTATTGTAAAAGAATATAATAACGACGAGATGGCCACATTCAATTTTAATTTATCTTTGAATATTTCTTTAAAAAAATTGAAAGAGCCAGGCTAATTTGAGTAGATTCATTTAAAAATAAAAATTCATTTTTAGAAAACAATTAGTTTCGTATATAACCTTTTTTCTAAAATAAATCGATTCAAATAAAAAATACAAAAATGAATTTAGAACATTTATCAAAACGTTTGCAACGATTCGATTTTTTCTACATAGTTTGCAAATTTGACAGGTTATGTAGAGGTTTCGTTATCTCGTACGGTTTCATTATTTATCCTATCCTGCTGAAACCGCAAGTAACTAGTCTACATAAAGTGCAAAAGATGAACCTACAATAGCACCACAACTCGAATCGCGCGACGTGTGGCGAATGTTTAATCTGCAGGTTAAAAATTTCGTTTTGCGGCTTTCTCCCCCAGTTTTTTGGCGCTATGAAAGGGATAAGTGAAATGGTTGCAGAGCTTTGATAATGTTTAATTGCAGAGAAAAATCACTAATCGTGACGAAGGATGTTTTGAACACTTCTTATTCCTCCTTAGGGTCGAACGAGTTATCATTCGATAAAATCATGGAAATTATTAAAGTTGATCGGCATATTAGTGGTTAGTACCATCGCCCAGGAGCTAAAAATTACCCATCAAACAGTTTTAAGCACCCATTTGCGCACAGTTGGATTCACAAAAATGCTCTATAAGAGTGTTTCACCAATAAAGGCCAACACTTCTATATATAAGAAAGGTATTATGAAAAATACCTACAAATTTTACAACAAACACAACAAATTGACCCAAATCGGACCACCGAAAACATCTTAAATAAAGTGTTGCAATTCAAGCAAAAATAATGTGTTTCTTTAATGCAAATAACATGAAATCAGCTTAATAAAGCTAAACATGAATCATCGTTGGCCACTCTTATTGAAGTGTTTCAAATAGTCCATAGTCGTGGACAGAGTCGTATGTAGTGAAAAAACATCACGTTTTGAAACTAGAAGATTTTTTGTTATTTGTTATTTATTTGTATCATCCTACGGGCCATCAGGCTTAATAGGAGAATAAATAGGATACAGTACAACATTTCCTTAAATTTAATTTTAATTTTTAATTTTTATTATCAACACGGGTTCGCCATTAGGCTAGAACCGGACTCTTAATCCTAACATATTTACAATTGAGAGGAGAGCTTACGTGTAACAGAGAGACAGAGTAGAAAGATGAAAGAAGAAGGAAGCAAAGAAACCACCACAGAAAATGGGGAAATTCTAAGACTTAAAACTATACATATGGAGATGTCACTGGTTGTAGAATCACAAATCATAAGCAAACAGGACCAAACGAATGCACTGATGAAACACGCTTACTGATAAGTCAAAACCGAAATATTTGTACACCTGATTAAAACTAGTGGACATGAAGTTTACATGACTAAACTGTCCAAATCTAGTCGCCTGCGTTGGCACTGTCAAAAACGAATAGTTCCGTAGAGCTCTCGACGGCACGTGAACTTAATACACAGGATATCATGGAAATCCTTAGAGATTTTTAATGGCAGTCCTAGTGCCATGATGTGCATGATGTCCTAGTCCGATAGTCCTAGTGCATGATGACGTACTCGTAGTGTGGGATGAAGCTAAGTTTGTCATCAAGCAGGATTCCAAGATCCCGAACACAGTTAGTGCGCTCGTTCAATGTCCCGCGGATGCTGTATGCGTACAATAAAGGTGCGCGGGAACGACTGAAACTGATCGCATTGCACTTGGCGATGTTCAACTCCAGCTGATTTAACACGCATCAGCTGGTAAACGAATCGAGGTCGGCCTGGAGTTCAGTACAATCTGCAGAGTTTCTGATAATGGCGTAGAGTTTCACATCATCGGCGTACATAATAAATCTTGACTCGGGCAGCAGGTATTGTAGGTCATTAACAAACGCAATGAATAGTAGAGGTCCAAGGTTACTCCCTTGCGGTACGCCAGAAGTGCCAGGATTATGAGATTCGAAAGAAATTTGGCTTGTGGATTACTTTCAAACTGCCAAAACAATAAATTCTGAATATTATGTATGAAACTATGACACAGTATGGTCCGTGATGATGAGGAGAAATTTTGACTAATTTTTGGTAAACGTTTAGATACGTGATGTAACAATTATTTTGGACGAACTATGAAGTTAACGTTAGAGGCGTTAAGGCTTCCTTCCAGTTCAAGACGACGCAGGATGCACGAGGGAACCAGCAGAGTGAATCAAAAAGGATCGTCCAACTGGGTGGACCGAGAGAAGCGGAAGTGTAACGAAGTGGAAACATTTTCAATTTCCAGCGACGGAAATCGCACATGGAACGCTTTCAGAAAAACTAAGTAAGAGCCGACATCTTTTTATAAGCCGCCAACACCGACCGCGACTGTAAACATAGTGAAACAGAAGGAACCGACACCGAAACGAAAGTCCTCTGTGCCCCAGCGTGAGTGGCCCCGCGGGGATGAAAAAGGCTTACCACATACGATGGGGAAGAGGCAACGCTTTTCCGGAGCAATATTTCAAGAGTTAATTTTTGGGAACTAAGAAGCGGCTCTCCGCCCAGTCTCAGCTATGAGGTAGCAGTAGTAATAGTAGTACGGTGGACCTAACGGCAAAGTTCATGTGAAACTCGAACACGCTCGAATAAAGTTCTCAACACTGCGTTCCGGTTGAAGTAATACAGGAAGAGCCCTCGTACTCGCAGCTTTCGCCAATTCAACCGGAACTTGAAAAGGCACAGATGCGTGACTGTTTTAGTTTTCAGTGACGTGTGGCACGTATTGTTGTGATTTTCAGTATTGCCGAGCATAGCCGTACAGCCACATGCCTCAAAGGTGAATAGAGCTCTAGGCTCGAAACCATTGAAATGGAATAAAAAATCATCAATCTCTTATACGCAGTCCCTGATAAACTCCTGGGAAGAAAGTATGATCCTAATTTACCTTAGCAAATAATTGTCTATGCAGAAGTGTAGAAATTCGAATGCCAGCGAATGAAATCTGTTTACTATCTGTATATGGAGAAATATTTTACAGTTTTAATGACGGTTTACTTAGCAGAAATGGCATTTGAAAATTCACAACAAAATGTGCGTCTCTATAGGTTTTGAGAAGAGAATTGATAGTTTAAAATATAATTTACACGTCATTGATCTTTGTACTGTTCAATGAAGAAGGTTGACAAAAATGTATGCGCACAAGATAAAAAAATGAAAATGAAAGTGGGCTAACGGAAGGAGAAAATATCGATCATTAAATTATGCATTTTAATGCAACAATAAAACTGCAAAATTTTACAATCTGCCTTGTGTATTAACGTTTTTATGTGACCGCACACAAGTCGCTGGTGTGCACATCATGCACGTCCGAAGACCTAAAAACGGAGTCTATACGTAGGGTGACTAGAGGTCATGAACTGCCATACTAAGGAGTGTCTCGCACTCCTCGAAACCGCGCCTCGTGTAAACGACCATCGGAACTGTCCTAAAGCTGGCCATCTTACCTTTGTCGGCATTACTTGATTGCTTAATGCGATTGCTCTGCATGTTTGAGGTTTTTCCAGGGTCATAGAAAATGGGGACTCATGGAACACACACCAACCGCCGGCATATGGAAAAGGCGCGCTATCATTATTAACATCATCGTCGTGCAGCAGTAACGATGCCATCGTCATGCAATAGTTTTACAGTCGCTCGCCACTTGCGTGAACAGTGAAGGCTTTGCATGCCTTCATGACTCATACGCCGACCGAAGGGTTCCCTTCTGCTCCCGTGAGCGAACTACGCGACCATTACTGCGATCGTGCTAGTGCAGCTAATATGGTTTTATTGTTTTATGAGCAAGCGTGACTAAAG
Organism: Anopheles bellator; assembly: GCF_943735745.2. Lineage (NCBI taxonomy): Eukaryota > Metazoa > Arthropoda > Insecta > Diptera > Culicidae > Anopheles > Anopheles bellator. The sequence goes on from NC_071286.1 coordinate 47,140,180, forward strand.
GCGGCACTTTTATAGCCCTGGTGTTACTTCGTAATATTTCCATTAGCAAAATCGGGTCTTGCGCTAACAAATGCGTTGTTTAATGTGATTCTTTTTTCCTTAATCAGTATAATTTTAACATTGTTACATTTCCTGCGTCGTGCTCAATGGAATTCGTGCTCTTCCCCAACACCAGAAATGAATTACGACCAGACATGAATTAGTGCCAACAGTGCAAGGATTTTTCAAAAGGAACTCGCCAAATCGTTGTTTCAATACTATTACGATGGTGTTCTTAAGATTCAAAACGACGTAGCTGCATCGAAGAGGTGAATGCCGTTACCCAATTCTATTTGAACAGGTGCAGTAAACAACCGAAAACGGACAAACCAACCAGCATCCGGAGAAAATCTGTCACACGTGGGCCCAATAGAGGAAATGGGAGTTATGGACACAATGGCAATCAAAACGGAAAACTTTTAAAAACATTTCCGGGCGATTTGGAATAATCATCATTGCGGCCATCTCTTTTTGCCACAAGAAGGTTACTTGCTTTCTTCGAACCGCACCAATCCACAGGGATTTACTCTGCAAAATAGAGAATATCCGCAAACAGCAGCATTGCAACGGCTCCAATCACGGTCGAATCTTCTCCTAGCGACCAGATGATTAGAGTTCCGGTCACGTTGTTTATATTTTTGATTTACTCTCCATTCATCGAAAGTTTATCGAAAGAACCGAATGGTGGGAGGCACCGGATTCAATAATGGTCATCTCAAGTATTGGGAACATTTAAAATTATTACGATGTAAATAATTACGTCATACGTTAAATGTTCATCCCTGACAAAAAACTACAAACACTGGAAAATATTATAAATCTTGGTAGTTATTGGCGTAAAACTGTAGCAATCTATTTTCAAAAACTTCTCTTGATCCCTATTTCTTATCAGTTCGGTGATTTTGCAATGTATGGAAAAGGTGATAATCGCTTGGTGCAAGGACCAGGGTGGAGGCATTAAAACTTCCCAGACAAGCTCTTGCTGTTTTTGGATTTCCAAACAGGAATCATTACATGATTCCTTTCAAGTTCCAACAAATGCACAGTAAAACCTTTCTGACCATTAGTCCTTGGGTCCGTATTATGACGTGATATCGTCTATTCACAACTGTTGAAATTAAACTTACTCTTATACTATTATAGTTGATAATAAATCCGTATACACTTATAAATCATAAGGTTGTTTAATCATTTTATTTCCCAAATGATAAAACGATAATTATTTAAGGGTAACACTGCCTTGAGTGATGTTCATTCTCTTGAGCATACTTAGCATCTTTTCTTTCTGAAAATGTAAGCAAAATCACCTTAAATTAGCATTCGCAATCGCAATCTCTAGACTTGAGAAGGATTCGTGAAAAGCATTGCAAGCGCTCTTGGAATGTTCTTTTGAAAGAACCACTTTTCGGATGTGATTTCACCGTAAAATTAGAACTCCTGCAATTGCCTGCATTGGGAGTGTCTGCAAAACAACATCAGCAACCGTAAACCAGCATAGGAATCGTGCAATATCTCTCACCCACGTACTTCATCTTTGAAGTGTCGAAACGGAAACCTTGGCCGGTTTACTAGTGTTGGCGAGTGTCGACTCTTGTTCACGTCATGGCTGCAGTTGGATCAGCGTGTTTCACCACTCGAAACACAAGAATGCCGTTGAGGTCCGTTCGGTTAAAGTACATCATCAGTGCCATTATATCTCAAAATGCAGTGGACATAGACATAGAGCATGAAAAGCACTTCCAACAAATCGCATGATCATGTTTAAGCCAGAAATAAGTAACATACCACTGCAATTAATTCTTGCGTTAGTTGCATAAAACGAAACATTAGCAATGTTTTTTTAGATTTTGAGTTTGATTTTTTTCTTGTTTTAACGTTTATGTATCGATGGTGTTTGAAGTATAATCTTTGCAAACGCAATGGAGCGATTCTTACAAACTCATTTTTATTACACCAAAAACAAGTGTTGAATTGTTCATTTGAACCAATTTGAACTTTTGTTTCCTTATAATGAAGAATAGCTATAGGAATATATTCGAAAATTGGATTGCAGTTTGAAATTTTTGGAGCTGTTAGTCAAACTTGTCTGCTAACAACTTCTTCTAACCACGATTCTCAGTCGAGCCACTAATATCCATTCAAGATCAGCAAAAACTAAGATTACTAATGATTACAAACGATCAGCAAATGATTTGTCTTTTGCTGTTCCTAATGAAACCGCTTTCGATGCACTATCACGCCATAGCAAACTGCAGTAAGGTTCTTCTACGCTACTTGTCCATTTTGCGACAATGGCGAAGAGAAAAACTCGTTTCAGTTTACCAATTTCTTATTTTCTACTGTCTACTGCTCTCGCCTCGCGGATGCTGGTTAATGTAACCATATGATTTACGTTACGTTTAACGTAATTAACGGACTACGAATTTTACATTACATGCACAGCTGTCATGATGTCACGATTGAGATCTACATCGTAATTTCTAAAATGGTCAAAATCAACTATGTTTAAAATTCTAATGCTTATAATTATGCTTATGAAGCTATTTCCCTCGAAGCCGGCTTGACGGCTCTCCTCGCATACTCGTGCCTCCTCCGATACTGAACACGTGCTTTGCGTACAACATATTTTCAGTATACCCAGCCAGATGCAGATGCTGAATATGGTGAGTTTAGAGGTGTCGGTTGACTTCGGCAATATCGTCCTCTAAGGGTCCTAAAACGTGTAGGGTTCAAAGACAGAGAATACAGAGTACGCTACGGATCCACAAAGCTATAGCAAGTTATCGAAATAGCTTCATACTCAAGGATACCTGCGCAAGGATGGGATAGATCCGAAGGGCACCTAAATGTACTTAAAAAGAACAAAGCTCTAGGCGCCGACTGGATTGTAGGATAGCTCGTAAAGAATGAAGGATAGAGAGTAGAGAACGAAATTCGTCAAATCGTAACGGGTGTTATACAGGTGGTAGGCATATATAGAATCTTTATAATGCTAACATGTAAACATACAAAAAAACCAGATTGAGCACTTAGGCATCTTGAAACTTGATTAACCGCCTTTGCATGATCTGAAAAGAATCCGAACGTTTCACTAAGACGCCGAACGCATTTACGAGAGTCTGAACATTTCGAGAATAGTGAAACAACAAGTTTTGCATGCTGAAGCCCTTGACACGTCTTGTGGATGTTATGCTTCTCGCATGCTACCGATGAATGCTGTTGAAGAACTTGGGTGGTCTGCCAACATACTGCTTCCCGGCTTGTCAGCAGTCAACAAATATCTTCCTCACATATGCTTAGCCACCTTTACTTGTTATCCATCTAGGCCAATGTAATCAACCTGGATACAAATACCCTGATGCGGAGATTTGCTCAGATGGTAGAATACCACCGTCTGTGAACGATCCCACCGCGGAAGTCGTCGGTTGCAACCCAGAAACATCTGCACGTATACCACAGATTCCCAAGCGAATGTTAGCAATCTGTTCACTCCTGTTCACATAACGTAGTTTATTATGCATAAATTATGCACAAATAAAGTAAATAACAAAATGGTAAATGCGCCACATACTTTCAAGTGAACCATAAATCGAGTTAGATGAGTTACATTAAAGTATACCCACATTTGAAACATATCGATCAGGGCAATCCACTTGGCTGGACCTTAAACCAGAGCGGCACAGTTTCAAACTCCCGATTTCGCTATCGTCACGGAATGGTGAAACTTTGTCGTGTCGCTTTTGTGGTCGATAGTTTTCTATCAGTATTTCTATCAGTTATCGCAAACTTTACAATTTAGGCCGAAACTTTTCAAAAAGTTATACGGACGAAGTCTAGGAACGAACAATCGCTTTGATTCAAACGTATCTGGAAATTGTACACCTTATCCATAAGGTGTTCCAACTATTCAGCATTGAAAATAAATTGAACATTGGGAAATTTTTTTTTTGTTTTCTACGGCAAAAATAACTATTTGAAATCCCGAGAGCGTTCTTGTATCACTGTATCGATATTGCACCTAGCTAAAATGTTTTCAAACCAGTCTTGGAGAGGTTTTCTATCATCATAGACGACTTCGAGCACCCGACCAGTGGAGGTTTTATCCTGATAGCAGAGGCAAGCTAAAGCCCCTCTTAGTATCTTACTTATCCAACGACTATAACCATCGATAGATCCTGGCCTGTAAATGTCCCATGCCAACTGATAATTCTCTCGTTCGTTTTTCTGTCATCCGTGAAACAGCTAATTGAAACGAAGGTCCACGATTCGTTAAAGAACTGTTGGATGTCAAAGATAAACCCGTCCTACATTGTTAGGATGAAATGAGTTGAATTAGTTAAATCAGCATTCTCGAATACGGAGCACCTTCAAACAAAAACTCACGAGAGCGATGAAAAAATCCAACCCCCGAATGATCAGAGTGGTTACGTTGTCATGAACATCTCTTACAACCACAATTTAAATGTTCCGATTCATGAATTCGATTATAAATATTCTGTATCAGCACGGCGGCAAACACTGAGGAAATTGCAATAGTTAGATGGCAACAATTTATTGTATGGTTCATGGTTGTAACATTTCTGAACAATTATGAAGACAACTTAGAATCAAGGTACAAATCTACGAACAAACTATTTCCGCTTCGACCACAAAAACCATACAAAAAATCGAAAAAAAAACTGCCAAAAAGTAACAGTAACAACTTATATTTGTTAAAAAACATAATATTAAGTTATATGATATAATCGAAGTTTCACTTCAGTTTTGTGAGTGGTGAGGATAAACATTTTTACCTTTGAAAGAAACACGTCTTTGATCAGTTCGCGCACCAGACGCCTTTCAAACCCACGGTTCATACACGGTTCGGCTAATCAGTCATATTACTTTTTGTCAAATACCTTCTGATAGCAACTTGATATGTAAGATTTTTCTGCTTCATACAAGCCCAATCAAAACATCAACATGCTGCTGATGCGACGTTTACTGCCAAAAAACCGGCGAAAGGAATCAGATGATTCGGGGGAACCGCTCCATCATGTTGCTACCACAATGTCAAACAATGCCAATCGCTTGTGTCAACGACGTCGTGCCTTGATGCCTCATGCCTTTTTCAAACGCTGCACAAACTTCTACGAGCTTTACGTTCCTCTATTCCACCATCGGACTGTGGTATATCTATAATTGAATACAAGAACCACACTTCCTAGAATGACCCAACATCCAAAACAATCTGCAACGATGCTTCTTCCTACCGGCAAGTTTATCTGGGCGCTTGGCTCCAATGGCTTTCCCTTTAATAGTAGAACGTGGAAAGTATAAATAGTTGTATGACAGAATGAAAACGTCCAAAAGGTGTCTTACGTGGAACTTTTGTGCGTGGAAAAAACCTAAAATTCCAATATTGAGTGCTTATCGTGGCATACCTGTGGGATATTTAACTAAACAAGGTCGGCACTTTCATCCTCAAAAAGACGCTGGAAACGAAGACGATGCTGTTCAATGCTGATTGCCGTGTGACGTTAAAATAATTAAAAGTTAATTCGACTTGTCGCGTATCTGAGGGATGCGAGAGCGACTCTGGAACATCCGGAACAAAACGTGAGGCGGATGCTAGCGCGGAAACTGGAAATGTAAACACTGAGCCGAAATGAGGGATGAACTGGTTGTTGGACGAGAGCAACTGTCGTCAAAAGGCGATTGATTTTCCGAAAACCTTTCTTCAACTGCTGGCTGAAAGGCTGAATGCTGGAAAATTGTGTCGTTCTTTGCTCTGCCTACTCATCATTATCCCATTTTGCGAACGATTGGCTGGAAAAGTTTTGATCAAGATAGACGACACGCTCTTCTGATTATCCGTTCGTGCCATTACTACACGGCCACCACTATAAAGCAACAATGATGACTGAGGTTCACTTTGTGAGCATCGGTAGCAGTACCAATAAACGTCGTGGTACATTGGAGCTAGGGTTCTTGACAGCACTCGGCAGCTTTTGCTGTATTGTTTGAGGGTTGGTAGGTGTTTAATTGCTTTTCGTTTACTTTCGTCCGTTACACGCAACTTTCTTTGCTTTCGGATAAATTAAAAGGACGGAAATTAGTGGATGAGTTTAAAAAGTCTTTTGGAGTTGTTTCAGCAACTCCAGCTTTAATAACTCCCGCACCGCTGATACGATCGATATTTAAAACATGCCAGTTCGCATTCTTAATAAAGCTTACAATTTTTTTATATCCTTTATACTTTTAGCTGGGATTTACTTTCCATTATGTTTAATTACGGTTCATTACAGCGAAAACTGTTCAACAAATTACTAATCGTTTGGTAACGACGATGTGAAAGAATTTCAATAAATCTCCGCAAGGGACGGTGTTTACATTATTAAAAACCTCCCCTTCACAGGGTTAGAACTGAGCCATTGGGAGAGTTTTACTTTGTCTCTGTGCCATCGTTGAAGCCTAACAATAAATTGCTCTCTGTTAAACGGTACAGAGCCATGTTATCACCTTTAGCGTTTTATTAGCTTAGAGTTTATTGAAAATGATTCTCTGTCAGTTTTCGAACGAACGGCTTTGGCAAAAGAATTTTTCATATTTTGTATTTATTTTTATTAAGCCGAATTAAGTTAACTGACGTTGGAAATCTGAATAAGCTTGAGAAACGGAATGAAAAGGCACTCCCTTTAAATGCATAAGCTTTTCCTTAAAACAATCATACTTTTTAACATATTCGTAAGTTTTGTAGGCATTTACGAAATAACAAACCGAAATTATCAGTTCCCTGCGGACAACCAAAAGAACACAATTTCGTTGTGGTTTGCACACCACCTTTTGGTTTTGTTCCTCAGGATTGTTTTCCTTCATTGATTTTCCCTGGTTTTTGTTAAAAAGTTGCTAACACAAAATTAACTATACCAATCTAATCTCCGACTTATAACCGGCAGCTTATGAAACAAAAGATAAAAACTAGCATCAAAGAAAGAATCCTTATTTCACCCAAAAGACCAGAACAAATATTTGAACAACTTCGAAAAGCGAAAAACGTGTGAAAATCTTTTCGTCAATATTTACTTCACCAAAGGGTGGCCTGGCTCGGTTATACATTGCTGTAGGGACTTACCACCACGCTGCATCATTCATGGCCTTGTGGCGCAAATCATCTACACATTAAAGGATCAACGGAAGCTACGCGCGTTAGAAAACAGTATGTCGAATAATGGTGGATGGACGGTTCAACTGCTCACTTCTTCCAAATTCAGAATACCGTGAAAAGAGTTGGTGTTTGGGAAGAAAAATCGAGCATTTCTTTGACGGGCCTCTGGTGGCGTTTTGTTAGCTTGCCTAGTGAGTTTTTGGGAATATTTCGTGCAGCTTTGGCTGAAGACACCTCGTCAATCATTCAAACCAGTGCCAGTGCTCCTCAACAAAAAATCGTTATTGCCTAGGCCTATGCGCAATGACGAGTTTTCCTCTAGCGACTTTTATTAATCCTTTACGGAAATATTAGTTTTGACGGGGCATTCTGCGTTAGACTTTAGCACGGGATTCGGTTTCAAATTTTGTGAGCCTCCATGGATTCGATCGGCGACTGTTCCTTGCTGATGCTACGGCAAAATTTAACCCTACCAAAACCCTGATAACCCTACCAAAAACTAATAATAGTATCAGTAGCAGTAAAAACAAGAAAACGTTTTAAAAAAATTGACGCAACGTAACTAAAAATAAAACAATTGCACTCAAATTGGCTGAAGCTGCGTTACTCAACGGGAACACACTATGAAATACTTATACCAATCGGTAGGCAATCTTCGCCATTAGCCATCACTAAATAATAATACACTCAAATCCTCCTAACTGGCAAGGGATAAAAACAAGAGCATACGACCAACGCCAACTCACGCTTCCCGCTTCCAAACTGCCGAGCATGCAATCGAGGACGAATCAACGAACCAATCAGAAACATGAAAATATTCTAACGCGCTCAACAGCTATCTTTGATTTAAGACAAGCTAGAACAAGTTACCAGAAATGAAAATAATTACCAACCTAAACGAATTGCCAATGCTATCTGCGTCATAGATTCCCTCCACAGCCCGCGGCCGAGCGCCATCATTCACAACATCTCGGTCCAAACCGCTATTGCAGCCCTTTCGACCCATTCCCGCCATCTGAAGCGGTGCCTTCTACGTCCCCTTTGTTCCTCTGGATGGCCTAAGGAAACTTTGCGGAATGGTTCGTCGTCTGCCATGTAGGGCAATTTAAGAAACAAATCTTTTGGGGTGCGAAGTGTGCAAAAAAGCCACATCCCAGTACAGCGTTAGCATTAGCTGGTCGTCATAATTAGAGAACATGAACACAAGCCAATACAAACGCCGATAAAGAGAATTTTAATCGCAAAATATATTCTGGCTGCCAGATCTTTCAATTAGGAACGAACGTTGAATTTTGCAGTAACTTCGCTGATCTCGTAAGGCTGTCAAAGGCAAAGCAAATGCGCCAAAGCTATAAAAATTATCAACATCGTCGATCACTTTGTACGATATTTTTCCATCGATTCGGACGAGAAGTGTTTTCCGCGACGTCTCCAAAGGACTGACACACCCTTCGACCAAACAATGGCCAAGTTTTTTGAATTGAACAAACTATCGAACTACTCATAGCCCCAATGCGTCCACAAAGATCACAAGATGCAAAATAACGATTTGAGAGCATCGAAAAAACATTAAAAATATGTTAATGTTTTATTGCTTAGAACGGAAAGACTCATAGCATCATCAACTCGAACATTAATTTATTTATTTATTTATTTATTTATTTATTCGGAAACAGGCAATGGGCACAAATTGCTTAGTTGCCAACATTAAGACAAATGACCTAGCCTAACCTAAGCTAACCTAAGCTAACATACAAAATGAAAAAGTCCTAACAAACTGTCCAACGGCGAAACGTAACCAGACATTAAAAGGAGACGAAGTCGAGGATGTTGCGACACTGACGGAGAGACATGTTGTAGTTAATCTGGGACGAACACAGGTTGTAGGTTCGGCACATAGACAATAGAGGATCATTGTAACAGGCAACGGTGCTGCGGGAAACAATTTTCAACTCTATATTATATCTACGTCTCATGTAACGAGCCGGTACAGATAATTTAAGTTGAGACAAGAGTAAAGGGGCATCGATACAAGAGGACAGAAGTTTGAACACAAAAACAACCTGAGCTGACCGTCGTCTATGCTCAAGTGTCCTCAAGCCGAGTAGTAGACAACGCGTGTTGTAGTTAGGCACATTAACATTATCGAACCAACCCAGCTTGAGAACAGCAGCCCTAGTAAACCTACGTTGTATGGCCTCAATGCGTTCGCACCAGCACTGGTGATATGGGTGCCAGACAACGCAAGCAAACTCGAGAATCGGGCGAACAAGAGTACAATACAAAGCTTTGAGACATGTCACATCACGAAACTCAGACGACATGCGTAATATAAAGCCTAACGTGCGGTTGGCACGACTGATTATATCGTCGTAATGCGCAGTCAGTCTTAATTTCGTATCCAAGGTCACGCCTAGGTCACGAATTACGTCAACACGTGGAATAACTGCTGAGTCTAAGCGATACTGACACACAATAGGTACACAATTCTTGGAGAAGGATATAACGTTACATTTGTTGACATTGAGGAACATGCAGTTACATTTACACCAAGATACAAAGCGATCAAGCATATCTTGCACCACAGTGCAGTCATTCAATTCACTAACAGGTAGAAACAGTTTTAAATCGTCAGCATACATTAAATGACACTCCGAAGGAAGCCGAAGAGAGAGGTCATTGATAAATAACAGAAACAAGAGCGGACCCAGATTGCTTCCTTGGGGAACGCCGGAGACATTTGTGAACACAGAAGACAGAGTCTGATTTACTCTCACACGGATTGCACGATAGGAAAGGTACGAGTTAATCCAATTCACAAGACATGCACAGACGCCCAACTTGGTAAGTTTCAAAGACAACAAATGGTGCGATACCCTGTCAAATGCTGCCTTGAAGTCGGTGTAGATCGTATCAACCTGCAAACCTTTGTCAAAATTGGAGTAGCAACCGCTCAGAAATGATAAAAGGTTTGTCGAAACGGATCTAAGCGGGACGAAACCGTGCTGCTGGTCAGATATGTACAATTTGGAGCAGGCGTACAGGTGCTTTGCAACAATTATTTCAAACAATTTGCTACATGAGCAAAGAATAGAAATGCCTCGGTAGTTTTTGATACACTCCCTACTGTCCTTCTTATGGATGGGAATCATCCACGACTCTTTCCACAGAGAAGGGAATGTCCCATTTTTCAAGGACAAGGAAAACAGAATCTGCAAAGGAACAGCTAAGGCTGAACCACACTGCTTCAGAATGACGGAGGGAATATTGTCCGGGCCGGGTGTGAAAGATGGCTTTAAGTCGTTAATCGCAGCCAAAATAGCAGATGTCGAAATAGTAGGCAAAGGAGCGTCAAGTATATCGGCAGGAACATTTGACAGGGCTTCCGACAGGGCATCGTTGGGAACGATAGTACTGTCAAAGTTATCTCTAAACACAGACGCAAAGGCTTCACACTTATCACGAGCAGACGTGAAAACACGATCATCACAACACATGGACGAAGGCAAACGGTTACACTTACGCTTTGAGTTAACGTATCGCCAGAAGGACCTAGGATTCACAATAATAGAAGCCTGAATTCTCCTAACATAACGAGAGTACAAACGCCTATTCAGATTTTTGTAAATGGAACTAGCGCGAAGGAAACAACCTCTGTTATAAAGTGAGCGGTCGCGCTGATACCTTTTTAGGATTTTGGTCTTGTTCTTGCGCAGTCGCCTCAGGGCGACATTCGACCACGGAGGTCTGCAACGCTCACGCAACAGCGGCACAGTGTCCTGGAACATACCGCCAAGCATCGACGAGAACACACTGACGTTAATGTCAATATCATCGGAGCACAGGAGACACTCCCAGTCAACCGCCTGGATCAGAGAAGATAGGCGGTCGAAGTCAGCTCTCCTGAAATCGAAGCGGAACGGCTGTGGTCCGACTTCATCGCTCGCAATGGTTCGTGAAGCTTTTAGTTCCACACAGACCTCAAGAACGGGGTGATAATGATCCACCACTGAGAGTGCCTCGGCCGCTTCATGAACCTTGACGGACTTGGCTAGTTCGGAGTCCGCAAACACTAGATCCAAACAACGCCCTAAGACATTGCAGATCGTATTGAGTTGACGAAGTCCGAGGAAGTTGACGGCATCCCTGAAGACATACGCAGCACGAGACGCATGGACGTTCCGCGTGCACGGTTCATCCCAGTCACACGTAGGCAGGTTGAAATCCCCCAGGAGCAAAACGTGATCGCACGGGTCCATGTGACTTAAAGCTCCTGAGAGATCCTTTTGCAAGAGTTGCATCGTGGTCGTGTCGTGGCTGAGATCGGGAGGCAGGTAGATGCATCCCACGTAGAGCGTGCGACGATTCAGCTGCACCCGAATCCAGATCTGCTCGAAGGCACGCTCACCGGAGGAATCCACCATACGGCAATCGATGCCTCGACGAACTGCAAGCGCCACGCCGCCTCCACGTGATCGCCCAGTCAAAGCACGGGAACGGTCACAACGATACACCTCGAACGAATCGCCGAAAGCAGCAGACGGCACAGACACATCAAGCCACGTTTCGGTGAGTGCGATGATGTCCCAGTCGCACTCCTGGATTGATAGGCTGACGGCACCCAGCTTAGAGCGCAGTCCACGCACATTCTGATAGTAGCACCGAAGAGTGCTATCAGTGGTGTTGTGGCGGGCGAGTATTGGAGCTTGGCCATTGCTGAACGGTGCGGCAGTGCGATCGAGGAGTCAGTCGTGATGGACCGCCGGTGAGACGATCGCTCCCAAATTCGAGCAAACGGATGTGTTGGAAGCCGGTGTCGAAAACCGCGGCGATACTGCATTAACAAGCTCCACAGGACTACCCACGACAAGCTGAGAGCTGCGGGTTGGAGTGGACATGCGTTCGGCCACCGAAGGTCTGACCAGAGAACCACGATCCTCGAACTCGCGAAATACCACACCACGAGGCCATGTGGTCGGGAGCAGGGCAGCATCCTTCAATGTCAGAGGCACACCGACCTTGAACGACACAAACGTTAAGTTCATCCGGTCACGGTCGCGGGGCACCAGCTTATGCACCAACACATCCTCAGTTTTGAGGCACCGTTTCGATAGTGCCAAAATCGCCTCCGATGTAACGCTGGGGTCGAGCCGCGACAAATAAATCCAGCATCTGGCAGGCACTGTTTTAATTGCCAAAGTTGGCGACACCGGTGTAGCAGTACCAGTGCAAATCTTAGTGTTTACGGTAACGGACGGCGATAAACGTACGGGTGGTCGACGAGCAGCTTTGAATGAAGGTGGTGGTGGTAGTGAGGACGAGTGGAGTGAAGGAGCCGGAACAGGTGCGTACTGCGATGTAACGAGTGGCCATGTCTGATTTCTAACGACGTTGGATACAGAAGGCGGTGAAGAGATCATCGGTTTAATCCGCTCAACCACATCACTCATTTCGCGAAGAAGCCGTTGTATGTCGTTTCCCTTCATAAGAGCCGACTTAGAGTTCGAAAGCGGTGCAGTAGTGATCGTCTTTGGAGTTCCATTAGAAGACACACTGCCAGGCGCAGGCTGTGTCTCGGCATAGTGTTGAGGATTCCTCGAAGTGGCTGGACGCGTATTTATAAATTTATAAATAAAGCAAATGATCTTTTACAGTTTAATGCTTTCGTTTTATCAACATAACAGAAAATAATTTATATTGTACGATACAAATATTATGTAAATCATATAAAAAAATAAAAATAGTGTCTAATTCAAGAAACAGACAGAAAGAGTAACAACAACGAAATTTTAATGCATAAACGAAACAGAAAAGTTAAGTAAAAAAAAGCAGTTAAGTTCGCTACGGATGCGGCGATCATTCACAGGTGTATTTTCCTAAGACTACAGGTTGTCTAATGCCTTTGTGTGCAGTCTGCTCTGATATGATCCTGATGATGATTTCTCGTTCCAGGAAAATGAATGATAAAATGAATGAAAATGAATGATGTCGCTAATTGTGGCTAGGAGCTTTTCAGCCACAATTAACGACATATAGTGACCTTTATAATATTAGACACACAGCAAATATGAAGTAACTTGTCTCGCGTATGCCTCGCATTGTTCAGGATTTGGCACAAATAGTGACATAACTGACTGCTCGAATCAATACTAATACAATTTAAATACTAATAATAACAACGGAAATGTACAGCCGATGCTAACCTACTGCCACCAAAGAGTTTTGCACTTCAATGCCGCTTTCGTAGATGTATGCGATATCGCTCAAGTTCATAACGATGAAATGTGAGTTCGATCATTCATTTTTACGAGTCACTAGTCACAAAGCGGAATGCTAAATGAGGCAGAAGTTAAGCAAATGTGTACGACATCATCAAACATGGAATCCCGCAATACACAAAACGCAGGTACGATCGCACAATGTGAACAGAATCTTTGATAGGTAAATAGAATGATAAAGTTAACCCTCACCAGTCTGGCGAATCCTGAGCTCCGTTACACCGAGGCAGATAACAGCGTGTAATAGTCTCCTTTTCTTTCCATCCGTGACTTTTATGGCCTTGGAGCAAAACACAGAAAACCACAGCTTGTGAGCAATGTTTGAATGTTATCGGAAACCGGGAGCGGTCGAATCCGTTCGCAGAGATGTATACACGGGATTCAAGTTTGGAATTTTTTTAAATTATTTTCATTGAGCAAAGCTTTCTTTGCCTAACGAATGTTGAGTATTTAGCTAACTAGAATATTAACCAGAATCCAATCACAACGATCAAACGAAAACGATTGTAATGAAACATGCGACCAAGGCATGTTGCGAACAAGGCAGGCCACTGACTTTAACCGGCACAAGTAACTCAAATAGTGGAACCGCTTAAATATTTTCGAAATCAAA
>NC_071286.1:47154356-47178564 GCF_943735745.2 Anopheles bellator
GATATTCATTTTTAATCTAAGGATGTTTTAAAATATCTAGTAAATACTTTAATACTTCATCTTAATACGCTGTGAATGGCTTTTCTAATGCGCAAACTGCAAAATCGTTTTAATTATAAACGTTTCTTGAAATTTTACTCAAATTCACTTTTCCAGGAATAAAGTATATGTATTTGTAAATTATAAAAGTTCTTTTAACACAAGGGCTGAATAGTCCCAAGCCTAAGAAAGAAAACATGTTTTTTTAATTCAAAATCGGCTTTATTCATCAACGTAAACCCCGTTGTTACCCCCGCTGATAGAGTAGTCGGTAACGCTCTTCGCTGTTCGCCATGAGCTCGATTCCCGATACACTTTGGGAATCGGACCTTTTTCAAAGAAATCAAATTACATTGAAACTAAAAATGCTTTTTTATTCAAAGTATATGCCATCGTTAGATGTAAATATCAACTATATCTTTGCTAAATCGTGGATTCCCACACGAAAGAATTCTGGTCTTTTGAAGCAAACCAATTAGTCCTCCCATTTCGGTTTCCTCGTAGGAAACCAAATGTTGATCAGCAAATACGTGTCCCATCGATGAAAATGAATGATATTCGGAAAGAGCCAAGTATGTTAAATACAGCGGGTTGGAGGGTTGGATAGTAGCTCCCAGCCAAGTGATTTGACAGTATCCTGAATCAGTTTTGCTTTGTAAGTCATGGAGACGCCAGGTCCAGTTGTCATTACGTCCCACCTGGCGCCTCCATTTCCGACAAAACGAAGCGGCATTTTGATCGTTTTTCGAACAATGCATGGTTCAAATTGATCATTTGTTGTAAGTAGCGATCTGATTTAAAGTTTCACCAGGTTTTCGAAGCTTGTGATGCATCACACCTTTCCGTCCCATCACCTTTTCTATTCAACATGAAATCATTCACCTGTCGTCAAAACAAAGTAATGTTGCAAAAAAAGTATAATTAGGTAGACCAAATAAACAACTAGAGCTTTCTGTTTAAGAGTCTCAAGGTTTAGACCTAGTAAAGGCAACACGTTCTTTTGATATCTTTACAATGTCCCCAATGCAAATTGTCGCCAAATTCATTATTACGCTGAATTCTCTGTTGAAAAGTTTAATTTCATTCGTTAAAGATGAACATCCAAAATCAATTTTTGGTGCACAATTGTGTCACATTTGATATATTTTACACGATGTCCCCACCAGCTTAGCGAAAACATCAAAAGCTGCACCGTACTTCAAATTCAAACCACGTCTATACCCACAGCTTTTACACCCAACTCCTGTTGACCCATCGGTTTTTTCATTCATGCTTACGAAAGTAAAATTACATGCACTGGAAGCACGTAAAGTTTGTCACAGATTTTGTTCATTATCATAAAATCTTCAAAACGTGCTTCGGGGGTCGAGTGAACGAAATAGAATGAAACAGTTTTTAACGATCAATCATATTTGATTAAAAGAAAATAATCGATCTCAGTTTCGTGTCTCTAAGAACTTACAATTTATAAAGTGAATTTTAAACTTCGCAATGCCACCAGATTTTCAACTAATAAGATAAAGCGTATGCACATGCAAACCTATCGTGAATCTCTTTGCACTTTGTTCTCTGTACTACAAATGATCCGAAAGGTAATGACCAATTATCCGAAAATCCACATTTGACACAAGTTAATATTATTTCTGGACTACTATATGAATTAAAAGTTGAACCTTAAACGATTTCACGCAACAGTATCATTTCATTACATTGTATGAAATCGAAATAAATAAACAGAATGTTAACAAAGTATTAATAAATAAATAGAAATAAAAAAGCAGTGAATAAAAAACAATTCATTTGAATTGTCTCATCAACTTGAAATGAGCTTCTAAAGGTTAAGATTCTCAGTTTTTATGTGTGTCAAATATTTCAAGGTCTCGGTAATTTTTATAAAACCTTGTTCAGCCTTTAAAAATCATATCAAATCGTTCACAGTCTTCTAAAATAATGCGGCAATTTATCCATTCAGAACGAACGATTTAAAAAGAAATCATTTTTTAACGAAAGCTGTTACGTGCTGTTTGAACTGCAAAATTTAGAAGCAGCATTTTTTTACGATGCACTTCATGAACTAATTTCTTCAGTCAAAAACATTTATTCCAAGAAATGTTACCTTATCTGTCTGCTTTCCGCTTCAGACATCCTATGAATCTCCCAATACTCCCAATACCCATTATGGTTCAATTTTCTGTATGCTTCTTTTTTTCGATCCTAAGGGCAAAATGGTTGATTGGTGAAGAAATCAAAAGCAGCAAAAGTCCAGCAACGCCCTGTGGTGATACCCTCAATACCGCGTGAAACTTTTCGGTGATTCAAAGAAAAACCCCCAACTGGTGGTTTTTCGACGCTTTTCCACGCGATTTTTCTACATTCATTTTTGTTTCATTTTACCTTTTACATTTTACCATTTTTTTATGTTTTACTGGAATCAAGGTCGGATTGCCACGGACGTGCTCTCTTGCAACCAATTTTTATATCCTCATCTCATGAGCACACATACGCTATCTTATCTGTGTCCACTAAGCTTAAGCTGAGTAGAAAATTTGGTTTGGAAATAGTTTAAATACTTAACCTAACTGTAGCCATGCCTGATTCATGCATTCCAATTACTACTCCAATTACTTACACATTTAGAATGCTGTCTTAGGCCGCGTTTGCTTATATTACACCATTCTCACGGTTCTGGTTCTTCGGTTTTGGTTCTTCTGCTCATTAAAGGCAGCAGCCGAGCTCAACAACGAGTTCGTCAAAAGAGAAGACCCCGAAAATGGAGACGCATGGTGCTCCATCGATTAAACAAGTGAGGTGTCGATGCGATTACTGATGCATTCCTCATCGCCATTTTTATTTGGCCTTCGTTTAACTCGTTCTGTAGATACCGGGTAATGATTTTGAAGTGTGCAAATGGGTTCGCGACCGGGAACTAAAACCCATGTTGCTAAGTTACTTTTTGCGGCTCACAGAACCATAGTTGACACTATTCATTCGTGTTCATATAGTGCTACTCCTAATGAAAAAAGGACACTCGGAAATACATACAGAAGTGCCACTGAGACCATTCAATTTTCCATTGATCTCAACGCACAACGCCCCAAATAGACTATCCGTCGAGAAAGTGTTCACCTAGTCCATTTCCGCTTCTCGGTTGTCGAGTCCTGGCTGTACACGACTTCGAGTTTTCGTCTAACTTACCATGACCATATGTTGGCCTGTACCGTGCCGATGTCCTAATGGCACCTGCCGAGGAGTAGTATGATGTTTTCTTACGGCTACTGGTGTATATAAATCATAATCAGAACGCGCGTGTCAAAGCGATGTTCCTAGCTAAACGTTATTTCCCAGAGAAAACATAAGAGCTGAAGAACGAACATCACGCAATCTCCGATTTTTGGCCATCATTTAAAAAAATCAAATTCGTTTCGTCGACCGACCAACTTTGCTTTGATTGATAATCTGGCCAACACTAGGATAATCTGACCAGCCATTGACCACCAAGGTCAACCATTCTGTAGCTGTACCAAACACTGGCTAAAGTCAATCGATTACAAGGTTCTCCTGCAGACTATCATTTGTCAAACGGCATTACTTAACGCCTCGTCCCGGTCTCAAGACTTCAAAACCGTTGGGCCATCTTTGCTATACTCGGTACAGCGCAATACAATCTGCCTTCTTCTTGTTATCAGTAAAATTTCATCATACATTTTGCAACGTCATCTTTGCAACGTCTGTCCTTTGCAACGTTATCCAAATTTAAGTTTCTAAGGTTTCTTCAACATCACACAATATACAAACAAACATTTTTTCACCAAACAACATCGTCATACGAACAAACCCGCTGGCACTTTTCATGTCAAATACCTCAAAATGCAGTGAATTACATCGACCTTGTTTGAAGGTAAAACTGCCAGTGCACAAGCTACTTTTTTTTAATCATCAGATTGTTACAATCGCAAAGCGTTCATTCGATCTGATCTGAATATTTTCGAAGGATGCAATTACATCCTCGAATTGGAGATCATTTTCACGCAAGAGACAAATCCATTAATTCCGTCTAATGTCGCTCAACTACATAGCTCTGTGCCTGTTTTCTCGAACATGCGTTATCTTCTCATTTTATTGACACTTTTCATTATTGGTTTTATATTTTCTCCTACATATTAGTAAACAGCTGTAAATGTTATAAACCTTATATAAATCAGCGAGATCAACGACGATTTAATATTGCTGTCATATTAATATCATTCTGTCTAAAAAGTCATGAACGTTTTTTTACGATAGATACCTTTAGTTTTCGATATCTCGTGAAGTATCGATCGTACAGTTTCAAGTTTAGGCTCGTTTTAAAGCTGATATTTTACATTTAAAAATGCTTTCATTGTTTTTTGTTTATTAGATTCGTTTGTGAGTTGCAGGGTGTTAACAATGGTGGTCAACAAAGAGAAATTCGGTACATTTTACAGTTTTTGTCCGAAAAAGGCGAAAATTCAAGCTAGACCGCTGAAATTGTGCATGGTGTTTGTGATTCCGATACCCTAATCGCTAGTAATGTGCAATTTTGGTTTCGATGACCCGTTTCAGTTTCTTTTTATGTTCAAGTTATGCCTCACACTAAATCACTAAATGCAGATCTCCTCAAACCTCAAACACTAAATTCAAATCTCTATTGACAACTAATGCGCCGTTCTAATCTAGCAATTGACCAAAAACGACCAGAATCGGCCAACGAAAGAGATTTTGTGTAACATCAGGACAAAGAAATGTCACACACGTCTTTAGTGATTCCTCGGAAAGTCCGGGAGCTTGGTTGGGAAGTTTTAATGCATCCGCCGTATAGTCCGGACCTTGAACCAAGCGATTGACACCTTCCACGCATTACACAATTTCCTGAGTGATGCAAACCGGAGATCAAAAAAGCATTGTGAAAATGAATTGCTCGAGTTTTTCACCAATAATGACCAAGACTTCTACAAAAGAGGCATTATGAAGGTGCTACAGAGGCAATAAATTTTCCAACAAAATGGTGCATATTTGACGCAAATCGTAAAATTGAAAGTATTTTAAATAATGTTTTTAAGTTTACGCAAGAAACGTCCATGACTTTTTAGACAGTCTTATAATAATTAATGTTTGCTTAATTACTGATGTCTTACATTAATTTTACCTCGAGTTATTTAGAATCATAATGCATTCGCTTGATATAACAATAACATTAATTACCTGGGCTTCATTATTCAGTCAAATTTTATGCCTAAGCTTAGATCGCTTCTATCTCTTGAAAAGTTTGGTAATCTTACTTGAATCCTTCCTCTACTTACAACTATTTACTTACTGTTCTACATAACACTTTAAATTTTATTTACAACAGTGTCAGAATGCAGTTACAGTAAACCACTCTCACAAAATAAAAATAAAAATTGACAATAGAATGCAAATCTAGCTTCGTTAAGGGTGAAACATTCATCAGAGAAATCATTTGCAATCCACATGACTAACAAATCAATTAGAGCGATTCGATGTTGTGCTGCTGGGAAAAAAATTTTGAAACCAATTAAAATTCCAATTAAAATTGTTAAGGCTGACCAACTCATTGACGGCTTCTTACTTCCTTTTAACAAAAACGTGCCGAAAACTCTCACCACAGAAAAACAGATCATAACAATTGACTCAATTGTTTATTTCAACATTCAGCAAACCTTTCGAATGATCAATTCTTACTTAGGAAGCACCACGATACGATCGGGAGGCAGCGTACAATTTCGTGAAAAGAGATAGAACAAATCACCGAGATACCTTTACTGCCTTAAACGCCTGGGAACAGCTACAGACCGCATCGATAGCCCACGACAAAAAGGAAGTGAAACGGAACGGAATGTAAACTCCAACTAAAACGTTTGTGGTAAAACAAAACCAACAACTTTTTATTTGGTCTGGTAGCTTCTGCATTCACGCTTCGTAGTGTTGTTGAGCCAAGTGTCAAGAATGCTCGGTTTCGATACGAACGATGGTTGGTTTTTCGCGCTTCTTTAACTGCAAGAAGAACGAACTTTTCCAACGGAATCCACTGGCGCTAATGAAGCAATCATCAAAAGAAATGACGGTGTAGTGGTGTAAAAAGCCTTAATGCTGAAAACCGCAAAGATATTCGACAAAGTGAGGCGAGAAAAAACAAAAGAAAACCGCATAATCAGCGGTTGTGGCGTCTATCTTTAAACCGACCACAGAAAGCAATGGACCCATTATTTATACCTTTCCGACCACAGCGCCTACATCTCCGCGAAAGCGAACGATGCCGCGTGGACTATAATTTTACGTGGTTCGTCCCTTCACGATTCCAAAAGCCTTCCCGATGCTTTTTGGGATCCTTTTCCTATGTTGTTTATGTTTTATAAAGTACGCACACTAGCGCACTGAACCGGCATGATACGGAGAAAGTAAGGGCGAAAATAAGCACAGCAAAACTACAAAATGACCCCTGTCTCACACCACGATGACTGACGAGGACTAGCCAGTTCTTTTTGTATTCTGCAGATGCCGGGGGGTTAGCATTGGAATTGCAATTGAACTATTATCATTCGAATCGGCATTCGGAATCAATTTACAAACCCGATTTTGTCAGCTGTCGGCTGGGCGCTTGCAACAATTCCGTCAAATCGGACGCTATTGTCGAATTTACAGTTTCTTAGAAAAACAAATCCAATACCTTGTATCGGCGAAACGAGTACAGCAATACTCATGAAATTGTAATTGTCATGACGCTTCGCTTTGCTACCAGCATATCCATCGCCGTTTATCGCTCGAGGGTCCGCCAAAGGCTCATGATGTCGTTATCGTCGTTAAAACACGACTCAGCGTTTATTTCAATTGAAAAAGAAAAAAAGATTTTATCCCGCGAAGGCCTTCGAAGCCCATGAAAGATATTTTTTTGAGATTTTCCCCTGATCTGTGGTAGCTTTTATTGAATTGTTTTTTTCATCTTAATCCACGACCAAACCCTTTCTTTCTGAATGTCGAAATCATGATTATCAAAGGATGGTTTAACATTATTCAAGACTCAGTTTATTGTTCAGTACAATTTGCATTTACAATTACACGTTTTTTTGTTTATATTGTAAAGATTTCGTTTTTACAACCCCGAGAGTAGTTGACTTATATAAAGGGTACTGCTTAAAAATAATCTTAACTGTATGGAAAAAAGTTATCTTATACAATAAGAGCTGTCATACATCGATAGAGCTATACTTTTAAGCAACCTTCGTTCATTTTTAGTTGAAGTACATCTATTACACTAACCAAAACATAAACCATTGTGAACAATTGTTTTTAATTACTAAAGAATGACTGATGGTTGCACTGGATAGAATTGGGCAATGCATTTCATTCCACGAACAGGTTGTAATTAGTGCTTTATATATAACAGATGACGGTAGTGGAGAATCCTTGCCCTTTACATAACAGAAAATCAATATTTTTCCTGGAACTCCAAGCCGGGTGCATGGATGCCACAGGGGACATATCGAGACCACGAAAGTCATAGCATTGCCACCACAGAGGAACTTCAATTGAATCCACATGAAACCGTTTCCGCTTTTTCCCATTGTGGAAGGAACGTGCTATTCGGCTTGTGGTTGGAAACGTGAAAGTTAAAAATTAAAAAAGAAAACAGTAAAATTAGTGCATCGTGGTGCACTCCTTGAAGCGCCGGGAATCGGTAATTACACCACAGTGCGATGGCACACATGGTGAGCTGCAGTTACGTTTCCTGCGGGGCAATATGCAACGACGACGACAAGGGCGAATGCTCGGCGGAATACATAAATCATAACATATCACACGACTCCCAGTGCGATTGCCGGCTGATGTGCAGATACGCATGAAAAGTGAATAGATGAGACTGCGGCTGCCAAATATCGCGCTCGCGAAACGGTAAAAAAGTTGTGGCTACGATTGGGACTCTAGGAGAAGTTGTGAAATTTTTAATGAACTCCATCCGGCAGTACCACGTTGCGGAGAAGCACACTGGTTGTCCCATGCACCAGAGGAAACAATCGGAGAACGTGGGAAAATGGCCCAACTTTTACGACACTCGAAACTGTCCTCTTCGAATTAAAAGATATAGGGAATTACCCGCGAAGTTTTTGAAGGCTGATAATGCAAGTGATCTGCCAGGACTTGTGAAGCGATATTACGCGCGTGTCCGTTTAATGACAATATTTGCACTGTGTTTTTGAAGAAACCGAAGTAAAGAAGCAACGAAAGAATGAAATGTCCATAACCACCGAACACTTCACTGTTACCATCGGTTAATAATCACTCACTAACATCAGTTAATCCCTCACTGGATTCTATGCAACAGAGCGCACTGCACGCATTGAGCATCGTTTATTAGGCTTTTAATTTAAAGCCTGCCAAATTAGAGCCACTCCACTCCCCATCAGTTTGTTACGGTTTAAAATACACTTTATTATTCAGTATAGTCTACCTGAAAATTACATGTTCCAACGAGACTCCAATTTATGAATTCCATCCATGCAAGGAAGGGACTTGTTTCGCCTAGTAGTGAACGTTGGTTATATTGACGAATTACAATCCCATTCTTTTCGAATCCTTGGTCACTGTGTGCTTGCCCTCTCATTTACTAACTTTATTTTCGAACCACCCCTGAAGTATGTGCGTACATCGAATCCTAAATATATCAAAGAAAAAGTCAAATTTCTCTAAGGTCTCGAAGGTCTTGATAGAGGAAGACAAGTCGGGCAACAAAGGAAGCAATAGGCACTGACCCAGGCAGGGATTCATTAATCTCACTAAGTGGTGTAGATGACGGGGCATGTTTCCTTGCGTTCTTTTACCGATTCTCGAAATCCCTGAACCCGCAATGTGAATGAGGCAGTGGCCATGAAGCCGAACCGAGCGCATACGAGCGTTGCGTTAGAAGGGTTTCGCCAGCCTTTAGTCAGCGTCGACGAGGTCGATTTTTATTAATGGAAAACCCGGTGGAAATTGGAGCTAGCGAATCCTTGAACCATTGTCGATTCTGTTGTACATTCCAACATCAGCGAAGTGCCCGCTTTTGTTAGTCAATGATCCGTTAGCAGAGGTCGCAAAAATACAAAAAGATTAATTTAATGGATTTTAGGTACAGAAATCCGTTTTCTCTTACTCCAGTGGGCCCGCAAGCTCGATCGTTATATTTTTCGAAAGACTTATCGATCCGACCTACTGAAACATGAGTTACATTGACGAAGCTACCCCAGTGCTGGCTCTGACCAGAAGGTTCCTAAGAAAAAGCACGATGAAAAAAACTACAATACTATCTCAACCACTCCAAGGCATCCATGGCATCCAACCGACAGGGCGTGGAGTAAACATCAAATTACACGGCGTTTTTAACTTTGTTTACATTTGTGGAACGCACGAAAATAAATAAACGCTCAGTCTAATGTTTCGGCTAACATTACTAATTTTTTTTTCATATAATACATATAAGTTCAACACTAATAACGACTAATTGAATACCAATAAATGAAATGCCATGCACTTTCGTCTGAGATGACCAGAGGGATGAACCGCATAACAACAAACTCATTTTACGATTAATACGACTATTCCGTCCTTGGTAAAAAAAAAACATTGTTTTACCCTTGGGGCACGCTAATCAAGCGCAACTTCAAGCATTGCTCCAAACAAATATGCAGATTACGTTGTACGGAGGTCCTTAGTGTGAGAATTGGTGCCCAGCAATAAATCGCAGTGCCTATAAACACTGTAGCCCAACCACCATGTTTCTAGTTCCTGAAAAGCTGTTGGTTCAAGGACTTTTAAACCAAACGCACGAACAACGGTCAAAGACCAGTATTGATGAAAAACCTTCGCGTAGAGAGAGTGGAGCTGAAAATAAGCCCAAATCACGCCATTCGGCAATTAGCATGTGCTACTTTCCGCATAGCATAACCCTAAGCAATAACGAAAATACTTCCCACTTGGCCTGCTCTAGGGAACACAACGTTTGCACGGTTCAAATTGATTCTGGTTTTGCTTTCCTTTTCGGATTCGCCCTCGCCTTTTCGACTCAAGATAGCCAGCCAAAAACCCCTTGGGGACAAGAATGTTGAAAACATACACAAAACCTAGCGTTTCGTTGATTTTATTAGAGAAGCATGCTTTGTATCCAACTCCACCGAGTAAACGAGAAAAAAACTCTAATTGGCTCTCAAACCGGGTTTCGGGATCCAACCGGATGGTAGTAATGCGCGAAAAGGGCAATTGTTATTTATGAAACTCCCACAGGAAACCGGAGTACGAATGTGAAAATGTGGAAAACGTCAAGATTAACTGTTTGCCGTCCTTCCCCTGCGGTAAGCGTGTTCGTAATTCTTACATTGCCGCGTTCGTCTACAAGTTAGCATGTATGCTACATGACACCAGATGCTTAGCCGAGTTGAGTGCCGAGGGATTGCTTCCCTTCAGAAAGTTATGGAAAATTTATATGGATCTTTAGTTTCACGGATCTGCATACATACGAAACATGTGAGTTGTGTGATACATACGAAACAAGTCATCGTAGTGTTCCCTCGATTTTAGCAACAGTTTAATTCTACTGCCACTGATTGCCTGGAAGTTTAAAAAGGGAAAAGTTTAACTCTGGCAAACAGATTGCCAAACGGATCATAATTGTTCCACCAGCGATATTCTTAATCTTGGACTTATGTCGAGCTATTGTCGTAGCGCATCTTGTGGCGAGATCATTTCGCAAATAGTTTCGGTGTTTTCGCAGAAAACGATTGTGAACCGCATGGGAGATGCAAGATCGGATTTGATCTACAGTAGCGACCGTTTATGATCGATCCAGGCCAGGAAAGCCAGGTTTAGAGGAACAGCCAATAACGTGTTATAAAGGCAAGCCATCCCCTTGACAGAAGCGCGATTTCGGAAGGTGAACGTAGGGAGTAACGACACAGTCACTGCCGCAACCCAAGAGGCTTCATCTGCTCTTTTGCACCCGTGATTTTACAAGAGGTATGTGAACATTATGGCAATAAATCATGGTCCTATATTTATGGGCCCATGCTCATGTTTTTCAAATGCATAGTCCGAGCCGTTGATGAAAGTCAACTCTGCATAATTCAAAGGTTTTATTCCGGTACCAAAAAAAATTACTCAAGAATCCGACCCATGAACGAAAACGAGCGATATCATAAAGAGAGATGTCTATTCAGCACCACATGTTTCGTTATTTATAAGCCGTAAATGCGTATACCTCCAAAACCGACACAACTGAGAAAAGGTACAGAAAGTGGGATAATGAAAGAAAAAGGCCAAGAGCGATACAGTAAACGCCGCGAGAGGGATGTTTTCGCACAACGATCAGTGAAATGGGTTGCAACATAAAACTAGCATAAATCAGAACCAGATTGAATTCGGGGCTCGGTAAACCAGTGTGTGCAAAATGGCCATTCATAGTTACGTATATGTTGAACGAGTGTCATGTGGATATCCAAATGTTGCTTTGCTCTTTCGAAGAACTTATGGAATTTCTTCTCGTTTCTGTAGGATTCTAGAACTTTTCGGCTTGCCCTCTGGGGCAGTACATCATCATTTCGCCAAGATAGACCCGTGATGGATTGTTTTGCTATGAGATGGAAATGAGATTTGCTTTCGCGGGTTTTGGAACAAAATTTATATCACTGCAGCTTAGAACACATCACATGACGAACGAATCTTACGAATGCGTATCAAGGTATATTTTTCGCTTTATTGCTGCTTTATTTCGGAATTTATACCCGACACGCGTTGGTTCTGTGACGTAGAGTTGTGCAGATCCTTGTGAATGACGCTAGCTTTATTTCATCTATTTTTTTATTTATACCGCAATTTAATTTCCATACCGTACAGTCAATTAATAACGAGGTTTTGGTATTTTGTGTGCAGGCTTACGAGTTAAATGATTGCCTAGGAGTGCAGAGATCATTTTTACCCAGATTTATTTTCGATTTAATTCAATTACAGGTTGGCTGCAAAAGCGTCATATTTAGCGTTGTTGGCTACTGATGATGTTGAAAGGAGGTGTTGAAGGGCAACACAAAAAAGATTCAATGTTCTTATATAGCGTATGGTAAGCAGGGTTTTGTCCGCTAAATTAAGGATGAACGCACAATGAAACATCGTACAGAACACTGGCTGATATTTCAAAGCCATTTTATCGTAGCTACAACTACACACCACGGATCATTGCATTTCAGAGTCTTTATATTTATATAATTCAATTTAAAACTCTTTTCTGACACAGACGTATAAGCTATTTTGACATCAACAATTATTAAAAGGAGGATGGAGTAGGATCGCAAGTCACTCCGTTTCTCGCCTTTCAAGAAATTTTATGCTAATAAACCTTTCCTGAATATGATGTGAACGATATATGAATATAATACAATGGGTGACGTAAGACGCACATTAGAAGACATTATGCGACACATTAAGCTAAAGATGAACGATAGTTAACGGCTAAAACAGAAAGACTGTAGACAATTGCAAAACAGTAAATACAGCACTACCCGGTTCTTGAGAAGAATGAAAAAATCCGAAGAAAGGCCTACAATATGAAAGCTTTAAAGCCCAAGATAGACAAAGAATTTCAAAGATTTCAAATTTACTATTCTAAACAAAAACAGGAAGGAACAGGAAGAAAAATAGAGAGAAAGAAAGAGAGAAATAGGGAGTGCTAGAGGAAGAAAAGGAAAGATCAATCAAAAATCTGGGCACTTACTTGTACTGTCCATTGAAAGTGGTTGGTTTCCCGATGGGTGGCATTAAATGATGTTTACCTTTGCGGCGTTCTCGTGACGTACAAAGCTCGACAGTAGAACGATCTTACCAACGTCGTTGTCCTTCTTAATCTTAATCGCCGTCCTTACTTCGTCAGTTCTAACTGTGAAAGGTTAAAGCGTCTCCGGATTTTCCCGTCCTCAACATTTCTCGCATAGGCGAACCATGCTTTTGTGACTGTTCCACGTCGCTGCTTGCTCAACGATGACACCAGATGTTTGGAGAGCGATAAATAAGCAATTAATTTGAGCAGAATGTTATCGCATCATCAGCAATTAAGAGTTGCTGGAATGATGTGTGTGCAGTGGAGGCACTTGTGAAAAGAATTTTGCCACTGGTAGCAAACACTGTGAAGAAAACTGTCGAAAAGCGACTGATTAAATGCCGTGATTATGTTTGAACACATCTCACCCGATCCAGTGATGAGAAATTGAGAATTCGCGTTCACTAGAGGTTGTAAGAAGAGAATACACGATCACTAGAACTAGAGTGCATAAATGCCGAAACTCTTGTTTCTGTTGTTCAAGGAAATTCCCGAAAAATATTACGAGGAAGCACATTACATAAAGGAAAAACATGTTCACATACAGCAAGTGGATGTCAAATGTCACAACGCAATGGTTGTAAATTGTGGTAGAAATCAAATCTCGGGGCTGGAACAATTCTTGATGTCGATGTCTTTGACTGCAGCGATGAAATTTGATTACAATTATAGTAATGTTTGATGCTTCCTCCTATGGTGGATTATAACCACTTCTCTGTAACAAATTTTCGAAGAAATACTGCAGCAAATTTTGCGTAGTAAGCAAACAACTTTAATTTAAAATTTAAAGAAGTTTCTTTTCAAATTAACATAAGCAACGTAATTTTCAATGCTTTGCTGTTCAGGCTCGGTTAAGAGCTTTGAATAGTTTATATGTGCATGTATATGTTGATGAATTTGATGGACAATTATTTGCCCTCACGAAACATTTCCTGTTTACGTGCTTTGGCGTGCGATATTTTGTTGCTGCCCCCACAATTCTCTAATCTCTGCTGACAATGAGCGACGAACACGCGTGTTATCGCCCCTTCGTCGTCTTACACTTTAAATTAAACTTAAAGTCGAATGAGTTACGTTGCCTAACGTCCTGATTGAACGCCGGCACGTACCGCGATGAACGTTGATGCATAAGGTGCTGCTTTGCAGGAAACAACGGAGCTTATCTTAACCTACACAAGATCATCAAAGCAGCGCAAGAGTCACGCAACATATTCAACTGTGGGTGCCGGAAAACAGTTGGACAAATTGCCACGATTCACACGGAGAGATGCAATTCAAGAAATACGGCGCTGTGGTAAAGCCTTTTGGAAGTTGAGGCATAGCGAATATGGCAAGCGTGTAAAAAGGTAGGAGGCCAATTAAGATAAGCTGTTTGTCGTCGAAACGGAACCAGACAAAAGTGTACACTGGGACACGATGTCGGCCCTAGTAAAGGTGAAGCGAAGGTGAAAGACTGCAAGAGTCGAGCAGCAGCAGTATTGCTCCTTAGTTCTGGTTGTTTGTCACAGGTATGACCAACTCGGCTAACCATCACACAATATACAATATCATCCATTTCGTAGTTTAGAAAACAAACCAAAACAAGTCACGAAAAACTATGTTTTTATGATTTTTTTTATTTGTATTTTCCAATATTATGCAACATAAATATAAAGAATGAATTTTATCAGAAGCTGATTGTTGCAAACGCAACTAACGGAGAATGTAGTTTGGTTTGGTAACACCGCTGTGGTGCGGAAGAGTTAAAAAAATCGTTTATTCTCCGTGGGCTTCACTCGGTTCTCGGTTTCGCTAAACTGCGACTGGTTTTCGGTTACGTTCTTATCTCGTACAGATCCTCCGCCGGAGCGACTACTCGTGGGTCTGCGGCGTGGGTCTCACGCACATCCTCTGGGCGGCTCGACTAGGAGCTGCTCGATCGCACGATCGATCGGGAGCCGCTGGGTTGCATTTGCAACACTGATGTTGGAACTTTGAATACAACAAATTGTACGATCGCGTTCATCTACGGCCTAATACATTTCCCCAAAAAGCAGAAAGACACAGAATGAGAAATCATTGTCCTAGTCGCGTTAGTGTTTGCCAAGGATCAGTAAGAGATAAGAAGTGTTCGTTAAAATGACCGCAGCTCACGAAAAAGCTGGCTTGTTTGGCGCAACCTGTTGCACAGAAACTGTTTTGATTAACACAAAACTAATGGTGGTTCCGTTATGTTTCCGATATCAGCTCATTTTTCTATTTTCGGAACTGAGGATGACATGATTTCCAGGAATATGCTATGCTACATAGCCAATATGTGGAAATGTCAATGTGTGAGAGACTTGGAGTGCTACCATAACCGTTACCATAATCACCGCCGATTTCTTGCCATGCTAGAATACACATAGAATAAAAATGCATAGAATCAGAATGCTACCTTGCCAAAGTTCTTCACAGTCGGTCAAAGCAGAATCAATGTCAATTGTATGAGGTTGCCTAAAATCACGATCAGAGCGTTCGGCACGTGCCTGGCACAATATATTTTGCGTACGGTTTTTTTTCCATGTGCTTTGAATGGAGGACCGTCATTTTCCGCAATATATGGGCTGTAAATATTAGAATTTCTACATGTAACATTGAAGTATCTTTATTGTGGCTCATCCGTAGATCAACACTCTTGCTGCACCGATTAAACGGTTCGAACCCTGACAGTGCATCAACTTGAGTGCAAAACTTTAAGATGACTAAACAAACTTTAAAAATATCAGCAATATATTTCCCCCTAAAGCCCGGGGCTTTTCAATCCATGTGTTAGAGTCAAGAAACGTTTCTGAAAGTGCAGATCCAAAGACAATATTCATCATCATACCAATCGGACCGACATTCACTAATTGGCATCCGACACGTGCTAAGTGTCCGCCACGTTCGATGTGAAAGGCAGTGTTTGCGCTTCACTGTTTCTTATATATAAAAAAATAATGTGTCAAGATTGAACTTGTGACTACTTAGAAGAAGCCGCTAGCCAAGAAGAGAGTTTTCGCAGGCACGTTTAACGTAGCGCATTAAAGACAAATAAACAAGTGACGAGTGATAAGAAGATAGCGTGGGAGAAAACAATCGAGGCTGATTTATAATTTCAGATCTAATTTTAGCAAGTTTTTATCATACGGGCGGGCAATTAGTAGAACCATATATGCATTGCATCGTCAACTCTGTGCCTGAAACTGTGATAACAAATTACGAAGGCCATAGGCATGCCCACCACCGGAGCCAATATTCCAATGGTTTTAAGTTCTTCAAAAAGTGTATAAATTGAGCGTTGAAAGAATAGTTCACAACGTTTGGAGCCTGAAGGCTGTATTTTATTTCAATCAAATTCATTTGCTGCATTCCACCTGGTGCACTTGCTAAATACGACCGTAAGTTACAGTTTATTAATATGCTTTCTTATCCTTTACTTTTACGTCTCTAAATTGAAGTATGTAAAACGATGTGAACAAGCGTTAGTTAAGACAGTAGTAATTCAGCCCGCCATATTTACTTCGATATTGAATAGAAATGATAGACAAATCGCAAAATGTAAACTTATCACATTCAGCCCCAAGTTAGGTAGAACATCGATGACCAACGGCACGAGAACTACGAAGGACGTTAGATCAAGAGAAGGAAATGTTTTCCTGATATTTGACATGCCATTCATGAATATAGTCTTGTTATTCAGATGGTAAGGTCCTTCTGCATACACAGAGAACCAACTCAAGAATAAAATGCTCATTCGATTCTGCGTTATGTTTCCGCTACAGATGGCGTCTCTATACGATGCATTTGTGCAGTGCCGTTTGGTAGAAGAACATAATGCCAACGGTAGAAACATGAATAAAAAATGGCTCAGCAAAATCAATTACGTGACTCCGACGCATTGCTATCTGCACGATCAAAAATAGCGTCTCCGCACTGCCTTCACGAGGAAATTATGGATCTGAAGAAAGTCCTGTATCCACCTGAGAAGCGCTCACAGTGTGACCACAGCAGAAATTTGGCGAAGAAACTTTCTGCCGGATGGCAGTTGTCTGGTTGTTTAGTGACGGTCAACCCAAATCACCCGGAAACATCTCCGGAAGTTTTCCGTTTCGAATATCACCGTC
The DNA here is from genome assembly GCF_943735745.2 of Anopheles bellator. Taxonomy (NCBI): domain Eukaryota; kingdom Metazoa; phylum Arthropoda; class Insecta; order Diptera; family Culicidae; genus Anopheles; species Anopheles bellator. The sequence continues at coordinate 47,171,388 of NC_071286.1, forward strand.
GTTCAAAACAGGACACTTCACGTCTAGTTAGAGCAGCTGGAGAGCACAAAGAGGGTTCTTTCAATCCGCCAGGAATTGAAAAATTGAGCAGTTTGCTTATGGCTTATATGATTTTTGGATGCTTGTTTAGTTTGAGTTTTACATCGATCGACTAGTCTGGTTTTTTGCCAAATAACTATATTTTGTTATCAAATGTAAATAAAATAAATGCAAATCTTTTAAGTGCATAAAAGTGTGTTGAATAAATTTAGTGACATTAGATCAAACAAACTAAACGAAAATAATAAAAATAGAAGAATGAAATTCAACCCATTTAGACAACCTCAAAATACTCAAGGAAGAAGTGCTCCGCGTGCCAAAGAATGGATTGTGTCGACCGACACGTCCAACAGCAGCTGACTCATCTTTGACATCAGTGCGTGGCAGACGCCAACTCACGTAAATCGTACCCAACCGACTGCAAATCGGGTTCGGAACGTGGGTCACCTTCGTTGCTTCAAACCGGGACAGTAGATGTCGAGAGATTGAAGTACGAGACCAACTTTGCACTATTTATAGAGGGATTTTCTGCTTTTGTGACCTTCGCAAAAGGCAGAAAACTCTACCCTACTGTCTTTCGGGCTGACTACGTGGCCAGCATAATGGTAAAATATAACACGATATCGCTTGCGATATCGGCTTGGTGAATCCCATTGGCTTGCACCTGAAAAATATTCGTCGACGTATGTTTGTGTATAACTTCGAACGTAAGATGCAGTGACCAAACAAAGTTTAGTCACTTTCTCCTTTTTTTCTGGCGTTACGACGGTATGCACCGGATTTTGCCTCGTTCTTTGCAGGGAAGCATATGCACTATACAGACCAACTCTTTGGATACTGGTTTTGGATGTAACTTACTGCAAAGGGATCAAACAAATTTCACACGGTTCACAGGGACATTTTCTGGCAAATTATAAATGTTATTTCTCAAAGTGGCGACAGTATCACCGAATGCGTCGTAATTGCAAACCTGAACTAGTTTTGCCTTATATCTGGGCATATTCGACGCAGATGATGAATGGCACCCACTAGCACTCTTACCAGTGGGACCCGAAGGGAAAGAAATTTGCTGTGGAATTCGACGCTCACATTGGTGCTTTCGGATTAGGGAACCTATGGTTTCAAATAGAATTTTCAATTTTGAATCTACGCAGCAGTACTACTTGAAAACGAACTATACTTGAAACGGTACGAAGCACTCGTTATGAAATGACGGTGGTCATTGAAACAGATACTTGATTCCCTAGTAGACTAGGAAAACGTTTCCTTCTACTCGTGATTTGCCCATGTATGTATGGAACGTTTGCGAAATGAAGGAATGTTATTTGCATTCTAAATAACAACATGTTTCTTTTTTATCTATATATTCTCAAGAATTGCCATAAAAACAATTTTACATGAAATTGGTTATTAATAAAAGTAACATTTGTATATTGTTTCTTGTTTACAGTAAGATCCATTTAGCGTAACTAGTAACACATTTGACTGCAATTTTATCCTTTGCCGCTTTTGTTGCTTTTTAGTTGAATTACAGTTGATGGTAACACTGATTACAGTAAAACAATATGACCTTCAACCTAATATAAATCCACAATGCCACTAACGTGGTGAGTCGATGGCAATTCGGGAACTAGGTGTGTCAGATTTTCCTGAACACGTCGATGCTCACTTATACACTGCAACATTGTGTAAAGCACATTTTGACCTGGAAATGGGCACGCGTGGCGATGTTACTTCATCATCATCGTCATCATCCTCTTAGCATGTTGATCTTTCCACTGGAGAAAGCGGCCTTTACCGACTCACACTGTTGTTTTACGAGCCTCAGCGCGGTTGACTATGCCTAGTATGTAACTCGCTATAACCATGTGCAACTAAGCTGCAGTGGAGCGAACACAACATTAGGGCCATAACGTGACACGAGCAGGCGCCTGGACTTCAAGGATGCTTCAAACACTTCAAATGCTTCCGGCAACTACTGGTGTCAGTTTTTTAGCAGACTTGGGACCATCGCCCGCTAGGAAACAATTTAATGTAATTTTAAGAGACGGTGAAGTTGTGCTACCAACGTCCTCAGGATGAAAAATGCCTGAGAAAGAGAAAGCGAAAGGAAGAGACGTGGAGGTACGCTGAAAACCACCCAACCACCGGGATAATTTACGTATTTACCGTTTACCGTATGTACCGTTGCCCGTTCATTGTCGTCATTTATTGTCGGATTGATTTTAGCCTAAAAATGAAGCTAACGGAAAACTAAAAATTTTCAACGTATCAACGTACCAATTATATACCATTTCGTCGATAGAAGCTTCATAAAAAAAATAAAAAGTATGTTTACTCATAGTATTTATAATTAATTGAACAACTCCACAACGAAAATGATCAAAGTCGTTAGATTCAAACGTTCAGCAGCAACCTACGCGACCTACGATCCTACGTAATAGTAGCATCTCAAATGACTGACTAACGCATACGCTGTACCGTCCATGATGTACGGTATGCAGTGAAGAGACACGCCTAAGACTATAGAGATGAGAAAACAGGAAATTGGATTGGTGGGATCGAAAAAGGACAAATACGAAATCGACAAGTTGTGAAATAAAATGAGCACCACTTGACTTAAGTTCTTAGAGTGAAATGTAGGCTACATTAAGAGCCTCTGTAAGTTATCGTAAGGTCTGTTATCGTGGGTCTGTCAGATCATATTGCACAACTACTCTAAACAAACAAAAAAACGACAATAATAATTGATATGTTTAATAAATACCGATGTGCCTAACGAAAGCACTGGCCGCATGAACGGTCGTATCATTTACCCTTTCGTAACTCTTGATTGTGCTCTTGATACATGCTGTCTACTCCAGTAGGTTGGCCTGTATCATCCGATTGACCTGTTAAGGCCACCATCTTCCTCAATTTTACTTTGGTGTAATGAATTAAATTATATTTTGGTTTAACACCGGAGTGATCATACGATCGGCGAGCCTTGGCGATGTTGTTGATCAATAGTTTTATGACATTTCAGTTGTTCTTAACACTTCACAAATAAAGATGGTTGACGGTATTCAGGTGGTATTTTATCCATCTGCGCAAAGGACCATAAACGGCCAATCTGAAATTTCAACGAAAAGTTTGCAGTTAGGTTCGGGAAAGCGAATCAATCGACTGAGAGCGTATGTAGGAAACCGCGCAGTCTATTTTCATTGTGCCATTGACGGCGTTCGTGGTTGGTCTTGTTATTTTTTTTAAATAATTCATGTGAGTGTCATAATAATTCTGAGAGTGACGCAGGAAGTGACCCCGATGGAGACAGCCCTCGATAATGTAACTGGTGCATTGCTTCCTGGTTCCGCGAAAAGAGCTATATTCTGTTACTGCGGTCGTATGCTGGTCATTGAAAATTCAACTGAAAACGCGTTCGTTATGCACCGGACATCGCACATACGTGACCGCCGGACTTCCTGTGCAGACATGAGTTCTACACCAGACGCGGTACATTGTCTTGGGAAATCCTTCCACACACGGCGCAATTTACAGTCTTTGAATATCAGCGTATACTGCAAGCTACCGCGCATTTCGACCGTATTATACAAAAAGCCGTTAAGTACCTTAATTCATCGATGATTGATAATTGATGGATAAGAAGGAGAAAAAGGTACGATTATAAATTCAAAATGTCGCTTATTGCCTGTCACAATCGGTGCCGTATTAAACATTCATCTTGGCAAACAATTAGTAAGCAACCAGAATCACCCCGTGATGGCTCGTTCGCTTCCACCGCAATGAGCTGTTCAGTACCGTTCTTTATACGAAAATCTTTCATGACTTTACATGAAAATGAAAATCTGGCCTACTTCGGAGGGCCAAGGACAATGGTCTCGGAAAAATTTGATTTATGCTCGATTTGTATTGAATTTTATCAGGTACACAGTAATAAATTCCTTTTTTAGTTTCAGAGCGACAGTCCAAGCGTAGGATTTCTAAGAATAGAAGGCGGGTTGACGGGACTTCGATGCCCGAAGTAAATAACGAGAAACGTTGTGATCCTTTTACTCTCATGAAACGCTATGCTTCCAAAGTGAAAGAGTTGATGACAGAACTTGAAGCATGTACCTTCCTTGAAATGGCAGACTAGCTATTGAGCTAATTATGCAGCGGGAATTGCTTGTTATGAAAGTATCTAAACGCTGTAAGCTCCACTATCATTCTTATCCGTAAAGCGTTGCTGGGAGACGATAAAATGCCTTCTCTAGAAGTATTTGAGAGCAATGATAATTTGCTAAGAGCTACATGAACAAAAAACAGCATAATCTCTATATATAAAAATGGATTTTGGTATGTCGCGGTGTCCGCAGCGAGCAGCGCACGAAGCTTGCTCGCTGCGCCTAACGCGACCCGAGGTCGACCCGAGGCGCGTTCGAGCGAGAGGGCATAGCGAGGCCTTCCAGTCGGTGAAAAAGAGATCACAATCGTCGATCGTGCCTATCGTGAAAGCAGTGTTGCAGGAGGACGAGGACGAGGAGGAGGAGGAGGAGAAGGAGAAGGAGAAGGAGAAGGAGAAGGAGAAGGAGAAGGAGAAGGAGGATGAGGAGAAGGAGGAGGAGGAGGAGGAGAAGGAGGAGGAGGAGAAGGAGGAGGAAGGACGGTGGGGACGGTGGGTCAATGAGCGCGAGTGAGAGCGCGACATCGTCTATCTCTTCCGCGCATGCATCCGTGGTTTATGAGACGGCCGTTAACGGCAATGTTAACAAATGCAATTGTCACTATCGACAAACCGACATTTGTATGTGAATATACTGGTGTCTATTGTTTCGCGTGAGTTGAAAACTGTGTTAATAAATGTACGTTGTATCACAGCAACTAATGAGCCGTTTAAAAGGGGAACCGAATTCTACCTACAAATGCAAGTACCATTTCCAGAGACCACGCCAGAAATCATGTCGAAACCCGTGCCAGAACGAAAGAAGCCACGAGCTCAAAGTCTCTCAAATGGTAATAACAACAAGTCGTAGACCAACAGCGAACACGTCGAGACGTGCAGAGGCAGCTAAGCAACAGCAGAAGAAAGTCGTAGGCCAGTTGCCATCGAAAGCGGACGAATAGCAGAACAATAGCGGACCAACAGAACGTGTGCAGACAAGTTGTACCTCAGCAGCGGAGGTGTACAGCGGAATTCCAATCGCCTATCGCCTATTGGAAAATACAGTCATTCTGACTCTAAACTTTGAACCGAGCTGTTCATACTTCGGGTTCAGATATCATTATTCTCAACTTAACCACTGTAAACGATTTACCGTTCATTGTACTTTACAACAACAAATCTATTTGGAGTGCAGCAACATTCAATTTGAAGTGAAGTTCTGTGAAAGCGAAGTGAGTGTGAAGTAAGTGTGAGTGTGAAATGAGTGTTAGTAAAAGCATGGATAAGAAACTGACTCGAGCGGTTGAAACGAGTGAGCAACAAGAAGTGAGACGTGCATCCGATCGGATTCGCAAAAGGAAAGCACGATCGTCAGAGACTCTTGATCAGCGTCAGGTGCGATTGGAGACCCAGCGAGCACGCCGTGAAGCAGCCCGATCGTCTGAGACTCCGGATCAGCGTCAGGTGAGATTGGAGACCCAGCGAGTGCGCCGTAAAGCAGCTCGATCGTCTGAAACTCCGGACCAGCGTCGGGTGAGATTGAAGTCCTTACGAACGCGCAGTCAGGCAGGCCGAGCATCTGAAACGTCCGATCAACGAGAAGTGCGGTTGGAAGTTGAACGAAGGCGGCATATGAATTTAAGCGTGTCTAGAATATCTGAACTTAAAGAATGTGCATTCCGATACAATCCATATCATGATTACGAACATCATCCCCAAATTATCATAGGAGAAATGGATAAAGTTTGCCAATACTGCTTAGCCAAAAAATTCAAAACTGAACCACCAGGGATGTGTTGTGCAAGTGGAAAATTGAAACTACCTGAACTATGTGCTCCACCCGAGAAATTAATGCAGTACCTAGCAGGCGAAACGACAATATCCAAGCACTTTCTACAAAATATTCGGAAGTATAATTCCTGTTTCCAAATGACGTCATTCGGTGCGACCAACATTGTGCATGAACAATTTATGCCCACTTTTAAGGTTCAAGGACAAATCTATCATCGTGCTGGATCTATACTACCTCTACCGGATGCAGAATATAAATATCTGCAAATTTATTTCATGGGAAACCACAACGAGCAAGTCGATCTCCGTTGCCGTTATAATGCCGGTACTAGACGCGAAATCGTCGACGAACTAGAAACAATGTTTAGTATCCACAACGAGTTGATCAAGCTTTTCAAAACTGCACTTGACCGAATGCCAGCCGACGACTACGTGGTTGTGCTGAAAGCTGATAAAAGCCTCAGACCTGCTGATCGACACGAGAGGCAGTACAATGCGCCAACGATTGATGAAACAGCAATAGTAATAGTGGGTGAGGAATTTCAATCACGCGATATAATTCTCCACCGCAGGACTGGGGATGTTCAGCGAATATCTGAAACTCATCGTTCTTACGATGCCTTGCAGTATCCAATATTATTCTGTCGAGGAGAGGATGGATACCACTTTAATATAAAAATGATAGATCCGCGAACGGGTGCGGTAACCGATAAAAAAGTAAGCGCAATGCATTATTATGCATTTAGGTTGATGATTCGTGAAGAAAAAAACAATCATCTTCTGATGTGCCGAGAGCTATTCCATCAGTTTATCGTTGATATGTACGCGAAAATTGAAACGGAACGGTTGCTTTTTATTCGTTTGAACCAAACCAAGCTACGATCCGAGGAATATAACCATCTGCGCGATGCAATAAGAAGTGATGGGAATATTGACCCGAATCAATTAGGTAGAATGGTCATACTGCCGTCTACATTTGCAGGTAGTCCACGTCACATGCATGAGTACGCACAAGATGCTATGACTTATGTCAGAAATTATGGACGACCTGACTTATTTATCACATTCACATGCAATCCCACCTGGGTAGAGATACAAAACAATTTGTTTCCTGGACAATCCGCTACCCATCGTCATGACATTACTGCGCGGGTATTCAAACAAAAATTAAAATCGTTTATGAACTTCATCGTGAAATGCGCAGCG